>NW_027325415.1:0-364229 GCF_036924035.1 Leuresthes tenuis | reverse complement strand
TCTTTCAGGTGTTGCAGCCATCGAAAAGGGCCCGATTGTTCCTACTTGGTGAGCTTTGCTTGGTTGAGACGCTTGCCCCCCCCCCCCCCCCCCCCCCCCCCCCCCGCTCCTCGGCTGACCAAGTAGAAACAATCTATTCGATGGCTGCCTTGTCTTTTACTCTGTGCAAAAGACAAGTCAGCCACAAACACCACGGGAACACCGTATTGAGGCTTTGTTCTGACCACTCATTCGGTGTCGCGTTTCTTTCAAGCAATTCTCCCGGTTAGCCCGCACTCGGCTCGCTCCCAGAGCCGTGTTAAAGTCCACTTCGCATTCACTCTCTTTTCTCAGCAGATTAAAAGAAAGTTTCATCTTGGGCTCCCTGAAACTTCCATCCTGCACCGCTGTTTGCTTTTTCACAAGAGCAGAGGAGAGCGCACCGTTCCCAGCGGCACTGCAGTACCGGGTCGAGGCTTGGAGTGAACGGAGCAAGCTTCTTTTTCAACTCCTATTCTTAAAAATCCATTTAATATGTAGTCCTCGTATAGAGGACATATTAAACTGATAAGAACAGACACTTGATCTTAGCCAAAAGGCCGAGAAGCGATAACTGTCCACTGTTTCAGGTCCGAGGGCCCTTGCTGGCACAATGCGCACTTGTAGCAGTGTTCTTTTTATGGCCATAGGTGGCCAGAGTGTCACGTTGCACATCCGCCCACCCGCTGCACTGAGCACTCTTCAGCCCTTTTAAATGGTATAACTTTGCACTCCCGCATGCTCCAGCAAGCACCATTCAAGCAACAACTTTGCACTCCAGCTTCGAACATCGGCACAGTCGCAACAAGTAAGGCGACTCTACTCAGAGAAGTCACTCTGCAAAGTAGCAAGATTTCTTTTGCACAGACAGAAAGGGCTTCACCCGCAAAGGTAAAGCCTGCCAATAATAGAAACAACTCATTAGTGCTGCTCTCCACGGAAGTCTTTAGTAAAAGGCGAAAGACTTGTATGTTATGAAGAGAAACCAGAGTACGATTATCCGTCACTGCGGGAGCAGGGCATCAGGCTAGTTGGTATAGCCACCTTCCCCATGGTGAGCTTTGCTTGGTTGAGACGCTTGCCCCCCCCCCCCCCCCCCCCCTTGCTCCTCGGCTGACCAAGTAGGAACATTCGGGCCCTATTCGATGGCTGCCTTGTCTTTTACTCTATGCAAAAGACAAGGCAGCAACAAAAACACCACGAGAATCCCGTATTGAGGCTTTGTTCTGATCGGTCATTCGGTGTCGCGTTTCTTTCAAGCAATTCTCCCCGGTTAGCCCACACTCGGCTCGCTCCCATAGCCGTGTTAAAGTCTACTTCGCATTCACTCTCTTTTCTCTGCAGACTCTTGGGATTTTATCTATAAAATGAATTCCTTCACTCAAACTATGTTAAAACTGCTTTGTCGTTCATATTTACCATGTCCTAGAAAGATTTAAACAAAAAAAAACACGTTGTACTTTGCAGTAAAAGAAAGAGCAAATCTAAAGTTTCAGGAATCCGAGAATAAGCTTACTTTCATGGGTGCTTCACGATTTTGGATTTTGCTATAAAATGAATTCCTTCACTCAAACTAAATTAAAACTGGTAAACCGCTAATCTGTTACATGTAAGGCAGATGTCAAATTCACCGAAATAGGATCTAAGGGTATTCGGCCAATTGAGCTGTAGCAGCTTCGGTAAAAGAGTATAAGTTGAAGAGTTTGTGAATAAAGGTGTGCGCACACATAGTGAGCTGTAGGAAAATAGGCAGGGAGCAATGCCGGCTGGGGTATATGTTCTTGTATGTTGTCTGACTGTTTGATTTGAATGTGTTGTGTAAGTGTCCTGTTGAATGTTTGGGCTTTGACACTTCACTGTGGTTGTTAACTGTGTGGTGTGTCCTGAAATGTTATATGTTTGGGCTGTGTGACATGCTTAATGCTTGTCAGTAGCTACCCACTTATTCATATATATCAACTGACAACATAAGAAGTCTGGACATACTTTGATAGTAGTTGTAGAAGTATCCTTATTGATAATAGATAAACTAATTCATAGTGATAGAACAGTAGATGAACAGGTGCCTGCACGTCTCACGAAAATAAAATGGGTGTATGATTGCTGACGGCAGAGCAATACTGCCAAACTTATGAGTTCTTGTGGCAAACTTGATTCAGTGTCTTGACGTGTATACGCTGTTTCGCTGACTTGATTGTCACAAGAAACAAAGTGTGTTTGATAAGATCCGACCATTTTATTACGGGAGGATCAGTATGTATGGATTCTGATGTGACTGATAAACCCATTCGTATCTTAAGCATAATCTAATACGTGAGACAACGCCCTGGCACACAATAAAAAAAAAAAAGAGAGAGCGGTTTTGTGTCCCCACAGTCCATAATGTAGAAAAGAGAGAAAAAAGCCTTTCTGATTTTGTGTGTGTGCTCATAGTGCAGAGTGTAGAGAAAAGAGAGAAAAGAAAGCCGTTTTGGTGTCACGGGTGTTGTGACTTACACACACACATTTCTGAATTGAGAAAAGAAATTATTTTAGAGGAAGCAGTAGAGTTTAGATCCCACATTTGTTGATAGGCATTAATTTATTTCTTCACTTCTGATGAAGTTTCAACAATAAACAACAAACTTTGTATTATGAGAAAGAACCAGACTCATTCTTCAGGAATCCGAAAATAAGCACGAATTCGGATTCTCCTATAAAACGAATTCATTAACTCAAACCAAGTTAAGACTGCTTTGTCCTTCATATTTATTCATGTCTAATCAAGTTTCAACGATAAACAAAGTTGTACTTTGTAGAATGAGAAAGAACTTCTTCAGCAATAAGCATCTCTCGACATATGACGAAATACAGATTTTGCTATAAAATTAATTTCTTCTATCAGCGTGACTTAAAACTGTTTGTCCTCCTTATTTATCCACTTCAAATCAAGTTTCAACAATTAAAAAAAAATTGTAGTTTGAGAAAGAACAACTTAATCTTCAGCAATTAGTATAAAAAGAGGGTAACAAAAGGTGCAAATGCCAACCATACATCACTAAAAGGTGGAGCGGAAGTATTCAGCTGCAAGTAGGTGTGAATGTTCGACCATAATTTGTAAAAAGTGGGTAAGAAAAGGTTCGAATGCCCGACTAAATATTAACAAAAGCGGGAGGAGAGGTCTTCGGATGAGAGTGGGTGAGAATTTCCTACCATACAAGTATGGTGGAGAGGAAGCTGTGATTGGCCGACAATAGTAAAAAGCAGGTGAGAAAAGGTGCGAATGTCAAAACATACATGATCAAAACAGGGAGCGGAGGTGTTTGGCTGCGACAAGGTGTGAATGTCCACCCATAATTAATGAAAAACGGGCAACAAGTAGGTTCGAATGCCCAACCATACATCATCAAAAGCAGGAGTGGATGTGTTCGGCTTCAAGAAGGTATGAATGTCCATCAATAATTGCTATAAAACATGAAAGAAAATTTTCGAATATCAAACCGCACATAATCATAAGCGGGAGAGGAGGTCTTCCGCTGCAAGAAGGTGAGAATATCCACCCATAATTACTGAAAAATGGGTAAGAAAAGGTGCGAATGCCCAACCATACATCATCAAAAGCAGGAGTGGATGTGTTCGGCTACAAGAAGGTTTGAATGTCCGACCATAGTTTGTAAAAAGCGGGTAAGAACAGGTTTGTATGCCCGACTGTACACAATCAAAAGAGGGAGCGGAGTTGTTCAGCTACAAGAAGGTGTGAAAGTCCGACCATGGTTTGTAAAAAGCGGGTAAGAACAGGTTCGTATGCCCGAATATACACCATCAAATGCGGGAGCGGAGGTGTTCGGCTGTGAGTAGGTGTGATTCTCCAACCATAATTGCTGAAAAATGTGTTAGAAAAGGTAAGAATGCCGGTCCATACATCATCAAAAGCGGGAGAGGTGGTGTTCGGCTGCAAGTAGGTGTGAATGTCCAGCCATAATTACTCACAAAAAGGTAAGAAAAGGTAGTATTGCCAGACCATACATGATCAAAACAGGGAGCGGAGATGGTTAAGCTGCAAGAACGTGTTAATGTCCGACTAAAGTTTGTAAAAAGCGGGTAAGAAAAGGTGCGAATGCCCGACAATGTATGATCAAAAGAGGGAGCGGAGGTTTTCGGCTGAAAGAAGGTCTGAATGTCCAACCATAATTTGTAAAAACCGGGGAAGAAAAGGCTCGAAAGCCCGACTATACACCATCAAAAGCTGGAGCGGAGGTGTTCAGCTGCAAGAAGGTCTGAATGTCCATCAATAATTGCTAGAAAACATGAAAGAGAATTTTCGAATATCAAACCGCACATGATAATAAGCGGGAGAGGAGGTGTTCAGCTGCAAGGTGTGAATGTCCACCCATAATTACTGAAAAATGGGTAAGAAAAGGTGCGAATTCCCAACCATACATCATCAAATGCACGAGTGGATGTGTTCGGCTACAAGAAGGTTTGAATATCCGACCATAGTTTGTAAAAAGCGGGTAAGAAAAGGTTCGAATGCCCAAACATACACCATCAAAAGAGGGAGCGGAGGTGTTCCGCTGTAAGAAGGTGTGAATGTCCGACCATAGTTGGTAAAAAGCGAGTAAGAAAAGGTTAAAATACCCGACTGTACACAATCAATAGCGGGAGCGGAGTTGTTCGGCTACTAAAAGGTGTGAAAGTCCGACCCTGGTTTTAAAAAGCGGGTAAGAAAAGGTTCGAATGCCCGAACATACACCATCAAAAGAGGTAGCGGAGGTGTTCCGCTGTAAGACGGTGTGAATGTCCGATCATAGTTGGTAAAAAGCGGGTAAGAAAAGGTTAAAATACCCGACTGTACACAATCAAAAGAGGGAGCGGAATTGTTCAGCTAAGAGAAGGTGTGAAAGTCCGACCATGGTTTGTAAAAAGCGGGTAAGAAAAGGTTCGTATGCCCGAATATACACTATCAAAACCGGAAGCGTAGGTGTTCGGCTGCAAGAAGGTGTGAACGTCCGACCAAAGTTTGTGAAAAAGCAGTTAAGAAAAGGTTCGAATATCTAACCAAACATAATCAAAAGCGGGAGCAGAGCTGTTCGACTGCAAGTAGGTGTGAATGTCAGAGAATAATTTGCAAAAAGCTGATGAGAAAGGGTGAGAAATCCCGACTATACACCATCAAATGCGGTAGCGGAGTTGTTCTGCTGTGAGTAGGTGTGATTCTCCAACCATAATTGCTGAAAAATGTGTTAGAAAAGGTAAGAATGCCGGTCCATACATCATCAAAAGCGAGAGAGGTTGTGTTCGGCTGCAAGTAGGTGTGAATGTCCAGCCATAATTACTCACAAACGGGTAAGAAAAGGTAGTATTGCCAGACCATATATGATCAAAACAGGGAGCGGAGGTGGTTCAGCTGCAAGAAGGTTTGAATGTCCGACTAAAGTTCAAATATATTAACAAAAGCGGGAGGAGAGGTCTTCGGATGAGAGTGGTTGAAAATTTCCGACCATAATCTATAAAATGCGGTGAAAAAAAGGTGTGATAGAACACTAAAAGGTGGAGCGGAAGTGTTCGGCTGCAAGAAGGTGTGAATGTCCGACTATATTTGGTGAAAAGCCGGTGAAGCAAGGTCTGAATGCCCAACCTTACATCATCAAAAGCGAGATCAGAGGTGTTTGGCTGCAAGAAGGCCATAGTTTGCCAAAAGCGGGTAAGGTGCGAATGTCCGACTAAATATCAACAAAATTTGGGGTGGAGGTCTTCGGATGCAAGTGGGTGTGAATATCCCAACATACAACTATGGTGGAGAGGAAGCTGTGAATAGCCGACCATAGTTTGGAAAAAGCGGGTAAGAAAAGGTTTGAATGCCCAAACATACACCATCAAAAGAGGGAGCGTAGGTGTTCTGCTGTACGAAGGTGTGAATGTCCGACCATACTTGGTAAAAAGCGGGTAAGAAAAGGTTAAAATACCCGACTGTACACAATCAATAGCGGGAGCGGATGTGTTCGGCTACAAGAAGATGTGAAAGTCCGACCATATTTTGTAAAAAGCGGGTAAGAACAGGTTCGTATGCCCGAATATACACCATCAAATGCGGGAGCGGAGGTGTTCGGCTGTGAGTAGGTGTGAAAGTCCGACCATGGTTTGTAAAAAGCGGGTAAGAACAGGTTCGTATGCCCGAATATACACCATCAAATGCGGGAGCGGAGGTGTTCGGCTGTGAGTAGGTGTGAATCTCCAACCATAATTGCTGAAAAATGTGTTAGAAAAGGTAAGAATGCCGGTCCATACATCATCAAAAGCGGGAGAGGTGGTGTTCGGCTGCAAGTAGGTGTGAATGTCCAACCATAATTACTCACAAATGGGTAAGAAAAGGTAGTATTGCCAGACCATACATGATCAAAACAGGGAGCGGAGGTGGTTAAGCTGCAAGAAGGTGTTAATGTCCGACTAAAGTTTGTAAAAAGCGGGTAAGAAAAGGTGCGAATGCCCGACAATGTATGATCAAAAGAGGGAGCGGAGGTTTTCGGCTGAAAGAAGGTCTGAATGTCCAACCATAATTTGTAAAAACCGGGGAAGAAAAGGCTCGAAAGCCCGACTATACACCATCAAAAGCTGGAGCGGAGGTGTTCAGCTGCAAGAAGGTCTGAATGTCCATCAATAATTGCTAGAAAACATGAAAGAGAATTTTCGAATATCAAACCGCACATGATAATAAGCGGGAGAGGAGGTGTTCAGCTGCAAGGTGTGAATGTCCACCCATAATTACTGAAAAATGGGTAAGAAAAGGTGCGAATTCCCAACCATACATCATCAAATGCACGAGTGGATGTGTTCGGCTACAAGAAGGTTTGAATGTCCGACCATAGTTTGTAAAAAGCGGGTAAGAAAAGGTTCGAATGCCCAAACATACACCATCAAAAGAGGGAGCGGAGGTGTTCCGCTGTAAGACGGTGTGAATGTCCGATCATAGTTGGTAAAAAGCGGGTAAGAACAGGTTCGTATGCCCGAATATACACCATCAAATGCGGGAGCGGAGGTGTTCGGCTGTGAGTAGGTGTGAATCTCCAACCATAATTGCTGAAAAATGTGTTAGAAAAGGTAAGAATGCCGGTCCATACATCATCAAAAGCGGGAGAGGTGGTGTTCGGCTGCAAGTAGGTGTGAATGTCCAACCATAATTACTCACAAATGGGTAAGAAAAGGTAGTATTGCCAGACCATACATGATCAAAACAGGGAGCGGAGGTGGTTAAGCTGCAAGAAGGTGTTAATGTCCGACTAAAGTTTGTAAAAAGCGGGTAAGAAAAGGTGCGAATGCCCGACAATGTATGATCAAAAGAGGGAGCGGAGGTTTTCGGCTGAAAGAAGGTCTGAATGTCCAACCATAATTTGTAAAAACCGGGGAAGAAAAGGCTCGAAAGCCCGACTATACACCATCAAAAGCTGGAGCGGAGGTGTTCAGCTGCAAGAAGGTCTGAATGTCCATCAATAATTGCTAGAAAACATGAAAGAGAATTTTCGAATATCAAACCGCACATGATAATAAGCGGGAGAGGAGGTGTTCAGCTGCAAGGTGTGAATGTCCACCCATAATTACTGAAAAATGGGTAAGAAAAGGTGCGAATTCCCAACCATACATCATCAAATGCACGAGTGGATGTGTTCGGCTACAAGAAGGTTTGAATGTCCGACCATAGTTTGTAAAAAGCGGGTAAGAAAAGGTTCGAATGCCCAAACATACACCATCAAAAGAGGGAGCGGAGGTGTTCCGCTGTAAGAAGGTGTGAATGTCCGACCATAGTTGGTAAAAAGCGAGTAAGAAAAGGTTAAAATACCCGACTGTACACAATCAATAGCGGGAGCGGAGTTGTTCGGCTACTAAAAGGTGTGAAAGTCCGACCCTGGTTTTAAAAAGCGGGTAAGAAAAGGTTCGAATGCCCGAACATACACCATCAAAAGAGGTAGCGGAGGTGTTACGCTGTAAGACGGTGTGAATGTCCGATCATAGTTGGTAAAAAGCGGGTAAGAAAAGGTTAAAATACCCGACTGTACACAATCAAAAGAGGGAGCGGAGTTGTTCAGCTAAGAGAAGGTGTGAAAGTCCGACCATGGTTTGTAAAAAGCGGGTAAGAAAAGGTTCGTATGCCCGAATATACACTATCAAAACCGGAAGCGTAGGTGTTCGGCTGCAAGAAGGTGTGAACGTCCGACCAAAGTTTGTGAAAAAGCAGTTAAGAAAAGGTTCGAATATCTAACCAAACATAATCAAAAGCGGGAGCAGAGCTGTTCGACTGCAAGTAGGTGTGAATGTCAGAGAATAATTTGCAAAAAGCTGATGAGAAAGGGTGAGAAATCCCGACTATACACCATCAAATGCGGTAGCGGAGTTGTTCTGCTGTGAGTAGGTGTGATTCTCCAACCATAATTGCTGAAAAATGTGTTAGAAAAGGTAAGAATGCCGGTCCATACATCATCAAAAGCGGGAGAGGTGGTGTTCGGCTTCAAGAAGGTATGAATGTCCATCAATAATTGCTATAAAACATGAAAGAAAATTTTCGAATATCAAACCGCACATAATCATAAGCGGGAGAGGAGGTCTTCCGCTGCAAGAAGGTGAGAATATCCACCCATAATTACTGAAAAATGGGTAAGAAAAGGTGCGAATGCCCAACCATACATCATCAAAAGCAGGAGTGGATGTGTTCGGCTACAAGAAGGTTTGAATGTCCGACCATAGTTTGTAAAAAGCGGGTAAGAACAGGTTTGTATGCCCGACTGTACACAATCAAAAGAGGGAGCGGAGTTGTTCAGCTACAAGAAGGTGTGAAAGTCCGACCATGGTTTGTAAAAAGCGGGTAAGAACAGGTTCGTATGCCCGAATATACACCATCAAATGCGGGAGCGGAGGTGTTCGGCTGTGAGTAGGTGTGATTCTCCAACCATAATTGCTGAAAAATGTGTTAGAAAAGGTAAGAATGCCGGTCCATACATCATCAAAAGCGAGAGAGGTTGTGTTCGGCTGCAAGTAGGTGTGAATGTCCAGCCATAATTACTCACAAACGGGTAAGAAAAGGTAGTATTGCCAGACCATATATGATCAAAACAGGGAGCGGAGGTGGTTCAGCTGCAAGAAGGTTTGAATGTCCGACTAAAGTTCAAATATATTAACAAAAGCGGGAGGAGAGGTCTTCGGATGAGAGTGGTTGAAAATTTCCGACCATAATCTATAAAATGCGGTGAAAAAAAGGTGTGATAGAACACTAAAAGGTGGAGCGGAAGTGTTCGGCTGCAAGAAGGTGTGAATGTCCGACTATATTTGTTGAAAAGCCGGTGAAGCAAGGTCTGAATGCCCAACCTTACATCATCAAAAGCGAGATCAGAGGTGTTTGGCTGCAAGAAGGCCATAGTTTGCCAAAAGCGGGTAAGGTGCGAATGTCCGACTAAATATCAACAAAATTTGGGGTGGAGGTCTTCGGATGCAAGTGGGTGTGAATATCCCAACATACAACTATGGTGGAGAGGAAGCTGTGAATAGCCGACCATAGTTTGGAAAAAGCGGGTAAGAAAAGGTTTGAATGCCCAAACATACACCATCAAAAGAGGGAGCGTAGGTGTTCTGCTGTACGAAGGTGTGAATGTCCGACCATACTTGGTAAAAAGCGGGTAAGAAAAGGTTAAAATACCCGACTGTACACAATCAATAGCGGGAGCGGATGTGTTCGGCTACAAGAAGATGTGAAAGTCCGACCATATTTTGTAAAAAGCGGGTAAGAACAGGTTCGTATGCCCGAATATACACCATCAAATGCGGGAGCGGAGGTGTTCGGCTGTGAGTAGGTGTGAAAGTCCGACCATGGTTTGTAAAAAGCGGGTAAGAACAGGTTCGTATGCCCGAATATACACCATCAAATGCGGGAGCGGAGGTGTTCGGCTGTGAGTAGGTGTGAATCTCCAACCATAATTGCTGAAAAATGTGTTAGAAAAGGTAAGAATGCCGGTCCATACATCATCAAAAGCGGGAGAGGTGGTGTTCGGCTGCAAGTAGGTGTGAATGTCCAGCCATAATTACTCACAAATGGGTAAGAAAAGGTAGTATTGCCAGACCATACATGATCAAAACAGGGAGCGGAGGTGGTTAAGCTGCAAGAAGGTGTTAATGTCCGACTAAAGTTTGTAAAAAGCGGGTAAGAAAAGGTGCGAATGCCCGACAATGTATGATCAAAAGAGGGAGCGGAGGTTTTCGGCTGAAAGAAGGTCTGAATGTCCAACCATAATTTGTAAAAACCGGGGAAGAAAAGGCTCGAAAGCCCGACTATACACCATCAAAAGCTGGAGCGGAGGTGTTCAGCTGCAAGAAGGTCTGAATGTCCATCAATAATTGCTAGAAAACATGAAAGAGAATTTTCGAATATCAAACCGCACATGATAATAAGCGGGAGAGGAGGTGTTCAGCTGCAAGGTGTGAATGTCCACCCATAATTACTGAAAAATGGGTAAGAAAAGGTGCGAATTCCCAACCATACATCATCAAATGCACGAGTGGATGTGTTCGGCTACAAGAAGGTTTGAATGTCCGACCATAGTTTGTAAAAAGCGGGTAAGAAAAGGTTCGAATGCCCAAACATACACCATCAAAAGAGGGAGCGGAGGTGTTCCGCTGTAAGAAGGTGTGAATGTCCGACCATAGTTGGTAAAAAGCGAGTAAGAAAAGGTTAAAATACCGGAATGTACACAATCAATAGCGGGAGCGGAGTTGTTCGGCTACTAAAAGGTGTGAAAGTCCGACCCTGGTTTTAAAAAGCGGGTAAGAAAAGGTTAGAATGCCCGAACATACACCATCAAAAGAGGTAGCGGAGGTGTTACGCTGTAAGACGGTGTGAATGTCCGATCATAGTTGGTAAAAAGCGGGTAAGAAAAGGTTAAAATACCCGACTGTACACAATCAAAAGAGGGAGCAGAGTTGTTCAGCTAAGAGAAGGTGTGAAAGTCCGACCATGGTTTGTAAAAAGCGGGTAAGAAAAGGTTCGTATGCCCGAATATACACTATCAAAACCGGAAGCGTAGGTGTTCGGCTGCAAGAAGGTGTGAACGTCCGACCAAAGTTTGTGAAAAAGCAGTTAAGAAAAGGTTCGAATATCTAACCAAACATAATCAAAAGCGGGAGCAGAGCTGTTCGACTGCAAGTAGGTGTGAATGTCAGAGAATAATTTGCAAAAAGCTGATGAGAAAGGGTGAGAAATCCCGACTATACACCATCAAATGCGGTAGCGGAGTTGTTCTGCTGTGAGTAGGTGTGATTCTCCAACCATAATTGCTGAAAAATGTGTTAGAAAAGGTAAGAATGCCGGTCCATACATCATCAAAAGCGAGAGAGGTTGTGTTCGGCTGCAAGTAGGTGTGAATGTCCAGCCATAATTACTCACAAACGGGTAAGAAAAGGTAGTATTGCCAGACCATATATGATCAAAACAGGGAGCGGAGGTGGTTCAGCTGCAAGAAGGTTTGAATGTCCGACTAAAGTTCAAATATATTAACAAAAGCGGGAGGAGAGGTCTTCGGATGAGAGTGGTTGAAAATTTCCGACCATAATCTATAAAATGCGGTGAAAAAAAGGTGTGATAGAACACTAAAAGGTGGAGCGGAAGTGTTCGGCTGCAAGAAGGTGTGAATGTCCGACTATATTTGGTGAAAAGCCGGTGAAGCAAGGTCTGAATGCCCAACCTTACATCATCAAAAGCGAGATCAGAGGTGTTTGGCTGCAAGAAGGCCATAGTTTGCCAAAAGCGGGTAAGGTGCGAATGTCCGACTAAATATCAACAAAATTTGGGGTGGAGGTCTTCGGATGCAAGTGGGTGTGAATATCCCAACATACAACTATGGTGGAGAGGAAGCTGTGAATAGCCGACCATAGTTTGGAAAAAGCGGGTAAGAAAAGGTTTGAATGCCCAAACATACACCATCAAAAGAGGGAGCGTAGGTGTTCTGCTGTACGAAGGTGTGAATGTCCGACCATACTTGGTAAAAAGCGGGTAAGAAAAGGTTAAAATACCCGACTGTACACAATCAATAGCGGGAGCGGATGTGTTCGGCTACAAGAAGATGTGAAAGTCCGACCATATTTTGTAAAAAGCGGGTAAGAACAGGTTCGTATGCCCGAATATACACCATCAAATGCGGGAGCGGAGGTGTTCGGCTGTGAGTAGGTGTGAAAGTCCGACCATGGTTTGTAAAAAGCGGGTAAGAACAGGTTCGTATGCCCGAATATACACCATCAAATGCGGGAGCGGAGGTGTTCGGCTGTGAGTAGGTGTGAATCTCCAACCATAATTGCTGAAAAATGTGTTAGAAAAGGTAAGAATGCCGGTCCATACATCATCAAAAGCGGGAGAGGTGGTGTTCGGCTGCAAGTAGGTGTGAATGTCCAGCCATAATTACTCACAAATGGGTAAGAAAAGGTAGTATTGCCAGACCATACATGATCAAAACAGGGAGCGGAGGTGGTTAAGCTGCAAGAAGGTGTTAATGTCCGACTAAAGTTTGTAAAAAGCGGGTAAGAAAAGGTGCGAATGCCCGACAATGTATGATCAAAAGAGGGAGCGGAGGTTTTCGGCTGAAAGAAGGTCTGAATGTCCAACCATAATTTGTAAAAACCGGGGAAGAAAAGGCTCGAAAGCCCGACTATACACCATCAAAAGCTGGAGCGGAGGTGTTCAGCTGCAAGAAGGTCTGAATGTCCATCAATAATTGCTAGAAAACATGAAAGAGAATTTTCGAATATCAAACCGCACATGATAATAAGCGGGAGAGGAGGTGTTCAGCTGCAAGGTGTGAATGTCCACCCATAATTACTGAAAAATGGGTAAGAAAAGGTGCGAATTCCCAACCATACATCATCAAATGCACGAGTGGATGTGTTCGGCTACAAGAAGGTTTGAATGTCCGACCATAGTTTGTAAAAAGCGGGTAAGAAAAGGTTCGAATGCCCAAACATACACCATCAAAAGAGGGAGCGGAGGTGTTCCGCTGTAAGACGGTGTGAATGTCCGATCATAGTTGGTAAAAAGCGGGTAAGAAAAGGTTAAAATACCCGACTGTACCCAATCAATAGCGGGAGCGGAGTTGTTCGGCTACTAAAAGGTGTGAAAGTCCGACCCTGGTTTTAAAAAGCGGGTAAGAAAAGGTTCGAATGCCCGAACATACACCATCAAAAGAGGTAGCGGAGGTGTTCCGCTGTAAGACGGTGTGAATGTCCGATCATAGTTGGTAAAAAGCGGGTAAGAAAAGGTTAAAATACCCGACTGTACACAATCAAAAGAGGGAGCGGAGTTGTTCAGCTAAGAGAAGGTGTGAAAGTCCGACCATGGTTTGTAAAAAGCGGGTAAGAAAAGGTTCGTATGCCCGAATATACACTATCAAAACCGGAAGCGTAGGTGTTCGGCTGCAAGAAGGTGTGAACGTCCGACCAAAGTTTGTGAAAAAGCAGTTAAGAAAAGGTTCGAATATCTAACCAAACATAATCAAAAGCGGGAGCAGAGCTGTTCGACTGCAAGTAGGTGTGAATGTCAGAGAATAATTTGCAAAAAGCTGATGAGAAAGGGTGAGAAATCCCGACTATACACCATCAAATGCGGTAGCGGAGTTGTTCTGCTGTGAGTAGGTGTGATTCTCCAACCATAATTGCTGAAAAATGTGTTAGAAAAGGTAAGAATGCCGGTCCATACATCATCAAAAGCGAGAGAGGTTGTGTTCGGCTGCAAGTAGGTGTGAATGTCCAGCCATAATTACTCACAAACGGGTAAGAAAAGGTAGTATTGCCAGACATTATATGATCAAAACAGGGAGCGGAGGTGGTTCAGCTGCAAGAAGGTTTGAATGTCCGACTAAAGTTCAAATATATTAACAAAAGCGGGAGGAGAGGTCTTCGGATGAGAGTGGTTGAAAATTTCCGACCATAATCTATAAAATGCGGTGAAAAAAAGGTGTGATAGAACACTAAAAGGTGGAGCGGAAGTGTTCGGCTGCAAGAAGGTGTGAATGTCCGACTATATTTGGTGAAAAGCCGGTGAAGCAAGGTCTGAATGCCCAACCTTACATCATCAAAAGCGAGATCAGAGGTGTTTGGCTGCAAGAAGGCCATAGTTTGCCAAAAGCGGGTAAGGTGCGAATGTCCGACTAAATATCAACAAAATTTGGGGTGGAGGTCTTCGGATGCAAGTGGGTGTGAATATCCCAACATACAACTATGGTGGAGAGGAAGCTGTGAATAGCCGACCATAGTTTGGAAAAAGCGGGTAAGAAAAGGTTTGAATGCCCAAACATACACCATCAAAAGAGGGAGCGTAGGTGTTCTGCTGTACGAAGGTGTGAATGTCCGACCATACTTGGTAAAAAGCGGGTAAGAAAAGGTTAAAATACCCGACTGTACACAATCAATAGCGGGAGCGGATGTGTTCGGCTACAAGAAGATGTGAAAGTCCGACCATATTTTGTAAAAAGCGGGTAAGAACAGGTTCGTATGCCCGAATATACACCATCAAATGCGGGAGCGGAGGTGTTCGGCTGTGAGTAGGTGTGAAAGTCCGACCATGGTTTGTAAAAAGCGGGTAAGAACAGGTTCGTATGCCCGAATATACACCATCAAATGCGGGAGCGGAGGTGTTCGGCTGTGAGTAGGTGTGAATCTCCAACCATAATTGCTGAAAAATGTGTTAGAAAAAGTAAGAATGCCGGTCCATACATCATCAAAAGCGGGAGAGGTGGTGTTCGGCTGCAAGTAGGTGTGAATGTCCAGCCATAATTACTCACAAATGGGTAAGAAAAGGTAGTATTGCCAGACCATACATGATCAAAACAGGGAGCGGAGGTGGTTAAGCTGCAAGAAGGTGTTAATGTCCGACTAAAGTTTGTAAAAAGCGGGTAAGAAAAGGTGCGAATGCCCGACAATGTATGATCAAAAGAGGGAGCGGAGGTTTTCGGCTGAAAGAAGGTCTGAATGTCCAACCATAATTTGTAAAAACCGGGGAAGAAAAGGCTCGAAAGCCCGACTATACACCATCAAAAGCTGGAGCGGAGGTGTTCAGCTGCAAGAAGGTCTGAATGTCCATCAAAAATTGCTAGAAAACATGAAAGAGAATTTTCGAATATCAAACCGCACATGATAATAAGCGGGAGAGGAGGTGTTCAGCTGCAAAGTGTGAATGTCCACCCATAATTACTGAAAAATGGGTAAGAAAAGGTGCGAATTCCCAACCATACATCATCAAATGCACGAGTGGATGTGTTCGGCTACAAGAAGGTTTGAATGTCCGACCATAGTTTGTAAAAAGCGGGTAAGAAAAGGTTCGAATGCCCAAACATACACCATCAAAAGAGGGAGCGGAGGTGTTCCGCTGTAAGAAGGTGTGAATGTCCGACCATAGTTGGTAAAAAGCGAGTAAGAAAAGGTTAAAATACCCGACTGTACCCAATCAATAGCGGGAGCGGAGTTGTTCGGCTACTAAAAGGTGTGAAAGTCCGACCCTGGTTTTAAAAAGCGGGTAAGAAAAGGTTCGAATGCCCGAACATACACCATCAAAAGAGGTAGCGGAGGTGTTCCGCTGTAAGACGGTGTGAATGTCCGATCATAGTTGGTAAAAAGCGGGTAAGAAAAGGTTAAAATACCCGACTGTACACAATCAAAAGAGGGAGCGGAGTTGCTCAGCTAAGAGAAGGTGTGAAAGTCCGACCATGGTTTGTAAAAAGCGGGTAAGAAAAGGTTCGTATGCCCGAATATACACTATCAAAACCGGAAGCGTAGGTGTTCGGCTGCAAGAAGGTGTGAACGTCCGACCAAAGTTTGTGAAAAAGCAGTTAAGAAAAGGTTCGAATATCTAACCAAACATAATCAAAAGCGGGAGCAGAGCTGTTCGACTGCAAGTAGGTGTGAATGTCAGAGAATAATTTGCAAAAAGCTGATGAGAAAGGGTGAGAAATCCCGACTATACACCATCAAATGCGGTAGCGGAGTTGTTCTGCTGTGAGTAGGTGTGATTCTCCAACCATAATTGCTGAAAAATGTGTTAGAAAAGGTAAGAATGCCGGTCCATACATCATCAAAAGCGAGAGAGGTTGTGTTCGGCTGCAAGTAGGTGTGAATGTCCAGCCATAATTACTCACAAACGGGTAAGAAAAGGTAGTATTGCCAGACCATATATGATCAAAACAGGGAGCGGAGGTGGTTCAGCTGCAAGAAGGTTTGAATGTCCGACTAAAGTTCAAATATATTAACAAAAGCGGGAGGAGAGGTCTTCGGATGAGAGTGGTTGAAAATTTCCGACCATAATCTATAAAATGCGGTGAAAAAAAGGTGTGATAGAACACTAAAAGGTGGAGCGGAAGTGTTCGGCTGCAAGAAGGTGTGAATGTCCGACTATATTTGGTGAAAAGCCGGTGAAGCAAGGTCTGAATGCCCAACCTTACATCATCAAAAGCGAGATCAGAGGTGTTTGGCTGCAAGAAGGCCATAGTTTGCCAAAAGCGGGTAAGGTGCGAATGTCCGACTAAATATCAACAAAATTTGGGGTGGAGGTCTTCGGATGCAAGTGGGTGTGAATATCCCAACATACAACTATGGTGGAGAGGAAGCTGTGAATAGCCGACCATAGTTTGGAAAAAGCGGGTAAGAAAAGGTTTGAATGCCCAAACATACACCATCAAAAGAGGGAGCGTAGGTGTTCTGCTGTACGAAGGTGTGAATGTCCGACCATACTTGGTAAAAAGCGGGTAAGAAAAGGTTAAAATACCCGACTGTACACAATCAATAGCGGGAGCGGATGTGTTCGGCTACAAGAAGATGTGAAAGTCCGACCATATTTTGTAAAAAGCGGGTAAGAACAGGTTCGTATGCCCGAATATACACCATCAAATGCGGGAGCGGAGGTGTTCGGCTGTGAGTAGGTGTGAAAGTCCGACCATGGTTTGTAAAAAGCGGGTAAGAACAGGTTCGTATGCCCGAATATACACCATCAAATGCGGGAGCGGAGGTGTTCGGCTGTGAGTAGGTGTGAATCTCCAACCATAATTGCTGAAAAATGTGTTAGAAAAGGTAAGAATGCCGGTCCATACATCATCAAAAGCGGGAGAGGTGGTGTTCGGCTGCAAGTAGGTGTGAATGTCCAGCCATAATTACTCACAAATGGGTAAGAAAAGGTAGTATTGCCAGACCATACATGATCAAAACAGGGAGCGGAGGTGGTTAAGCTGCAAGAAGGTGTTAATGTCCGACTAAAGTTTGTAAAAAGCGGGTAAGAAAAGGTGCGAATGCCCGACAATGTATGATCAAAAGAGGGAGCGGAGGTTTTCGGCTGAAAGAAGGTCTGAATGTCCAACCATAATTTGTAAAAACCGGGGAAGAAAAGGCTCGAAAGCCCGACTATACACCATCAAAAGCTGGAGCGGAGGTGTTCAGCTGCAAGAAGGTCTGAATGTCCATCAATAATTGCTAGAAAACATGAAAGAGAATTTTCGAATATCAAACCGCACATGATAATAAGCGGGAGAGGAGGTGTTCAGCTGCAAGGTGTGAATGTCCACCCATAATTACTGAAAAATGGGTAAGAAAAGGTGCGAATTCCCAACCATACATCATCAAATGCACGAGTGGATGTGTTCGGCTACAAGAAGGTTTGAATGTCCGACCATAGTTTGTAAAAAGCGGGTAAGAAAAGGTTCGAATGCCCAAACATACACCATCAAAAGAGGGAGCGGAGGTGTTCCGCTGTAAGAAGGTGTGAATGTCCGACCATAGTTGGTAAAAAGCGAGTAAGAAAAGGTTAAAATACCCGACTGTACCCAATCAATAGCGGGAGCGGAGTTGTTCGGCTACTAAAAGGTGTGAAAGTCCGACCCTGGTTTTAAAAAGCGGGTAAGAAAAGGTTCGAATGCCCGAACATACACCATCAAAAGAGGTAGCGGAGGTGTTCCGCTGTAAGACGGTGTGAATGTCCGATCATAGTTGGTAAAAAGCGGGTAAGAAAAGGTTAAAATACCCGACTGTACACAATCAAAAGAGGGAGCGGAGTTGTTCAGCTAAGAGAAGGTGTGAAAGTCCGACCATGGTTTGTAAAAAGCGGGTAAGAAAAGGTTCGTATGCCCGAATATACACTATCAAAACCGGAAGCGTAGGTGTTCGGCTGCAAGAAGGTGTGAACGTCCGACCAAAGTTTGTGAAAAAGCAGTTAAGAAAAGGTTCGAATATCTAACCAAACATAATCAAAAGCGGGAGCAGAGCTGTTCGACTGCAAGTAGGTGTGAATGTCAGAGAATAATTTGCAAAAAGCTGATGAGAAAGGGTGAGAAATCCCGACTATACACCATCAAATGCGGTAGCGGAGTTGTTCTGCTGTGAGTAGGTGTGATTCTCCAACCATAATTGCTGAAAAATGTGTTAGAAAAGGTAAGAATGCCGGTCCATACATCATCAAAAGCGAGAGAGGTTGTGTTCGGCTGCAAGTAGGTGTGAATGTCCAGCCATAATTACTCACAAACGGGTAAGAAAAGGTAGTATTGCCAGACCATATATGATCAAAACAGGGAGCGGAGGTGGTTCAGCTGCAAGAAGGTTTGAATGTCCAACTAAAGTTCAAATATATTAACAAAAGCGGGAGGAGAGGTCTTCGGATGAGAGTGGTTGAAAATTTCCGACCATAATCTATAAAATGCGGTGAAAAAAAGGTGTGATAGAACACTAAAAGGTGGAGCGGAAGTGTTCGGCTGCAAGAAGGTGTGAATGTCCGACTATATTTGGTGAAAAGCCGGTGAAGCAAGGTCTGAATGCCCAATCTTACATCATCAAAAGCGAGATCAGAGGTGTTTGGCTGCAAGAAGGCCATAGTTTGCCAAAAGCGGGTAAGGTGCGAATGTCCGACTAAATATCAACAAAATTTGGGGTGGAGGTCTTCGGATGCAAGTGGGTGTGAATATCCCAACATACAACTATGGTGGAGAGGAAGCTGTGAATAGCCGACCATAGTTTGGAAAAAGCGGGTAAGAAAAGGTTTGAATGCCCAAACATACACCATCAAAAGAGGGAGCGTAGGTGTTCTGCTGTACGAAGGTGTGAATGTCCGACCATACTTGGTAAAAAGCGGGTAAGAAAAGGTTAAAATACCCGACTGTACACAATCAATAGCGGGAGCGGATGTGTTCGGCTACAAGAAGATGTGAAAGTCCGACCATATTTTGTAAAAAGCGGGTAAGAACAGGTTCGTATGCCCGAATATACACCATCAAATGCGGGAGCGGAGGTGTTCGGCTGTGAGTAGGTGTGAAAGTCCGACCATGGTTTGTAAAAAGCGGGTAAGAACAGGTTCGTATGCCCGAATATACACCATCAAATGCGGGAGCGGAGGTGTTCGGCTGTGAGTAGGTGTGAATCTCCAACCATAATTGCTGAAAAATGTGTTAGAAAAGGTAAGAATGCCGGTCCATACATCATCAAAAGCGGGAGAGGTGGTGTTCGGCTGCAAGTAGGTGTGAATGTCCAGCCATAATTACTCACAAATGGGTAAGAAAAGGTAGTATTGCCAGACCATACATGATCAAAACAGGGAGCGGAGGTGGTTAAGCTGCAAGAAGGTGTTAATGTCCGACTAAAGTTTGTAAAAAGCGGGTAAGAAAAGGTGCGAATGCCCGACAATGTATGATCAAAAGAGGGAGCGGAGGTTTTCGGCTGAAAGAAGGTCTGAATGTCCAACCATAATTTGTAAAAACCGGGGAAGAAAAGGCTCGAAAGCCCGACTATACACCATCAAAAGCTGGAGCGGAGGTGTTCAGCTGCAAGAAGGTCTGAATGTCCATCAATAATTGCTAGAAAACATGAAAGAGAATTTTCGAATATCAAACCGCACATGATAATAAGCGGGAGAGGAGGTGTTCAGCTGCAAGGTGTGAATGTCCACCCATAATTACTGAAAAATGGGTAAGAAAAGGTGCGAATTCCCAACCATACATCATCAAATGCACGAGTGGATGTGTTCGGCTACAAGAAGGTTTGAATGTCCGACCATAGTTTGTAAAAAGCGGGTAAGAAAAGGTTCGAATGCCCAAACATACACCATCAAAAGAGGGAGCGGAGGTGTTCCGCTGTAAGAAGGTGTGAATGTCCGACCATAGTTGGTAAAAAGCGAGTAAGAAAAGGTTAAAATACCCGACTGTACACAATCAATAGCGGGAGCGGAGTTGTTCGGCTACTAAAAGGTGTGAAAGTCCGACCCTGGTTTTAAAAAGCGGGTAAGAAAAGGTTCGAATGCCCGAACATACACCATCAAAAGAGGTAGCGGAGGTGTTACGCTGTAAGACGGTGTGAATGTCCGATCATAGTTGGTAAAAAGCGGGTAAGAAAAGGTTAAAATACCCGACTGTACACAATCAAAAGAGGGAGCGGAGTTGTTCAGCTAAGAGAAGGTGTGAAAGTCCGACCATGGTTTGTAAAAAGCGGGTAAGAAAAGGTTCGTATGCCCGAATATACACTATCAAAACCGGAAGCGTAGGTGTTCGGCTGCAAGAAGGTGTGAACGTCCGACCAAAGTTTGTGAAAAAGCAGTTAAGAAAAGGTTCGAATATCTAACCAAACATAATCAAAAGCGGGAGCAGAGCTGTTCGACTGCAAGTAGGTGTGAATGTCAGAGAATAATTTGCAAAAAGCTGATGAGAAAGGGTGAGAAATCCCGACTATACACCATCAAATGCGGTAGCGGAGTTGTTCTGCTGTGAGTAGGTGTGATTCTCCAACCATAATTGCTGAAAAATGTGTTAGAAAAGGTAAGAATGCCGGTCCATACATCATCAAAAGCGAGAGAGGTTGTGTTCGGCTGCAAGTAGGTGTGAATGTCCAGCCATAATTACTCACAAACGGGTAAGAAAAGGTAGTATTGCCAGACCATATATGATCAAAACAGGGAGCGGAGGTGGTTCAGCTGCAAGAAGGTTTGAATGTCCGACTAAAGTTCAAATATATTAACAAAAGCGGGAGGAGAGGTCTTCGGATGAGAGTGGTTGAAAATTTCCGACCATAATCTATAAAATGCGGTGAAAAAAAGGTGTGATAGAACACTAAAAGGTGGAGCGGAAGTGTTCGGCTGCAAGAAGGTGTGAATATCCGACTATATTTGGTGAAAAGCCGGTGAAGCAAGGTCTGAATGCCCAACCTTACATCATCAAAAGCGAGATCAGAGGTGTTTGGCTGCAAGAAGGCCATAGTTTGCCAAAAGCGGGTAAGGTGCGAATGTCCGACTAAATATCAACAAAATTTGGGGTGGAGGTCTTCGGATGCAAGTGGGTGTGAATATCCCAACATACAACTATGGTGGAGAGGAAGCTGTGAATAGCCGACCATAGTTTGGAAAAAGCGGGTAAGAAAAGGTTTGAATGCCCAACCATACACCATCAAAAGAGGGAGCGTAGGTGTTCTGCTGTACGAAGGTGTGAATGTCCGACCATACTTGGTAAAAAGCGGGTAAGAAAAGGTTAAAATACCCGACTGTACACAATCAATAGCGGGAGCGGATGTGTTCGGCTACAAGAAGATGTGAAAGTCCGACCATGGTTTGTAAAAAGCGGGTAAGAACAGGTTCGTATGCCCGAATATACACCATCAAATGCGGGAGCGGAGGTGTTCGGCTGTGAGTAGGTGTGAATCTCCAACCATAATTGCTGAAAAATGTGTTAGAAAAGGTAAGAATGCCGGTCCATACATCATCAAAAGCGGGAGAGGTGGTGTTCGGCTGCAAGTAGGTGTGAATGTCCAGCCATAATTACTCACAAATGGGTAAGAAAAGGTAGTATTGCCAGACCATACATGATCAAAACAGGGAGCGGAGGTGGTTAAGCTGCAAGAAGGTGTTAATGTCCGACTAAAGTTTGTAAAAAGCGGGTAAGAAAAGGTGCGAATGCCCGACAATGTATGATCAAAAGAGGGAGCGGAGGTTTTCGGCTGAAAGAGGGTCTGAATGTCCAACCATAATTTGTAAAAACCGGGGAAGAAAAGGCTCGAAAGCCCGACTATACACCATCAAAAGCTGGAGCGGAGGTGTTCAGCTGCAAGAAGGTCTGAATGTCCATCAATAATTGCTAGAAAACATGAAAGAGAATTTTCGAATATCAAACCGCACATGATAATAAGCGGGAGAGGAGGTGTTCAGCTGCAAGGTGTGAATGTCCACCCATAATTACTGAAAAATGGGTAAGAAAAGGTGCGAATTCCCAACCATACATCATCAAATGCACGAGTGGATGTGTTCGGCTACAAGAAGGTTTGAATGTCCGACCATAGTTTGTAAAAAGCGGGTAAGAAAAGGTTCGAATGCCCAAACATACACCATCAAAAGAGGGAGCGGAGGTGTTCCGCTGTAAGAAGGTGTGAATGTCCGACCATAGTTGGTAAAAAGCGAGTAAGAAAAGGTTAAAATACCCGAATGTACACAATCAATAGCGGGAGCGGAGTTGTTCGGCTACTAAAAGGTGTGAAAGTCCGACCCTGGTTTTAAAAAGCGGGTAAGAAAAGGTTCGAATGCCCGAACATACACCATCAAAAGAGGTAGCGGAGGTGTTACGCTGTAAGACGGTGTGAATGTCCGATCATAGTTGGTAAAAAGCGGGTAAGAAAAGGTTAAAATACCCGACTGTACACAATCAAAAGAGGGAGCGGAGTTGTTCAGCTAAGAGAAGGTGTGAAAGTCCGACCATGGTTTGTAAAAAGCGGGTAAGAAAAGGTTCGTATGCCCGAATATACACTATCAAAACCGGAAGCGTAGGTGTTCGGCTGCAAGAAGGTGTGAACGTCCGACCAAAGTTTGTGAAAAAGCAGTTAAGAAAAGGTTCGAATATCTAACCAAACATAATCAAAAGCGGGAGCAGAGCTGTTCGACTGCAAGTAGGTGTGAATGTCAGAGAATAATTTGCAAAAAGCTGATGAGAAAGGGTGAGAAATCCCGACTATACACCATCAAATGCGGTAGCGGAGTTGTTCTGCTGTGAGTAGGTGTGATTCTCCAACCATAATTGCTGAAAAATGTGTTAGAAAAGGTAAGAATGCCGGTCCATACATCATGAAAAGCGAGAGAGGTTGTGTTCGGCTGCAAGTAGGTGTGAATGTCCAGCCATAATTACTCACAAACGGGTAAGAAAAGGTAGTATTGCCAGACCATATATGATCAAAACAGGGAGCGGAGGTGGTTCAGCTGCAAGAAGGTTTGAATGTCCGACTAAAGTTCAAATATATTAACAAAAGCGGGAGGAGAGGTCTTCGGATGAGAGTGGTTGAAAATTTCCGACCATAATCTATAAAATGCGGTGAAAAAAAGGTGTGATAGAACACTAAAAGGTGGAGCGGAAGTGTTCGGCTGCAAGAAGGTGTGAATGTCCGACTATATTTGGTGAAAAGCCGGTGAAGCAAGGTCTGAATGCCCAACCTTACATCATCAAAAGCGAGATCAGAGGTGTTTGGCTGCAAGAAGGCCATAGTTTGCCAAAAGCGGGTAAGGTGCGAATGTCCGACTAAATATCAACAAAATTTGGGGTGGAGGTCTTCGGATGCAAGTGGGTGTGAATATCCCAACATACAACTATGGTGGAGAGGAAGCTGTGAATAGCCGACCATAGTTTGGAAAAAGCGGGTAAGAAAAGGTTTGAATGCCCAAACATACACCATCAAAAGAGGGAGCGTAGGTGTTCTGCTGTACGAAGGTGTGAATGTCCGACCATACTTGGTAAAAAGCGGGTAAGAAAAGGTTAAAATACCCGACTGTACACAATCAATAGCGGGAGCGGATGTGTTCGGCTACAAGAAGATGTGAAAGTCCGACCATATTTTGTAAAAAGCGGGTAAGAACAGGTTCGTATGCCCGAATATACACCATCAAATGCGGGAGCGGAGGTGTTCGGCTGTGAGTAGGTGTGAAAGTCCGACCATGGTTTGTAAAAAGCGGGTAAGAACAGGTTCGTATGCCCGAATATACACCATCAAATGCGGGAGCGGAGGTGTTCGGCTGTGAGTAGGTGTGAATCTCCAACCATAATTGCTGAAAAATGTGTTAGAAAAGGTAAGAATGCCGGTCCATACATCATCAAAAGCGGGAGAGGTGGTGTTCGGCTGCAAGTAGGTGTGAATGTCCAGCCATAATTACTCACAAATGGGTAAGAAAAGGTAGTATTGCCAGACCATACATGATCAAAAAAGGGAGCGGAGGTGGTTAAGCTGCAAGAAGGTGTTAATGTCCGACTAAAGTTTGTAAAAAGCGGGTAAGAAAAGGTGCGAATGCCCGACAATGTATGATCAAAAGAGGGAGCGGAGGTTTTCGGCTGAAAGAAGGTCTGAATGTCCAACCATAATTTGTAAAAACCGGGGAAGAAAAGGCTCGAAAGCCCGACTATACATAATCAAAAGCTGGAGCGGAGGTGTTCAGCTGCAAGAAGGTCTGAATGTCCATCAATAATTGCTAGAAAACATGAAAGAGAATTTTCGAATATCAAACCGCACATGATAATAAGCGGGAGAGGAGGTGTTCAGCTGCAAGAAGGTGTGAATGTCCACCCATAATTACTGAAAAATGGGTAAGAAAAGGTGCGAATTCCCAACCATACATCATCAAATGCACGAATGGATGTGTTCGGCTACAAGAAGGTTTGAATGTCCGACCATAGATTGTAAAAAGCGGGTAAGAAAACGTTCGAATGCCCAAACATACACCATCAAAAGAGGGAGCGGAGGTGTTCCGCTGTAAGAAGGTGTGAATGTCCGACCATAGTTGGTAAAAAGCGGGTAAGAAAAGGTTAAAATACCCGACTGTACACAATCAATAGCGGGAGCGGAGTTGTTCGGCTACTAAAAGGTGTGAAAGTCCGACCCTGGTTTTAAAAAGCGGGTAAGAAAAGGTTCGAATGCCCAAACATACACCATCAAAAGAGGTAGCGGAGGTGTTCCGCTGTAAGAAGGTGTGAATGTCCGACCATAGTTGGTAAAAAGCGAGTAAGAAAAGGTTAAAATACCCGACTTTACCCAATCAATAGCGGGAGCGGAGTTGTTCGGCTACTAAAAGGTGTGAAAGTCCGACCCTGGTTTTAAAAAGCGGGTAAGAAAAGGTTCGAATGCCCGAACATACACCATCAAAAGAGGTAGCTGAGGTGTTCCGCTGTAAGACGGTGTGAATGTCCGATCATAGTTGGTAAAAAGCGGGTAAGAAAAGGTTAAAATACCCGACTGTACACAATCAAAAGAGGGAGCGGAGTTGTTCAGCTAAGAGAAGGTGTGAAAGTCCGACCATGGTTTGTAAAAAGCGGGTAAGAAAAGGTTCGTATGCCCGAATATACACTATCAAAACCGGAAGCGTAGGTGTTCGGCTGCAAGAAGGTGTGAACGTCCGACCAAAGTTTGTGAAAAAGCAGTTAAGAAAAGGTTCGAATATCTAACCAAACATAATCAAAAGCGGGAGCAGAGCTGTTCGACTGCAAGTAGGTGTGAATGTCAGAGAATAATTTGCAAAAAGCTGATGAGAAAGGGTGAGAAATCCCGACTATACACCATCAAATGCGGTAGCGGAGTTGTTCTGCTGTGAGTAGGTGTGATTCTCCAACCATAATTGCTGAAAAATGTGTTAGAAAAGGTAAGAATGCCGGTCCATACATCATCAAAAGCGAGAGAGGTTGTGTTCGGCTGCAAGTAGGTGTGAATGTCCAGCCATAATTACTCACAAACGGGTAAGAAAAGGTAGTATTGCCAGACCATATATGATCAAAACAGGGAGCGGAGGTGGTTCAGCTGCAAGAAGGTTTGAATGTCCGACTAAAGTTCAAATATATTAACAAAAGCGGGAGGAGAGGTCTTCGGATGAGAGTGGTTGAAAATTTCCGACCATAATCTATAAAATGCGGTGAAAAAAAGGTGTGATAGAACACTAAAAGGTGGAGCGGAAGTTTTCGGCTGCAAGAAGGTGTGAATGTCCGACTATATTTGGTGAAAAGCCGGTGAAGCAAGGTCTGAATGCCCAACCTTACATCATCAAAAGCGAGATCAGAGGTGTTTGGCTGCAAGAAGGCCATAGTTTGCCAAAAGCGGGTAAGGTGCGAATGTCAGACTAAATATCAACAAAATTTGGGGTGGAGGTCTTCGGATGCAAGTGGGTGTGAATATCCCAACATACAACTATGGTGGAGAGGAAGCTGTGAATAGCCGACCATAGTTTGGAAAAAGCGGGTAAGAAAAGGTTTGAATGCCCAAACATACACCATCAAAAGAGGGAGCGTAGGTGTTCTGCTGTACGAAGGTGTGAATGTCCGACCATACTTGGTAAAAAGCGGGTAAGAAAAGGTTAAAATACCCGACTGTACACAATCAATAGCGGGAGCGGATGTGTTCGGCTACAAGAAGATGTGAAAGTCCGACCATATTTTGTAAAAAGCGGGTAAGAACAGGTTCGTATGCCCGAATATACACCATCAAATGCGGGAGCGGAGGTGTTCGGCTGTTAGTAGGTGTGAAAGTCCGACCATGGTTTTTAAAAAGCGGGTAAGAACAGGTTCGTATGCCCGAATATACACCATCAAATGCGGGAGCGGAGGTGTTCGGCTGTGAGTAGGTGTGAATCTCCAACCATAATTGCTGAAAAATGTGTTAGAAAAGGTAAGAATGCCGGTCCATACATCATCAAAAGCGGGAGAGGTGGTGTTCGGCTGCAAGTAGGTGTGAATGTCCAGCCATAATTACTCACAAATGGGTAAGAAAAGGTAGTATTGCCAGACCATACATGATCAAAAAAGGGAGCGGAGGTGGTTAAGCTGCAAGAAGGTGTTAATGTCCGACTAAAGTTTGTAAAAAGCGGGTAAGAAAAGGTTCGTATGCCCGAATATACACTATCAAAACCGGAAACGTAGGTGTTCGGCTGCAAGAAGGTGTGAACGTCCGACCAAAGTTTGTGAAAAAGCAGTTAAGAAAAGG
This sequence comes from Leuresthes tenuis, assembly GCF_036924035.1. Classification (NCBI taxonomy): domain Eukaryota; kingdom Metazoa; phylum Chordata; class Actinopteri; order Atheriniformes; family Atherinopsidae; genus Leuresthes; species Leuresthes tenuis. The sequence goes on along the minus strand of NW_027325415.1, from coordinate 337,265 downwards.
TTCGAATATCTAACCAAACATAATCAAAAGCGGGAGCAGAGCTGTTCGACTGCAAGTAGGTGTGAATGTCCATTAATAATTGCTTTAAAACATGAAAGAAAATTTTCGAATATCAAACCTTACATGATCATTAGCGGGAGAGGAGGTGTTCAGCTGCAAGAAGGTGTGAATATCCAGGAATCCGAGAATAAGCTTATTTTCATGAGTTCTGCACGATTTCGGATTTTATGTATAAAATGAATTTCTTCACGCAAACTAAGTTAACACTGCTTTGTCCTTCATATGTACCCATTTCTACATATATTTCAAGCATAAACTTCCTCATACTACCCTGAATGAGAAAGAGCCACACTTGTGATTAAGCCATACGCCCCTTTTGAGGAGTTCTGCATGGTTTGGGATTTTATCTATAAAATTAATTCCTTCACTCAAACTATGTTAAAACGGCTTTTACCTTCATATTTATCAATGTCTCGATAGATTTAAACAAAAAACAACGTTGTACTTTGCAATAAAAGAAAGAGCAAATCAAAAGTTTTAGGAATCCGAGAATAAGCTTATTTTCATGAGTTCTGCACGATTTCGGATTTTATGTATAAAATGAATTAATTCACTCAAACCAAGTTAAAACTGCTTTTTCCTTCATATTTATCAATGTCTAGATCGACTTCAACAAAGAACAACATTGTATTTTGCAGTAGAAGAAAGAGCAAAACTGCAGGATCAGGAATCCGAGAATAAGCTTCTTTTCATACGTTCTGCACGATTTCGGATTTTATGTATAAAATGAATTCCTTCACTCAAACTAAGTTAACACTGCTTTGCCCTTCATATGTACCCATTTCTACATATATTTCAAGCATAAACTTCCTCATACTACCCTGAATGAGAAAGAGCCACACTTGTGATTAAGCCATACGCCCCTTTTGAGGAGTTCTGCATGATTTGGGATTTTATCTATAAAATCAATTCCTTCACTCAAACTATGTTAAAACGGCTTTTACCTTCATATTTATCAATGTCTCGATAGATTTAAACAAAAAACAACGTTGTACTTTGCAATAAAAGAAAGAGCAAATCAAAAGTTTTAGGAATCCGAGAATAAGCTTATTTTCATGAGTTCTGCACGATTTCGGATTTTATGTATAAAATGAATTAATTCACTCAAACCAAGTTAAAACTGCTTTTTCCTTCATATTTATCAATGTCTAGATCGACTTCAACAAAGAACAACATTGTATTTTGCAGTAGAAGAAAGAGCAAAACTGAAGGATCAGGAATCCGAGAATAAGCTTCTTTTCATACGTTCTGCACGATTTCGGATTTTATGTATAAAATGAATTCCTTCACTCAAACTAAGTTAACACTGCTTTGTCCTTCATATGTACCCATTTCTACATATATTTCAAGCATAAACTTCCTCATACTACCCTGAATGAGAAAGAGCCACACTTGTGATTAAGCCATACGCCCCTTTTGAGGAGTTCTGCATGATTTGGGATTTTATCTATAAAATCAATTCCTTCACTCAAACCAAGTTAAAACTGCTTTTTCATTCATATTTATCAATGTCTAGATCGACTTCAACAAAGAACAACATTGTATTTTGCAGTAGAAGAAAGAGCAAAACTGAAGGATCAGGAATCCCAGAATAAGCTTATTTTCTTATGGGCAAGTGGGAACTGCTTTGTCCTTCATATTTATCAATGTGTAGATGGATTTCAACTTCTTCTACTGCAAAGTCCAATGTTTTTCTTTGTTGAAGTCGATCTAGACATTGAATATGGAAGGACAAAGCAGTTTTAACTTGGTTTGAGCAAAGCAATTCATTTTATAGCTAAATCCGAAATCGTGCAGAACTCATGAAAGCAGGCTTATACTCGGATTCCTGAAACTTTAGATTTGCTCTTTCTTTTACTGCAAAGTCCAATGTTTTTCTTTGTTGAAGTCGATCTAGACATGGTAAATATGAAGGACAAATCAGTTTTAACATAGTTTGAGTGAAGTAATGCATTTTATAAGCAAAATCCCAAATCATAGAGAACTCACGAAAAGCTTTTTCTCGCTTTTCACTGCTTTTTACAAACTTTGGTCGGACGTTCACACCTTCTTGCATCCGAACACCTCCGCTTCCGCTTTTGATGATGTATATTCGGGCATTCGAACCTTTTATTACCCGCTTTTTACAAACCATTGTCGGACTTTCACACCTTCTTGCAGCCGAACACCACCTCTCCCGCTTTTGATGATGTATGGTCCAGTAAAATGGTACACATTTTTCAGCAATTATGGTCGGACATTCACACCTACTCAAAGCTGGACACCTCCGCTCCCGCTTTTGATCATACAATGTCGGGACATCGCTCCTTGTCTTACCAGCTTTTTACAAACTTTAGTCGAACATTCACACCTTCTTGAAGCTGAACACCTCCGCTCCCACTTTTGATGATGTATAGTCGGGCTTTCGAGCCTTTTCTTACCCGGTTTTTACAAATTATGGTTGGACATTCAGACCTTGCAGCCGAACACCTCCGCTCTCTCTTTTGATCATACATTGTCGGGCATTCACACCTTGTCTTACCCGCTTTTTACAAACTATAGTCAGACATTCACACCTTGCAGCTGAACCTCCGCTCCCTGTTTTGATCATGTATGGTCTGGCAATACTACCTTTTCTTCCCCCGTTTGTGAGTAATTATGGCTGGACATTCACACCTACTTGCAGTCGAACAGCTCTGCTCCCGCTTTTGATTATGTTTGGTTGGATATTCGAACCTTTTCTTAACTGCTTTTTACAAACCATGGTCGGACTTTCACACCTTCTTGTAGCCGAACAACTCCGCTCCCGCTATTGATTTTGTACAGTCGGGTATTTTAACCTTTTCTTACCCGCTTTTTGCCAACTATGGTCGGACATTCACACCGTCTTACAGCGGAACACCTCCGCTCCCGCTTTTTATGGTGTATAGTCGGGCATTCGAACCTTTTCTTACCCGCTATTTACAAACTATGGTAGGACATTCAAACTTTCGTGTATCCGAAAACCTCCGCTCTCTCTTTTGATCATACATTGTCGGACATTCGCACCTTTTCTTACCCGCTTTTTACAAACCATGGTCGGACTTTCACACCTTCTCTTAGCTGAACAACTCCGCTCCCTCTTTTGATTGTGTACAGTCGGGTATTTTAACCTTTTCTTACCCGCTTTTTACCAACTATGATCGGACATTCACACCGTCTTACAGCGGAACACCTCCGCTCCCTCTTTTGATGGTGTATGTTCGGGCATTCGAACCTTTTCTCACCCGCTTTTTACAAACCAGGGTCGGACTTTCACACCTTTTAGTAGCCGAACAACTCCGCTCCCGCTATTGATTGTGTACAGTCGGGTATTTTAACCTTTTCTTACCCGCTTTTTACCAACTATGGTCGGACATTCACACCGTCTTACAGCGGAACACCTCCTCTCCCGCTTATGATCATGTACGGTTTGATATTCGAAAATTTACTTTCTTGTTTTAAAGCAATTATTGATGGACATTCAAACCTTCTTTTTGATGGTGTATAGTCGGGCATTCGAACCTTTTCTTCCCGGTTTTTACAAACCATGGTCGGACTTTCACACCTTCTTGTAGCCGAACAACTCCGCTCCTGCTATTGATTGTGTACAGTCGGGTATTTTAACCTTTTCTTACCCGCTTTTTACCAACTATGGTCGGACATTCACACCGTCTTACAGCGGAACACCTCCGCTCCCTCTTTTGATGGTGTATGTTCGGGCATTCGAACCTTTTCTTACCCGCTTTTTACAAACCAGGGTCGGACTTTCACACCTTTTAGTAGTCGAACAACTCCGCTCCCGCTATTGATTGTGTACAGTCGGGTATTTTAAGCTTTTCTTACCCGCTTTTTACCAACTATGGTCGGACATTCACACCGTCTTACAGCGGAACACCTCCTCTCCCGCTTATGATCATGTACGGTTTGATATTCGAAAATTTACTTTCTTGTTTTAAAGCAATTATTGATGGACATTCAAACCTTCTTTTTGATGGTGTATAGTCGGGCTTTCGAGCCTTTTCTTCCCGGTTTTTACAAACCATGGTCGGACTTTCACACCTTCTTGTAGCCGAACAACTCCGCTCCTGCTATTGATTGTGTACAGTCGGGTATTTTAACCTTTTCTTACCCGCTTTTTACCAACTATGGTCGGACATTCACACCGTCTTACAGCGGAACATCTCTGCTCCCACTTTTGATGGTGTATAGTCGGGCATTCGAACCTTTTCTTACCCGCTTTTTACAAACTATGGTGGGACATTCAAACCTTCTTGTATCCGAAAACCTCCGCTCTCTCTTTTGAACATAAATTTTCGGACATTCGCACCTTTTCTTACCCGCTTTTTACAAACCATGGTCGGACTTTCACACCTTCTTGTAGCCGAACACATCCGCTCCCGCTATTGATTGTGTACAGTGGGGTATTTTAACCTTTTCTTACCCGCTTTTTACCAACTATGGTCGGACATTCACACCTTCGTACAGCGGAACACCTCCGCTCCCTCTTTTGATGGTGTATGTTCGGGTATTCAAACCTTTTCTTACCCGCTTTTTCCAAACTATGGTCGGCTATTCACAGCTTCCTCTCCACCATACTTGTATGGTTGGATATTCACACCCACTTGCATCCGAAGACCTCTGCCCCAAATTTTTTTGATATTTAGTCGGACATTCGCACCTTACCCGCATTTTAAACATTATGGTCGGAAATTTTCAACCACTCTCATCCGAAGACCTCTCCTCCCGCTTTCTTTAATATTTTTGAACTTTAGTCGGACATTCAAACCTTCTTGCAGCTGAACCACCTCCGCTCCCTGTTTTGATCATATATGGTCTGGCAATACTACCTTTTCTTACCCGTTTGTGAGTAATTATGGCTGGACATTCACACCTACTTGCAGCCGAACACAACCCCTCTCGCTTTTGATGATGTATGGACCGGCATTTTTACCTTTTCTAATACATTTTTCAGCAATTATGGTCGGAGATTCACACCTACTCACAGCCGAACAACTCCGCTCCCGCATTTGATGATGTATAGTCGGGCATTCTCACCCTTTCTCATCAGCTTTTTGCAAATTATGATCTGACATTCACACCTACTTGCAGTCGAACAGCTCTGCTCCCGCTTTTGATTATGTTTGGTTGGATATTCGAACCTTTTCTTAACTTCTTTTTACATATTTTGGTTGGACGTTCACACCTTCTTGTAGCCGAACACTTCCACTCCTGCTTTTGATGATGTATGGTTGGGCATTCACACCTTTTTTTTGCCCATTTTTCAGGAATTATGGGTGGACATTCACACCTTGCAGCTGAACACCTCCTATCCCACTTATGATCATGTGCGGTTTGATTTTCGAAAAGTTTCTTTCATGTTTTCTAGCAATTATTGATGGACATGTAGACCTTCTTGCAGCTGAACACCTCCGCTCCCGCTTTTGATCATACATTGTCAGGCATTCGCACCTTGTCTTACCCACTTTTTACAAACTTTAGTCGAACAGTCACACCTACTTGCAGCCGAACACAACCTCTCTCGCTTTTGATGATGTATGGACCGGCATTCTTACCTTTTCTAACACATTTTTCAGCAATTATGGTCGGAGATTCACACCTACTCACAGCCGAACAACTCCGCTCCCGCATTTGATGGTGTATAGTCGGGCATTCTCACCCTTTCTCATCAGCTTTTTGCAAATTATGATCTGACATTCACACCTACTTGCAGTCGAACAGCTCTGCTCCTGCTTTTGATTATGTATGGTTGGATATTCAAACCTTTTCTTAACTGCTTTTTACAAACTTTGGTTGGACGTTCACACCTTCTTGTAGCCGAACACATGCACTCCTGCTTTTGATGATGTATGGTTGGGCATTCGCACCTTTTTTTTTACCCATTTTTCAGGTATTATGGGTGTACATTCACACCTTCTTGCAGCTGAACACCACCTCTCCCGATTTTGATTATGTATGGACCGGCATTTTTACCTTTTCTAACACATTTTTCAGCAATTATGGTTGGAGATTCACACCTACTCACAGCCGAACAACTCCGCTTCCGCTTTTGATGGTGTATATTCGGGCATACGAACCTTTTCTTACCCGCTTTTTACAAACCAAGGTCAGACTTTCACACCTTCTCTTAGCTGAACAACTCCGCTCCCTCTTTTGATTGTGTACAGTCGGGTAATTTAACCTTTTCTTACCCGCTTTTTACCATCTATGGTCGGACATTCACACCGTCTTACAGCGGAACACCTCCGCTCCCTCTTTTGATGATGTATGGTTAGGCATTCGCACCTTTTCTTACCCATTTTTCAGTAATTATGGGTAGACATTCACACCTTCTTGCAGCTGAACACCTCCTCTCCCGCTTATGATCATGTGCAGTTTGATATTCGAAAATTTTCTTTCATGTTTTCTAGCAATTATTGATGGACATTCAGACCGTCTTGCAGCTGAACACCTCCGCTCCCACTTTTGATGGTGTATAGTCGGGCTTTCGAGCCTTTTCTTCCCCGGTTTTTACAATTTATGGTTGGACATTCAGACCTTCTTGCAGCCGAAAACCTCCACTCCCTCTTTTGATCATACATTGTCGGGCATTTGCACCTTTTCTTACCCGCTTTTTACAAACCATGGTCGGACTTTCACACCTTTTAGTAGCCGAACAACTCCGCTCCCGCTATTGATTGTGTACAGTCGGGTATTTTAACCTTTTCTTACCCGCTTTTTACCAACTATGGTTGGACATTCACACCTTCTTACAGCAGAACACCTCCGCTCCCTGTTTTGATTATGTATGGTTTGACATTCGCACCTTCTCTCACCCGCCTTTTACTATGGTCGGCCATTCACAGCTTCCTCTCCACCATACTTGTATGGTGGGATATTCACACCCACCTGCATCCGAAGACCTCCGCCCCCACTTTTGTTGATATTTAGTCGGTCATTCGCACCTTACCCACTTTTGGCAAACTATGGCCTTCTTGCAGCCAAACACCTCTGATCTCGCTTTTGATGATGTAAGGTTGGGCATTCAGACCTTGCTTCACCTGCTTTTCACCAAATATAGTCGGACATTCACACCCACTTGCATCCGAAGACCTCCGCCCCAAATTTTGTTGATATTTAGTCGGACATTCGCACCTTACCCGCTTTTGGCAAACTATGGCCTTCTTGCAGCCAAACACCTCTGATCTCGCTTTTGATGATGTAAGGTTGGGCATTCAGACCTTGCTTCACCTGCTTTTCACCAAATATAGTCGGACATTCACACCTTCTTGCAGCCGAACACTTCCGCTCCACCTTTTAGTGTTCTATCACACCTTTTTTTCACCGCATTTTATAGATTATGGTTGGAAATTTTCAACCACTCTCATCCGAAGACCTCTCCTCCCGCTTTTGTTAATATATTTGAACTTTAGTCGGACATTCAAACCTTCTTGCAGCTGAACCACCTCCGCTCCCTGTTTTGATCATATATGGTCTGGCAATACTACCTTTTCTTACCCGTTTGTGAGTAATTATGGCTGGACATTCACACCTACTTGCAGCCGAACACAACCTCTCTCGCTTTTGATGATGTATGGACCGGCATTCTTACCTTTTCTAACACATTTTTCAGCAATTATGGTCGGAGATTCACACCTACTCACAGCCGAACAACTCCGCTCCCGCATTTGATGGTGTATAGTCGGGCATTCTCACCCTTTCTCATCAGCTTTTTGCAAATTATGATCTGACATTCACACCTACTTGCAGTCGAACAGCTCTGCTCCCGCTTTTGATTATGTATGGTTGGATATTCGAACCTTTTCTTAACTGCTTTTTACAAACTTTGGTTGGACGTTCACACCTTCTTGTAGCCGAACACATGCACTCCTGCTTTTGATGATGTCTGGTTGGGCATTCGCACCTTTTTTTTTACCCATTTTTCAGGTATTATGGGTGGACGTTCACAATATCTTGCAGCTGAACACCTCCTCTCCCACTTATGATCATGTGTGGTTTGATTTTCGAAAATTTTCTTTCATGTTTTCTAGCAATTATTGATGGACATTTAGACCTTCTTGCAGCTGAACACCACCTCTCCCGATTTTGATTATGTATGGACCGGCATTTTTACCTTTTCTAACACATTTTTCAGCAATTATGGTTGGAGATTCACACCTACTCACAGCCGAACAACTCCGCTACCGCATTTAATGGTGTATAGTCGGGCATTCTCACCCTTTCTCATCAGCTTTTTGCAAATTATGATCTGACATTCACACCTACTTGCAGTCGAACAGCTCTGCTCCCGCTTTTGATTATGTATGGTTGGATATTCGAACCTTTCCTAAACGGCTTTTTACAAACTTTGGTTGGACGTTCACACCTTCTTGTAGCCGAACACATGCACTCCTGCTTTTGATGATGTATGGTTGGGCATTCGCACCTTTTTTTTACCCATTTTTCAGGTATTATGGGTGGACATTCACACCTTCTTGCAGCTGAACACCTCCTCTCCCACTTATGATCATGTGTGGTTTGATTTTGGAAAATTTTCTTTCATGTTTTCTAGCAATTATTGATGGACATTCAGACCTTCTTGCAGCTGAACACCACCTCTCCCGATTTTGATTATGTATGGACCGGCATTTTTACCTTTTCTAACACATTTTTCAGCAATTATGGTTGGAGATTCACACCTACTCACAGCCGAACAACTCCGCTACCGCATTTGATGGTGTATAGTCGGGCATTCTCACCCTTTCTCATCAGCTTTTTGCAAATTATGATCTGACATTCACACCTACTTCCAGTCGAACAGCTCTGCTCCCGCTTTTGATTATGTTTGGTTAGATATTCGAACCTTTTCTTAACTGCTTTTTATAAACTTTGGTCGGACGTTCACAATATCTTGCAGCCGAACACCTCCGCTTCCGCTTTTGATGGTGTATATTCGGGCATACGAACCTTTTCTTACCCGCTTTTTACAAACCAAGGTCGGACTTTCACACCTTCTCTTAGCTGAACAACTCCGCTCCCTCTTTTGATTGTGTACAGTCGGGTAATTTAACCTTTTCTTACCCGCTTTTTACCATCTATGGTCGGACATTCACACCGTCTTACAGCGGAACACCTCCGCTCCCTCTTTTGATGATGTATGTTTAGGCATTCGCACCTTTTCTTACCCATTTTTCAGTAATTATGGGTAGACATTCACACCTTCTTGCAGCTGAACACCTCCTCTCCCGCTTATGATCATGTGCAGTTTGATATTCGAAAATTTTCTTTCATGTTTTCTAGCAATTATTGATGGACATTCAGACCGTCTTGCAGCTGAACACCTCCGCTCCCACTTTTGATGGTGTATAGTCGGGCTTTCGAGCCTTTTCTTCCCCGGTTTTTACAAATTATGGTTGGACATTCAGACCTTCTTGCAGCCGAAAACCTCCACTCCCTCTTTTGATCATACATTGTCGGGCATTCGCACCTTTTCTTACCCGCTTTTTACAAACCATGGTCGGACTTTTAGTAGCCGAACAACTCCGCTCCCGCTATTGATTGTGTACAGTCGGGTATTTTAACCTTTTCTTACCCGCTTTTTACCAACTATGGTTGGACATTCACACCTTCTTACAGCAGAACACCTCCGCTCCCTGTTTTGATTATGTATGGTTTGACATTCGCACCTTCTCTCACCCGCCTTTTACTATGGTCGGCCATTCACAGCTTCCTCTCCACCATACTTGTATGGTGGGATATTCACACCCACTTGCATCCGAAGACCTCCGCCCCCAATTTTTTTGATATTTAGTCGGTCATTCGCACCTTACCCGCTTTTGGCAAACTATGGCCTTCTTGCAGCCAAACACCTCTGATCTCGCTTTTGATGATGTAAGGTTGGGCATTCAGACCTTGCTTCACCTGCTTTTCACCAAATATAGTCGGACATTCACACCTTCTTGCAGCCGAACACTTCCGCTTTTAGTGTTCTATGAGGCATTCACATATTTTTTTTCACCGTATTTTATAGATTATGGTTGGAAATTCTCACCCACTCTCATCCGAAGACCTCTCCTCCCCCTTTTGTTAATATATAGTCGGGCATTCGAACCTTTTCTTACCCGCTTTTTACAAATTATGGTCGAACATTCACACCTTCTTGCAGCCGAACACTTCCGCTTTTAGTGTTCTATGAGGCATTCACATATTTTTTTTCACCGTATTTTATAGATTATGGTTGGAAATTCTCACCCACTCTCATCCGAAGACCTCTCCTCCCGCTTTTGTTAATATATAGTCGGGCATTCGAACCTTTTCTTACCCGCTTTTTACAAATTATGGTCGAACATTCACACCTACTTGCAGCTGAATACTTCCGCTCCACCTTTTAGGTATGTATGGTTGGCATTTGCACCTCTTTTTATACTGATTGCTGAAGATTAAGTTGTTCTTTCTCAAACTACAAATTTTTTTTAATTGTTGAAACTTGATTTGAAGTGGATAAATAAGGAGGACAAACAGTTTTAAGTCAGGCTGATAGAAGGAATTAATTTTATAGCAAAATCTGTATTTCGTCATATGTCGAGAGATGCTTATTGCTGAAGAAGTTCTTTCTCATTCTACAAAGTACAACGTTGTTTATCGTTGAAACTTGATTAGACATGAATAAATATGAAGGACAAAGCAGTCTTAACTTGGTTTGAGTTAATGAATTCGTTTTATAGGAGAATCCGAATTCGTGCATAACTCATAAAATAGAGCTTATTTTCGGATTCCTGAAGAATGAGTCTGGTTCTTTCTCATAATACAAAGTTTGTTGTTTATTGTTGAAACTTCATCAGAAGTGAAGAAATAAATGAATGCCTATCAACAAATGTGGGATCTAAACTCTAGTGCTTCCTCTAAAATAATTTCCTTTCTCAATTTAGAAATGTGTGTGTGTAAGTCACAACACCCGTGACACCAAATCGGCTTTCTTTTCTCTACACTCTGAACTATGAGTACACACACCAAATCAGAAAGGCTTTTTTCTCTCTTTTCTACATTATGGACTGTGGGGACACAAAACCGCTCTCTCTCTTTTTTTTTTTTTATCGTGTGCCAGGGCGTTGTCTCACGTATTAGATTATGCTTAAGATACGAATGGGTTTATCAGTCACATCAGAATCCATACATACTGATCCTCCCGTAATAAAATGGTCGGATCTTATCAAACACACTTTGTTTCTTGTGACAATCAAGTCAGCGAAACAGCGTATACACGTCAAGACACTGAATCAAGTTTGCCACAAGAACTCATAAGTTTGGCAGTATTGCTCTGCCGTCAGCAATCATACATCCATTTTATTTTCGTGAGACATGTGCAGGCACCTGTTCATCTACTGTTCTATCACTATGAATTAGTTTATCTATTATCAATAAGGATACTTCTACAACTACTCTATCAAAGTATGTCCGGACTTCTTACGTTGTCAGTTGCTATATATGAATAAGTGGGTAGCTACTGACAAGCATTAAGCATGTCACACAGCCCAAACATATAACATTTCAGGACACACCACACAGTTAACAACCACAGTGAAGCGTGTCAAAGCCCAAACATGTAACATTCAACAGGACACTTACACAACACATTCAAATCAAACAGTCAGACAACATACAAGAACATATACCCCAGCCGGCATTGCTCCCTAACTATTTTTGTACAGCACACTATGTGTGCGCACACCTTTATTCACAAACTCTTCAACTTATACTCTTTTACCGAAGCTGCTACAGCTCGATTGGCCGAATACCCTTTGATCCTATTTCGGTGAATTTGACATCTGCCTTACATATAACAGATTAGCGGTTTAGCAGTTTTAATTTAGTTTGAGTGAAGGAATTCATTTTATAGCAAAATCCGAAATCGTGAAGAACTCATGAAAGTAAGCTTATTCTCGGATTCCTGAAACTTTAGATTTGCTCTTTCTTTTACTGCAAAGTACAACGTTGTATTTTTTGTTTAAATCTTTCTAGACATGGTAAATATTAAGGACAAAGCAGTTTTCACATAGTTTGAGTGAAGGAATTCATTTTATAGATAAAATCCCAAGAGTCTGCTGAGAAAAGAGAGTGAATGCGAAGTAGACTTTAACACGGCTATGGGAGCGAGCCGAGTGTGGGCTAACCGGGAGAATTGCTTGAAAGAAACGCAACACCGAATGAGCGATCAGAACAAAGCCTCAATACGGGATTCTCGTGGTGTTTTTGTTGCTGCCTTGTCTATTGCACAGAGTAAAAGACAAGGCAGCCATCGAATAGGGCCCGATTGTTCCTAGTTAGTCAGCCGAGGAGCAAGGGGGGGGGGGAGCAAGCGTCTCAACCAAGCAAAGCTCACCATGGGGAAGGTGGCTATGCCAACTAGCCTGATGCCCTGCTCCCGCAGTGACGGATAATCGTACTCTGGTTTCTCTTCATAACGTACAAGTCTTTCGCCTTTTACTAAAGATTTCTGTGGAGAGCAGCACTAATGAGTTGTTTCTATTTTTGGCAGGCTTTACCTTTGCGGGTGAAGCCCTTTCTGTCTGTGCAAAAGAAATCTTCTTACTATGCAGAGTGACTTCTCTGAGTAGAGTCGCCTTACTTGTTGCGACTGTGCCGATGTTCGAAGCTGGAGTGCAAAGTTGTTGCTTGAATGGTGCTTGCTGGAGCGTGCGGGAGTGCAAAGTTATACCATTTAAAAGGGCTGAAGAGTGCTCAGTGCAGCGGGTGGGCGACACTCTGGCCACCTTGAAAACGGAGGTTACATCCACTACCAGGGGCAGCCCAAGTTCTGCCGCAAGTGTGGTGAGCATGGGCACCTGGTTGAGGCTTGTACCAAGGTGTTATGTGGGAAGAGCAGAGAAATTGGGCAAACTTTTGGAGAGTGTCCAAATGGCAGGAAATGTAATCTCTGTGGAGAATTAAATCACCTCTTCAGAGATTGCCCTAAATCTTTTGCCAACAAATTAAAGACGGTAAAGCCACAGTCAAGCCAACAAAGAGAAGGACCAAAGGTGGCAGTTGGTGAACAAAGTGAAGAGGTTGACCCAATAAATTCAAACTTCCCGCCAAAAGCTTGGATTGGAAGTGAGGAGCAAAAAGGGGAGGGGCCTGTAGAGGCCTCACCACTCAGTGTTGAAGTCTGTGAGAATTCACAGGCAGAGGGTGGAGCTACGCTAAATGAGGAGGAAGAGCAGACAGGTGAGTCTAGTGAAGATACTCACCTCCCAGAAGGTCAACAGCCGAAGAGGACGGCATCTGAGCCTCTGATTCCCCAGTGGTATCAGAGAAGAGGGGAAGGGTTAGGTCCCTTTCAGACAGTTCTTCAGTGGAAGAACCTAGAGTCTTCCCCTCCGACTCACCAAATGAGGTCTCCTTTTTAACTTCAGCTCTGCAATCAACCCCCAGGGACTCAAAGTTAAATGCAACATTGCGTCAGAGGCCAACACCGAGAGTCCGAAAAGGAAATATAGATCACCCTACTCACTTTTCACCTAAAGAAATGAAGGAAGAGCTAGTTTCCCAAGAAATAACCTGTGTGTAATTTGTTTTGATAACTTAGAAAAACGAAAATGACATACCTACTTTCCTTTATGCTTTTAATGGTTCTCACCTTCTCAACACTAAATGTGAGAAGTGTGAAATCAAAGACAAGAGCCCAGAGTATTTTATCCTTCTTAGACTCCATAAAATCAGATGTGTTTTTAATACAAGAATGTGGACTACCTTTTTTAAAAAACCATAGACAATGGGAGGAAATGTGGCCCCATTTATCGATATGGAGTGGCTCAAATCAAAATAAAAATGATGGTGTGGCCATTCTAATTAAAAATCCGCATGTTCTGGTGAAAGGTAGCACAGTGGTGAGAGACGGACGGGCACTTTTAGCACACTTGAATTTTATGGGGCAAGACTTTAACCTCTTAAATATTTATGGTTTCAATGGAAAAAATGAAAGGTATGACCTTTTAGAAGATATACAGCTTTACATGCTAGGGCAAGTACCTTTAGTTGTAGGAGGGGATTTTAACTGTATCTTGAGCAGGAAAGATAGAAAAAGAGCAGGGGTAGATTTTAAAGTGGATAAGACTTCGATTTTACTTCAGGGCATATGCAGGGATTTTAAGCTTACTGACTGTTTTAAAACCATGCATCCCAGAGAGGAGGGCTTCACCTGGTTTAGTCATGATGGCACCAGAGCCTCTCGCATTGATTATTTCTTTACTAGAGATTGCCCACCCACTGATGTTAGATTAACCCCTGTTTTCTTTTCAGACCACCTTGTGCTCTCCTGCACCCTTTCACCCCCTTCTGGTGTGACGGTAGGAAGTGGTCTGTGGAAACTCAACTGTTCCCTGTTGGAGGATGAAATCATAGTCAGTCAGTACAGGGAATGTTATAAAGAGTGGCAGACCCTTCAAGACCTCTACGAAACACATGCACAATGGTGGGAAATGGTGAAGGAAACGACCCAGACTTTTTTTAAACAGCAAGGTAAACGTAAAAAAAGGAAAGAGAATAGATGTATGATGGGACTACATAAACGCTTACAGCGCTACTTTAAACTAAATCAGTGTGGCATAGACTTTAAAGAAGAAATCAAAGATGTCAAAAAGGAAATGTCAGTTTTAGCAGAAATAAAGAGTAAAGGAATTTTTGTAAGAAGCAGGGAGCAGGAAATTGAGGAAGGTGAAAAAGAAAGAAAGTTATAAATAAAAAGGAGTGTATTCAAAATCTAAAAAGAGAAGATGGGTTTTTAACAAAATCCACACAAGAGATGATTGAAACTGTACATACCTTTTATAGTATCATGTACAAAGAGAAACCAGTGCACTTGGAAACATCGGCAGAAATCTCAAAATTCGTTGACAAAACCGTAAAAGAGAATGCACACTTGACACAGAATTTTACTGCTTTAGAGTTAAAAAAATGCCTAACAGGTTTTAAGAGAAGTCGAGCTCCGGGTTTAGACGGGCTTCCTGCAGAATTCTATCTGACCTATTGGGACCTTTTATCATCAGACATTTTAGATGTTTTTAAAGATTTTGAAAAACTCGACCGACTGCCTGACAGTTTTAGAGTGGGAATAGTGACTCTACTTTATAAAAAAAATGATAAGACTGACCTAAAGAATTGGAGGCCCATCACACTTTTAAACTTTGACTGTAAACTTTTTAGCAAGGTTTTAGCGACACGGATGTCCTCTGTTTTAGAGGAGGTAATTCACCCAGACCAAGCTTGTGCCATCTCAGGGAGACAACTCACCGACAGCCTCGTACTGATTCGAGACATCATTGATTACGCTAGAGACAGAAACACCCGGCTTGTCATCTTAAATTTAGACTTTGAAAAAGCATTTGATCGGGTCTCGCATCAATATCTCTTTCAGGTGTTGCAGCCATCGAAAAGGGCCCGATTGTTCCTACTTGGTGAGCTTTGCTTGGTTGAGACGCTTGCCCCCCCCCCCCCCCTGCTCCTCGGCTGACCAAGTAGAAACAATCCATTCGATGGCTGCCTTGTCTTTTTCTCTGTGCAAAAGACAAGGCAGCCACAAACACCACGGGAACACCGTATTGAGGCTTTGTTCTGACCACTCATTCGGTGTCGCGTTTCTTTCAAGCAATTCTCCCGGTTAGCCCGCACTCGGCTCGCTCCCAGAGCCGTGTTAAAGTCCACTTCGCATTCACTCTCTTTTCTCAGCAGATTAAAAGAAAGTTTCATCTTGGGCTCCCTGAAACTTCCATCCTGCACCGCTGTTTGCTTTTTCACAAGAGCAGAGGAGAGCGCACCGTTCCCAGCGGCACTGCAGTACCGGGTCGAGGCTTGGAGTGAACGGAGCAAGCTTCTTTTTCAACTCCTATTCTTAAAAATCCATTTAATATGTTGTCCTCGTATAGAGGACATATTAAACTGATAAGAACAGATACTACACTTGATCTTAGCCAAAAGGCCGAGAAGCGATAACTGTCCACTGTTTCAGGTCCGAGGGCCCTTGCTGGCACAATGCGCACTTGTAGCAGTGTTCTTTTTATGGCCATAGGTGGCCAGAGTGTCACGTTGCACCTCCGCCCACCCGCTGCACTGAGCACTCTTCAGCCCTTTTAAATGGTATAACTTTGCACTCCCGCATGCTCCAGCAAGCACCATTCAAGCAACAACTTTGCACTCCAGCTTCGAACATCGGCACAATCGCAACAAGTAAGGCGACTCTACTCAGAGAAGTCACTCTGCACAGTAAGAAGATTTCTTTTGCACAGACAGAAAGGGCTTCACCTGCAAAGGTAAAGCCTGCCAAAAATAGAAACAACTCATTAGTGCTGCTCTCCACGGAAGTCTTTAGTAAAAGGCGAAAGACTTGTATGTTATGAAGAGAAACCAGAGTACGATTATCCGTCACTGCGGGAGCAGGGCATCAGGCTAGTTGGTATAGCCACCTTCCCCATGGTGAGCTTTGCTTGGTTGAGACGCTTGCCCCCCCCCCCCCCCCCCCCCCCCTTGCTCCTCGGCTGACCAAGTAGGAACAATCGGGCCCTATTCGATGGCTGTCTTGTCTTTTACTCTATGCAAAAGACAAGGCAGCAACAAAAACACCACGAGAATCCCGTATTGAGGCTTTGTTCTGACCGTTCATTCGGTGTCGCGTTTTTTTCAAGCAATTCTCCCGGTTAGCCGACACTCGGCTCGCTCCCATAGCCTAGTTAAAGTCTACTTCGCATTCACTCTCTTTTCTCTGCAGACTCTTGGGATTTTATCTATAAAATGAATTCCTTCACTCAAACTATGTTAAAACTGCTTTGTCGTTCATATTTACCATGTCTAGAAAGATTTAAACAAAAAAAACAACGTTGTACTTTGCAGTAAAAGAAAGAGCAAATCTAAAGTTTCAGGAATCCGAGAATAAGCTTACTTTCATGAGTGCTTCACGATTTCAGATTTTGCTATAAAATGAATTTCTTCACTCAAACTAAATTAAAACTGCTAAACCGCTAATCTGTTACATGTAAGGCAGATGTCAAATTCACCGAAATAGGATCTAAGGGTATTCGGCCAATCGAGCTGTAGCAGCTTCGGTAAAAGAGTATAAGTTGAAGAGTTTGTGAATAAAGGTGTGCGCACACATAGTGAGCTGTAAGAAAATAGGCAGGGAGCAATGCCGGCTGGGGTATATGTTCTTGTATGTTGTCTGACTGTTTGATTCGAATGTGTTGTGTAAGTGTCCTGTTGAATGTTTGGGCTTTGACACTTCACTGTGGTTGTTAACTGTGTGGTGTGTCCTGAAATGTTATATGTTTGGGCTGTGTGACATGCTTAATGCTTGTCAGTAGCTACCCACTTATTCATATATAGCAACTGACAACATAAGAAGTCTGGACATACTTTGATAGTAGTTGTAGAAGTATCCTTATTGATAATAGATAAACTAATTCATAGTGATAGAACAGTAGATGAACAGGTGCCTGCACATGTCTCATGAAAATAAAATGGGTGTATGATTGCTGACGGCAGAGCAATACTGCCAAACTTATGAGTTCTTGTGGCAAACTTGATTCAGTGTCTTGACGTGTATACGCTGTTTCGCTGACTTGATTGTCACAAGAAACAAAGTGTGTTTGATAAGATCCGACCATTTTATTACGGGAGGATCAGTATGTATGGATTCTGATGTGACTGATAAACCCATTCGTATCTTAAGCATAATCTAATATGTGAGACAACGCCCTGGCACACAATCAAAAAAAAAAAGAGAGAGCGGTTTTGTGTCCCCACAGTCCATAATGTAGAAAAGAGAGAAAAAAGCCTTTCTGATTTGGTGTGTGTGCTCATAGTGCAGAGTGTAGAGAAAAGAAAGCCGTTTTGGTGTCACGGGTGTTGTGACTTACACACACACATTTCTAAATTGAGAAAGGAAATTATTTTAGAGGAAGCACTAGAGTTTAGATCCCACATTTGTTGATAGGCATTCATTTATTTCTTCACTTCTGATGAAGTTTCAACAATAAACAAGAAACTTTGTATTATGAGAAAGAACCAGACTCATTCTTCAGGAATCCGAAAATAAGCTCTATTTTATGAGTTATGCACGAATTTGGATTCTCCTATAAAACGAATTCATTAACTCAAACCAAGTTAAGACTGCTTTGTCCTTCATATTTATTCATGTCTAATCAAGTTTCAACGATAAACAACGTTGTACTTTGTAGAATGAGAAAGAACTTCTTCAGCAATAAGCATCTCTCGACATATGACGAAATACAGATTTTGCTATAAAATTAATTCCTTCTATCAGCCTGACTTAAAACTGTTTGTCCTCCTTATTTATCCACTTCAAATCAAGTTTCAACAATTAAAAAAAAATTGTAGTTTGAGAAAGAACAACTTAATCTTCAGCAATCAGTATAAAAAGAGGTGCAAATGCCAACCATACATACCTAAAAGGTGGAGCGGAAGTATTCAGCTGCAAGTAGGTGTGAATGTTCGACCATAATTTGTAAAAAGCGGGTAAGAAAAGGTTCGAATGCCCGACTATATATTAACAAAAGCGGGAGGAGAGGTCTTCGGATGAGAGTGGGTGAGAATTTCCAACCATAATCTATAAAATACGGTGAAAAAAAATATGTGAATGCCTCATAGAACACTAAAAGCGGAAGTGTTCGGCTGCAAGAAGGTGTGAATGTCCGACTATATTTGGTGAAAAGCAGGTGAAGCAAGGTCTGAATGCCCAACCTTACATCATCAAAAGCGAGATCAGAGGTGTTTGGCTGCAAGAAGGCCATAGTTTGCCAAAAGCGGGTAAGGTGCGAATGACCGACTAAATATCAACAAAAGTGGGGGCGGAGGTCTTCGGATGCAAGTGGGTGTGAATATCCCACCATACAAGTATGGTGGAGAGGAAGCTGTGAATGGCCGACCATAGTAAAAGGCGGGTGAGAGAAGGTGCGAATGTCAAACCATACATAATCAAAACAGGGAGCGGAGGTGTTCTGCTGTAAGAAGGTGTGAATGTCCAACCATAGTTGGTAAAAAGCAGGTAAGAAAAGGTTAAAATACCCGACTGTACACAATCAATAGCGGGAGCGGAGTTGTTCGGCTACTAAAAGGTGTGAAAGTCCGACCATGGTTTGTAAAAAGCAGGTAAGAAAAGGTGCGAATGCCCGACAATGTATGATCAAAAGAGGGAGTGGAGGTTTTCGGCTGCAAGAAGGTCTGAATGTCCAACCATAATTTGTAAAAACCGGGGAAGAAAAGGCTCGAAAGCCCGACTATACACCATCAAAAGTGGGAGCGGAGGTGTTCAGCTGCAAGACGGTCTGAATGTCCATCAATAATTGCTAGAAAACATGAAAGAAAATTTTCGAATATCAAACTGCACATGATCATAAGCGGGAGAGGAGGTGTTCAGCTGCAAGAAGGTGTGAATGTCTACCCATAATTACTGAAAAATGGGTAAGAAAAGGTGCGAATGCCTAACCATACATCATCAAAAGAGGGAGCGGAGGTGTTCCGCTGTAAGACGGTGTGAATGTCCGACCATAGATGGTAAAAATCGGGTAAGAAAAGGTTAAATTACCCGACTGTACACAATCAAAAGAGGGAGCGGAGTTGTTCAGCTAAGAGAAGGTGTGAAAGTCCGACCTTGGTTTGTAAAAAGCGGGTAAGAAAAGGTTCGTATGCCCGAATATACACCATCAAAAGTGGAAGCGGAGGTGTTCGGCTGCAAGATATTGTGAACGTCCGACCAAAGTTTGTAAAAAGCAGTTAAGAAAAGGTTAGAATATCTAACCAAACATAATCAAAAGCGGGAGCAGAGCTGTTCGACTGCAAGTAGGTGTGAATGTCAGATCATAATTTGCAAAAAGCTGATGAGAAAGGGTGAGAATGCCCGACTATACACCATCAAATGCGGTAGCGGAGTTGTTCGGCTGTGAGTAGGTGTGAATCTCCAACCTTAATTGCTGAAAAATGTGTTAGAAAAGGTAAAAATGCCGGTCCATACATAATCAAAATCGGGAGAGGTGGTGTTCAGCTGCAAGAAGGTGTGAATGTCCACCCATAATACCTGAAAAATGGGTAAAAAAAAAGGTGCGAATGCCCAACCATACATCATCAAAAGAAGGAGTGCATGTGTTCAGCTACAAGAAGGTGTGAACGTCCAACCAAAGTTTGTAAAAAGCAGTTAAGAAAAGGTTCGAATATCTAACCAAACATAATCAAAAGCGGGAGCAGAGCTGTTCGACTGGAAGTAGGTGTGAATGTCAGATCATAATTTGCAAAAAGCTGATGAGAAAGGGTGAGAATGCCCAACTATACACCATCAAATGCGGTAGCGGAGTTGTTTGGCTGTGAGTAGGTGTGAATCTCCAACCATAATTGCTGAAAAATGTGTTAGAAAAGGTAAAAATGCCGGTCCATACATAATCAAAATCGGGAGAGGTGGTGTTCAGCTGCAAGAAGGTGTGAATATCCACCAATAATACCTGAAAAATGGGTAAAAAAAAAGGTGCGAATGCCCAACCATACATCATCAAAAGCAGGAGTGCATGTGTTCGGCTACAAGAAGGTGTGAACGTCCAACCAAAGTTTGTAAAAAGCAGTTAAGAAAAGGTTCGAATATCTAACCAAACATAATCAAAAGCGGGAGCAGAGCTGTTCGACTGGAAGTAGGTGTGAATGTCAGATCATAATTTGCAAAAAGCTGATGAGAAAGGGTGAGAATGCCCGACTATACACCATCAAATGCGGTAGCGGAGTTGTTTGGCTGTGAGTAGGTGTGAATCTCCAACCATAATTGCTGAAAAATGTGTTAGAAAAGGTAAAAATGCCGGTCCATACATCATCAAAATCGGGAGAGGTGGTGTTCAGCTGCAAGAAGGTCTACATGTCCATCAATAATTGCTAGAAAACATGAAAGAAACTTTTCGAAAATCAAACCGCACATGATCATAAGTGGGATAGGAGGTGTTCAGCTGCAAGGTGTGAATGTCCACCCATAATTCCTGAAAAATGGGCAAAAAAAAGGTGTGAATGCCCAACCATACATCATCAAAAGCAGGAGTGGAAGTGTTCGGCTACAAGAAGGTGTGAACGTCCAACCAAAATATGTAAAAAGAAGTTAAGAAAAGGTTCGAATATCCAACCAAACATAATCAAAAGCGGGAGCAGAGCTGTTCGACTGCAAGTAGGTGTGAATGTCAGATCATAATTTGCAAAAAGCTGATGAGAAAGGGTGAGAATGCCCGACTATATATCATCAAATGCGGGAGCGGAGTTGTTCGGCTGTGAGTAGGTGTGAATCTCCGACCATAATTGCTGAAAAATGTGTTAGAAAAGGTAAAAATGCCGGTCCATACATCATCAAAAGCGAGAGGGGTTGTGTTCGGCTGTGAGTAGGTGTGAATCTCCGACCATAATTGCTGAAAAATGTGTTAGAAAAGGTAAAAATGCCGGTCCATACATCATCAAAAGCGAGAGGGGTTGTGTTCGGCTGCAAGTAGGTGTGAATGTCCAGCCATAATTACTCACAAACGGGTAAGAAAAGGTAGTATTGCCAGACCATATATGATTAAAACAGGGAGCGGAGGTGGTTCAGCTGCAAGAAGGTTTGAATGTCCGACTAAAGTTCAAATATATTAAAGAAAGCGGGAGGAGAGGTCTTCGGATGAGAGTGGTTGAAAATTTCCGACCATAATGTATAAAATGCGGTGAAAAAAAGGTGTGATAGAACACTAAAAGGTGGAGCGGAAGTGTTCGGCTGCAAGAAGGTGTGAATGTCCGACTATATTTGGTGAAAAGCAGGTGAAGCAAGGTCTGAATGCCAAACCTTACATCATCAAATGCGAGATCAGAGGTGTTTGGCTGCAAGAAGGCCATAGTTTGCCAAAAGTGGGTAAGGTGCGAATGTCCGACTAAATATCAAAAAAATTTGGGGCAGAGGTCTTCGGATGCAAGTGGGTGTGAATATCCAACCATACAAGTATTGTGGAGAGGAAGCTGTGAATAGCCGACCATGGTTTGGAAAAAGCGGGTAAGAAAAGGTTTGAATACCCGAACATACACCATCAAAAGAGGGAGCGGAGGTGTTCCGCTGTACGAAGGTGTGAATGTCCGACCATAGTTGGTAAAAAGCGGGTAAGAAAAGGTTAAAATACCCGACTGTACACAATCAATAGCGGGAGCGGAGTTGTTCGGCTACTAAAAGGTGTGAAAGTCCGACCATGGTTTGTAAAAAGCGGGTAAGAAAAGGTTCGTATGCCCGAATATACACTATCAAAACCGGAAGTGTAGGTGTTCGGCTGCAAGAAGGTGTGAACGTCCGACCAAAGTTTGTAAAAAAGCAGTTAAGAAAAGGTTCGAATATCTAACCAAACATAATCAAAAGCGGGAGCAGAGCTGTTCGACTGCAAGTAGGTGTGAATGTCAGAGAATAATTTGCAAAAAGCTGATGAGAAAGGGTGAGAATGCCCGACTATACACTGTCAAATGTGGGAGCGGAGGTGTTCGTCTGTGAGTAGGTGTGAATGTCCGACCATAATTGCTGAAAAATGTGTTAGAAAAGGTAAGAATGCCGGACCATATATCATCAAAAGCGGGAGAGGTTGTGTTCGGCTGCAAGAAGGTGTGAATGTCCAGCCATAATTACTCACAAACGGGTAAGAAAAGGTACTATTGCCAGACCATATATGATCAAAACAGGGAGCGGAGGTGGTTCAGCTGCAAGAAGGTTTGAATGTCCGACTAAAGTTTGTAAAAAGCGGGTAAGACAAGGTGTGAATGCCCGACAATGTATGATCAAAAGAGGAGCGGAGGTTTTCGGCTGCAAGAAGGTCTGAATGTCCACCCATAATTACTGAAAAATGGTTAAGAAAAGGTGCGAAAGCCCAACCGCACATGATCATAAGTGGATGAGAAGGTGTTCGACTGCAAGTAGGTGTGAATGTAATCAATGTCTACATAGATTTCAACAAAAAACAACGTTGTACTTTGCAGTAAAAGAAAGTGCAAATCAAAAGTTTTAGGAATCCGAGAATAAGCTTATTTTCATGAGTTCTGCACGATTTCGGATTTTATGTATAAAATGAATTTCTTCACGCAAACTAAGTTAACACTGCCTTTTCCTTCATATGTACCCATTTCTACATATATTTCAAGCATAAACTTCCTCATATTACCCTGAATGAGAAAGAGCCACACTTGTGATTAAGCCATACCTCCCTTTTGAGGAGTTCTGCATGATTTGGGATTTTATCTATAAAATTAATTCCTTCACTCAAACTATGTTAAAACGGCTTTTACCTTCATATATATCAATGTCTCGATAGATTTAAACAAAAAAAACAACGTACTTTGCAATAAAAGAAAGAGCAAATCAAAAGTTTTAGGAATCCGAGAATAAGCTTATTTTCATGAGTTCTGCACGATTTCGGATTTTATGTATAAAATGAATTCATTCACTCAAACCAAGTTAAAACTGCTTTTTCCTTCATATTTATCAATGTCTAGATCGACTTCAACAAAGAACAACATTGTATTTTGCAGTAGAAGAAAGAGCAAAACTGAAGGATCAGGAATCCGAGAATAAGCTTCTTTTCATACGTTCTGCATGATTTGGGATTTTATGTATAAAATGAATTCCTTCACTCAAACTAAGTTAACACTGCTTTGTCCTTCATATGTACCCATTTCTACATATATTTCAAGCATAAACTTCCTCATACTACCCTGAATGAGAAAGAGCCACACTTGTGATTAAGCCATACGCCCCTTTTGAGGAGTTCTGCATGATTTGGGATTTTATCTATAAAATCAATTCCTTCAGTCAAACTATGTTAAAACGGCTTTTACCTTCATATTTATCAATGTCTCGATATATTTAAACAAAAAAAACAACGTTGTACTTTGCAGTAAAAGAAAGAGCCAATCAAAAGTTTTAGGAATCCGAGAATAAGCTTATTTTCATGAGTTCTGCACGATTTCGGATTTTATGTATAAAATGAATTAATTCACTCAAACCAAGTTAAAACTGCTTTTTCCTTCATATTTATCAATGTCTAGATCGACTTCAACAAAGAACAACATTGTATTTTGCAGTAGAAGAAAGAGCAACACTGAAGGATCAGGAATCCGAGAATAAGCTTATTTTCTTATGGGCAAGTGGGAACTGCTTTGTCCTTCATATTTATCAATGTGTAGATGGATTTCAACTTCTTCTACTGCAAA
The DNA here is from genome assembly GCF_036924035.1 of Leuresthes tenuis. Lineage (NCBI taxonomy): Eukaryota > Metazoa > Chordata > Actinopteri > Atheriniformes > Atherinopsidae > Leuresthes > Leuresthes tenuis. The sequence goes on along the minus strand of NW_027325415.1, from coordinate 312,971 downwards.
GTCCAATGTTTTTCTTTGTTGAAGTCGATCTAGACATTGATGAATATGGAAGGACAAAGCAGTTTTAACTTGGTTTGAGCAAAGCAATTCATTTTATAGCAAAATCCGAAATCGTGCAGTACTCATGAAAGCAGGCTTATACTCGGATTCCTGAAACTTTAGATTTGCTCTTTCTTTTACTGCAAAGTACAACGTTGTTTTTTTGTTTAAATATTTCTAGACATGGTAAATATGAAGGACAAATCAGTTTTAACATAGTTTGAGTGAAGTAATGCATTTTATAAGCAAAATCCCAAATCATGCAGAACTCACGAAATGCTTTTTCTCGCTTTTCACTGCTTTTTACAAACTTTGGTCGGACGTTCACACCTTCTTGCATCCGAACACCTCCGCTTCCGCTTTTGATGATGTATATTCGGGCATTTGAACCTTTTTTTACCCGCTTTTTACAAACCATTGTCGGACTTTCACACCTTCTTGCAGCCGAACACCAACTCTCCCGCTTTTGATGATGTATGGTCCAGTATTCTTACCTTTTTCTAACACATTTTTCAGCAATTATGGTCGGACATTCACACCTACTCACAGCTGGACACCTCCGCTCCCGCTTTTGATCATACAATGTCGGGACATCGCTCCTTGTCTTACCAGCTTTTTACAAACTTTAGTCGAACATTCACACCTTCTTGCAGCTGAACACCTCCGCTCCCGCTTTTGATGATGTATAGTCGGGCTTTCGAGCCTTTTCTTACCCGGTTTTTACAAATTATGGTTGGACATTCAGACCTTGCAGCCGAACACCTCCGCTCTCTCTTTTGATCATACATTGTTGGGCATTCGCACCTTGTCTTACCCGCTTTTTACAAACTATAGTCAGACATTAACACCTTGCAGCTGAACCTCCGCTCCCTGTTTTGATCATGTATGGTCTGGCAATACTACCTTTTCTTCCTCCGTTTGTGAGTAATTATGGCTGGACATTCACACCTACTTGCAGTCGAACAGCTCTGCTCCCGCTTTTGATTATGTTTGGTTGGATATTCGAACGTTTTCTTAACTGCTTTTTACAAACCATGGTCGGACTTTCACACCTTCTTGTAGCCGAACAACTCCGCTCCCGCTATTGATTGTGTACAGTCGGGTATTTTAACCTTTTCTTACCCGCTTTTTACCAACTATGGTCGGACATTCACACCGTCTTACAGCGGAACACCTCCGCTCCCGCTTTTTATGGTGTATAGTCGGGCATTCGAACCTTTTCTTACCCGCTTTTTACAAACTTTGGTAGGACATTCAAACCTTCGTGTATCCGAAAACCTCCGCTCTCTCTTTTGATCATACATTGTCGGACATTCGCACCTTTTCTTACCCGCTTTTTACAAACCATGGTCGGACTGTCACACCTTGTAGCCGAACACATCCGCTCCCGCTATTGATTGTGTACAGTCGGGTATTTTAACCTTTTCTTACCCGCTTTTTACCAAGTATGGTCGGACATTCACACCTTCGTACAGCGGAACACCTCCGCTCCCTCTTTTGATGGTGTATGTTCGGGCATTCAAACCTTTTCTTACCCACTTTTTCCAAACTATGGTCGGCTATTCACAGCTTCCTCTCCACCATACTTGTATGGTGGGATATTCACACCCACTTGCATCCGAAAACCTCCGCCCCAAATTTTGTTGATATTTAGTCGGACATTCGCACCTTACCCGCTTTTGGCAAACTATGGCCTTCTTGCAGCCTAACAACTCTGATCTTGCTTTTGATGATGTAAGGTTGGGCATTCAGACCTTGCTTCACCTGCTTTTCACCAAATATAGTCGGACATTCACACCTTCTTGCAGCCGAACACTTCCGCTCCACCTTTTAGTGTTCTATCACACCTTTTTTTTCACCGCATTTTATACATTATGGTTGGAAATTTTCAACCACTTTCATCCGAAGACCTCTCCTCCCGCTTTTGTTAATATATTTGAACTTTAGTTTGACATTCAAACCTTCTTGCAGCTGAACCACCTCCGCTCCCTGTTTTGATCATATATGGTCTGGCAATACTACCTTTTCTTACCCGTTTGTGAGTAATTATGGCTGGACATTCACACCTACTTGCAGCCGAACACCACCTCTCTCGCTTTTGATGATGTATGGACCGGCATTCTTACCTTTTCTAACACATTTTTCAGCAATTCTGGTTGGAGATTCACACCTACTCACAGCCGAACAACTCCGCTACCGCATTTGATGGTGTATAGTCGGGCATTCTCACCCTTTCTCATCAGCTTTTTGCAAATTATGATCTGACATTCACACCTACTTGCAGTCGAACAGCTCTGCTCCCGCTTTTGATTATGTTTGGTTAGATATTCGAACCTTTTCTTAACTGCTTTTTACAAACTTTGGTCGGACGTTCACAATATCTTGCAGCTGAACACCTCCTCTCCCACTTATGATCATGTGTGGTTTGATTTTCGAAAATTTTCTTTCATGTTTTCTAGCAATTATTGATGGACATTTAGACCTTCTTGCAGCTGAACACCACCTCTCCCGATTTTGATTATGTATGGACCGGCATTTTTACCTTTTCTAACACATTTTTCAGCAATTATGGTTGGAGATTCACACCTACTCACAGCCGAATAACTCCGCTACCGCATTTGATGGTGTATAGTCGGGCATTCTCACCCTTTCTCATCAGCTTTTTGCAAATTATGATCTAACATTCACACCTACTTCCAGTCGAACAGCTCTGCTCCCGCTTTTGATTATGTTTGGTTAGATATTCGAACCTTTTCTTAACTGCTTTTTACAAACTTTGGTCGGACGTTCACAATATCTTGCAGCCGAACACCTCAGCTTCCGCTTTTGATGGTGTATATTCGGGCATACGAACCTTTTCTTACCCGCTTTTTAGAAACCAAGGTCGGACTTTCACACCTTCTCTTAGCTGAACAACTCCGCTCCCTCTTTTGATTGTGTACAGTCGGGTAATTTAACCTTTTCTTACCCGCTTTTTACCATCTATGGTCGGACATTCACACCGTCTTACAGCGGAACACCTCCGCTCCCTCTTTTGATGATGTATGGTTAGGCATTCGCACCTTTTCTTACCCATTTTTCAGTAATTATGGGTAGAGATTCACACCTTCTTGCAGCTGAACACCTCCTCTCCCGCTTATGATCATGTGCAGTTTGATATTCGAAAATTTTATTTCATGTTTTCTAGCAATTATTGATGGACATTCAGACCGTCTTGCAGCTGAACACCTCCGCTCCCACTTTTGATGGTGTATAGTCGGGCTTTCGAGCCTTTTCTTCCCCGGTTTTTTCAAATTATGGTTGGACATTCAGACCTTCTTGCAGCCGAAAACCTCCACTCCCTCTTTTGATCATACATTGTCGGGCATTTGCACCTTTTCTTACCCGCTTTTTACAAACCATGGTCGGACTTTCACACCTTTTAGTAGCCGAACAACTCCGCTCCCGCTATTGATTGTGTACAGTCGGGTATTTTAACCTTTTCTTACCCGCTTTTTACCAACTATGGTTGGACATTCACACCTTCTTACAGCAGAACACCTCCGCTCCCTGTTTTGATTATGTATGGTTTGACATTCGCACCTTCTCTCACCCGCCTTTTACTATGGTCGGCCATTCACAGCTTCCTCTCCACCATACTTGTATGGTGGGATATTCACACCCACTTGCATCCGAAGACCTCCGCCCCCACTTTTGTTGATATTTAGTCGGTCATTCGCACCTTACCCGCTTTTGGCAAACTATGGCCTTCTTGCAGCCAAACACCTCTGATCTCGCTTTTGATGATGTAAGGTTGGGCATTCAGACCTTGCTTCACCTGCTTTTCACCAAATATAGTCGGACATTCACACCTTCTTGCAGCCGAACACTTCCGCTTTTAGTGTTCTATGAGGCATTCACATATTTTTTTTCACCGTATTTTATAGATTATGGTTGGAAATTCTCACCCACTCTCATCCGAAGACCTCTCCTCCCGCTTTTGTTAATATATAGTGGGGCATTCGAACCTTTTCTTACCCGCTTTTTACAAATTATGGTCGAACATTCACACCTACTTGCAGCTGAATACTTCCGCTCCACCTTTTAGGTATGTATGGTTGGCATTTGCACCTCTTTTTATACTGATTGCTGAAGATTAAGTTGTTCTTTCTCAAACTACAAATTTTTTTTAATTGTTGTAACTTGATTTGAAGTGGATAAATAAGGAGGACAAACAGTTTTAAGTCAGGCTGATAGAAGGAATTAATTTTATAGCAAAATCTGTATTTCGTAATATGTCGAGAGATGCTTATTGCTGAAGAAGTTCTTTCTCATAATACAAAGTTTGTTGTTTATTGTTGAAACTTCATCAGAAGTGAAGAAATAAATTAATGCCTATCAACAAATGTGGGATCTAAACTCTAGTGCTTCCTCTAAAATAATTTCCTTTCTCAATTTAGAAATGTGTGTGTGTAAGTCACAACACCCGTGACACCAAAACGGCTTTCTGTTCTCTACACTCTGCACTATGAGCACACACACCAAATCAGAAAGGCTTTTTTCTCTCTTTTCTACATTATGGACAGTGGGGACACAAAACCGCTCTCTCTCTTTTTTTTTTTTTATCGTGTGCCAGGGCGTTGTCTCACGTATTAGATTATGCTTAAGATACGAATGGGTTTATCAGTCACATCAGAATCCATACATACTGATCCTCCCGTAATAAAATGGTCGGATCTTATCAAACACACTTTGTTTCTTGTGACAATCAAGTCAGCGAAACAGCGTATACACGTCAAGACACTGAATCAAGTTTGCCACAAGAACTCATAAGTTTGGCAGTATTGCTCTGCCGTCAGCAATCATACACCCATTTTATTTTCGTGAGACATGTGCAAGCACCTGTTCATCTACTGTTCTATCACTATGAATTAGTGATCTATTATCAATAAGGATACTTCTACAACTACTATCAAAGTATGTCCGGACTTCTTATGTTGTCAGTTGCTATATATGAATAAGTGGGTAGCTACTGACAAGCATTAAGCATGTCACACAGCCCAAACATATAACATTTCAGGACACACCACACAGTTAACAACCACAGTGAAGCGTGTCAAAGCCCAAACATGTAACATTCAACAGGACACTTACACAACACATTCAAATCAAACAGTCAGACAACATACAAGAACATATACCCCAGCCGGCATTGCTCCCTGCCTATTTTCGTACAGCACACTATGTGTGCGCACACCTTTATTCACAAACTCTTCAACTTATACTCTTTTACCGAAGCTGCTACAGCTCGATTGGCCGAATACCCTTTGATCCTATTTCGGTGAATTTGACATCTGCCTTACATATAACAGATTAGCGGTTTAGCAGTTTTAATTTAGTATGAGTGAAGGAATTCATTTTATAGCAAAATCCGAAATCGTGAAGAACTCATGAAAGTAAGCTTATTCTCGGATTCCTGAAACTTTAGATTTGCTCTTTCTTTTACTGCAAAGTACAACGTTGTTTTTTTTGTTTAAATCTTTCTAGACATGGTAAATATTAAGGACGAAGCAGTTTTAACATAGTTTGAGTGAAGGAATTCATTTTATAGATAAAATCCCAAGAGTCTGCTGAGAAAAGAGAGTGAATGCGAAGTAGACTTTAACACGGCTATGGGAGCGAGCCGAGTGTGGGCTAACCGGGAGAATTGCTTGAAAGAAACGCGACACCGAATGAGCGATCAGAACAAAGCCTCAATACGGGATTCTCGTGGTGTTTTTGTTGCTGCCTTGTCTTTTGCACAGAGTAAAAGACAAGGCAGCCATCGAATAGGGCCCGATTGTTCCTAGTTGGTCAGCCGAGGAGCAAGGGGGGGGGGGGGGGAGCAAGCGTCTCAACCAAGCAAAGCTCACCATGGGGAAGGTGGCTATGCCAACTAGCCTGATGCCCTGCTCCCGCAGTGACGGATAATCGTACTCTGGTTTCTCTTCATAACGTACAAGTCTTTCGCCTTTTACTAAAGATTTCTGTGGAGAGCAGCACTAATGAGTTGTTTCTATTTTTGGCAGGCTTTACCTTTGCGGGTGAAGCCCTTTCTGTCTGTGCAAAAGAAATCTTCTTACTGTGCAGAGTGACTTCTCTGAGTAGAGTCGCCTTACTTGTTGCGACTGTGCCGATGTTCGAAGCTGGAGTGCAAAGTTGTTGCTTGAATGGTGCTTGCTGGAGCGTGCGGGAGTGCAAAGTTATACCATTTAAAAGGGCTGAAGAGTGCTCAGTGCAGCGGGTGGGCGACACTCTGGCCACCTTGAAAACCGAGGTTACATCCACTACCAGGGGCAGCCCAAGTTCTGCCGCAAGTGTGGTGAGCATGGGCACCTGATTGAGGCTTGTACCAAGGTGTTATGTGGGAAGAGCAGAGAAATTGGGCAAACTTTTGGAGAGTGTCCAAATGGCAGGAAATGTAATCTCTGTGGAGAATTAAATCACCTCTTCAGAGATTGCCCTAAATATTTTGCCAACAAATTAAAGACGGTAAAGCCACAGTCAAGCCAACAAAGAGAAGGACCAAAGGTGGCAGTTGGTGAACAAAGTGAAGAGGTTGACCCAATAAATTCAAACTTCCCGCCAAAAGCTTGGATTGGAAGTGAGGAGCAAAAAGGGGAGGGGCCTGTAGAGGCCTTACCACTCAGTGTTGAAGTCTGTGAGAATTCACAGGCAGAGGGTGGAGCTACGCTAAATGAGGAGGAAGAGCAGACAGGTGAGTCTAGTGAAGATACTCACCTCCCCGAAGGTCAACAGCCGAAGAGGACGGCATCTGAGCCTCTGATTCCCCAGTGGTATCAGAGAAGAGGGGAAGGGTTAGGTCCCTTTCAGACAGTTCTTCAGTGGAAGAACCTAGAGTCTTCCCCTCCGACTCACCAAATGAGGTCTCCTTTTTAACTTCAGCTCTGCAATCAACCCCCAGGGACTCAAAGTTAAATGCAACATTGCGTCAGAGGCCAACACCGAGAGTCCGAAAAGGAAATATAGATCACCCTACTCACTTTTCACCTAAAGAAATGAAGGAAGAGCTAGTTTCCCAAGAAATAACCTGTGTGTAATTTGTTTTGATAACTTAGAAAAACGAAAATGACATACCTACTTTCCTTTATGCTTTTAATGGTTCTCACCTTCTCAACACTAAATGTGAGAAGTGTGAAATCAAAGACAAGAGCCCAGAGTATTTTATCCTTCTTAGACTCCATAAAATCAGATGTGTTTTTAATACAAGAATGTGGACTACCTTTTTAAAAAAACCATAGACAATGGGAGGAAATGTGGCCCCATTTATCGATATGGAGTGGCTCAAATCAAAATAAAAATGATGGTGTGGCCATTCTAATTAAAAATCCGCATGTTCTGGTGAAAGGTAGCACAGTGGTGAGAGACGGACGGGCACTTTTAGCACACTTGAATTTTATGGGGCAAGACTTTAACCTCTTAAATATTTATGGTTTCAATGGAAAAAATGAAAGGTATGACCTTTTAGAAGATATACAGCTTTACATGCTAGGGCAAGTACCTTTAGTTGTAGTAGGGGATTTTAACTGTATCTTGAGCAGGAAAGATAGAAAAAGAGCAGGGGTAGATTTTAAAGTGGATAAGACTTCGATTTTACTTCAGGGCATATGCAGGGATTTTAAGCTTACTGACTGTTTTAAAACCATGCATCCCAGAGAGGAGGGCTTCACCTGGTTTAGTCATGATGGCACCAGAGCCTCTCGCATTGATTATTTCTTTACTAGAGATTGCCCACCCACTGATGTTAGATTAACCCCTGTTTTCTTTTCAGACCACCTTATGCTCTCCTGCACCCTTTCACCCCCTTCTGGTGTGACGGTAGGAAGTGGTCTGTGGAAACTCAACTGTTCCCTGTTGGAGGATGAAATCATAGTCAGTCAGTACAGGGAATGTTATAAAGAGTGGCAGACCCTTCAAGACCTCTACGAAACACATGCACAATGGTGGGAAATGGTGAAGGAAACGACCCAGACTTTTTTTAAACAGCAAGGTAAACGTAAAAAAAGGAAAGAGAATAGATGTATGATGGGACTACATAAACGCTTACAGCGCTACTTTAAACTAAATCAGTGTGGCATAGACTTTAAAGAAGAAATCAAAGATGTCAAAAAGGAAATGTCAGTTTTAGCAGAAATAAAGAGTAAAGGAATTTTTGTAAGAAGCAGGGAGCAGGAAATTGAGGAAGGTGAAAAAGAAAGAAAGTTAAGAAAATAAAAAGGAGTGTATTCAAAATCTAAAAAGAGAATATGGGTTTTTAACAAAATCCACACAAGAGATGATTGAAACTGTACATACCTTTTATAGTAACATGTACAAAGAGAAACCAGTGCACTTGGAAACATCGGCAGAAATCTTAAAATTCGTTGACAAAACCGTAAAAGAGAATGCACACTTGACACAGAATTTTACTGCTTTAGAGTTAAAAAAATGCCTAACAGGTTTTAAGAGAAGTCGAGCTCCGGGTTTAGACGGGCTTCCTGCAGAATTCTATCTGACCTATTGGGACCTTTTATCATCAGACATTTTAGATGTTTTTAAAGATTTTGAAAAACTCGACCGACTGCCTGACAGTTTTAGAGTGGGAATAGTGACTCTACTTTATAAAAAAATGATAAGACTGACCTAAAGAATTGGAGGCCCATCACACTTTTAAACTTTGACTGTAAACTTTTTTGCAAGGTTTTAGCGACACGGATGTCCTCTGTTTTAGAGGAGGTAATTCACCCAGACCAAGCTTGTGCCATCTCAGGGAGACAACTCACCGACAGCCTCGTACTGATTCGAGACATCATTGATTACGCTAGAGACAGAAACACCCAGCTTGTCATCTTAAATTTAGACTTTGAAAAAGCATTTGATCGGGTCTCGCATCAATATCTCTTTCAGGTGTTGCAGCCATCGAAAAGGGCCCGATTGTTCCTACTTGGTGAGCTTTGCTTGGTTGAGACGCTTGCCCCCCCCCCCCCCCCCCGCTCCTCGGCTGACCAAGTAGAAACAATCTATTCGATGGCTGCCTTGTCTTTTACTCTGTGCAAAAGACAAGGCAGCCACAAACACCACGGGAACACCGTATTGAGGCTTTGTTCTGACCACTCATTCGGTGTCGCGTTTCTTTCAAGCAATTCTCCCGGTTAACCCGCACTCGGCTCGCTCCCAGAGCCGTGTTAAAGTCCACTTCACATTCACTCTCTTTTCTCAGCAGATTAAAAGAAAGTTTCATCTTGGGCTCCCTGAAACTTCCATCCTGCACCGCTGTTTGCTTTTTCACAAGAGCAGAGGAGAGCGCACCGTTCCCAGCGGCACTGCAGTACCGGGTCGAGGCTTGGAGTGAACGGAGCAAGCTTCTTTTTCAACTCCTATTCTTAAAAATCCATTTAATATGTTGTCCTCGTATAGAGGACATATTAAACTGATAAGAACAGATACTACACTTGATCTTAGCCAAAAGGCCGAGAAGCGATAACTGTCCACTGTTTCAGGTCCGAGGGCCCTTGCTGGCACAATGCGCACTTGTAGCAGTGTTCTTTTTATGGCCATAGGTGGCCAGAGTGTCACGTTGCACCTCCGCCCACCCGCTGCACTGAGCACTCTTCAGCCCTTTTAAATGGTATAACTTTGCACTCCCGCATGCTCCAGCAAGCACCATTCAAGCAACAACTTTGCACTCCAGCTTCGAACATCGGCACAGTCTCAACAAGTAAGGCGACTCTACTCAGAGAAGTCACTCTGCACAGTAACAAGATTTCTTTTGCACAGACAGAAAGGGCTTCACCCGCAAAGGTAAAGCCTGCCAAAAATAGAAACAACTCATTAGTGCTGCTCTCCACAGAAGTCTTTAGTAAAAGGCGAAAGACTTGTACGTTATGAAGAGAAACCAGAGTACGATTATCCGTCACTGCGGGAGCAGGGCATCAGGCTAGTTGGCATAGCAACCTTCCCCATGGTGAGCTTTGCTTGGTTGAGACGCTTGCCCAACCCCCCCCCCACCCCCCCCACCCCCCCCCCCCCCTTGCTCCTCGGCTGACCAAGTAGGAACAATCGGGCCCTATTCGATGGCTGCCTTGTCTTTTACTCTGTGCAAAAGACAAGGCAGCAACAAAAACACCACGGGAAAACCGTATTGAGGCTTTGTTCTGACCGCTCATTCGGTGTCGCGTTTCTTTCAAGCAATTCTCCCGGTTAGCCCGCACTCGGCTCGCTCCCAGAGCCGTGTTAAAGTCTACTTCGCATTCACTCTCTTTTCTCAGCAGACTCTTGGGATTTTATCAATAAAATGAATTCCTTCACTCAAACTATGTTAAAACTGCTTTGTCCTTCATATTTACCATGTCTTGAAAGATTTAAACAAAAAAACCAACGTTGTACTTTGCAGTAAAAGAAATAGCAAATCTAAAGTTTCAGGAATCCGAGAATAAGCTTACTTTCGTGAGTTCTTCACGATTTCGGATTTTGCTATAAAATGAATTCCTTCACTCAAACTAAATTAAAACTGCTAAACCGCTAATCTGTTACATGTAAGGCAGATGTCAAAATTTCCGACCATAATGTATAAAATGCGGTGAAAAAAAGGTGTGATAGAACACTAAAAGGTGGAGCGGAAGTGTTCGGCTGCAAGAAGGTGTGAATGTCCGACTATATTTGGTGAAAAGCAGGTGAAGCAAGGTCTGAATGCCAAACCTTACATCATCAAATGCGAGATCAGAGGTGTTTGGCTGCAAGAAGGCCATAGTTTGCCAAAAGCGGGTAAGGTGCGAATGTCCGACTAAATATCAAAAAAATTTAGGGCAGAGGTCTTCGGATGCAAGTGGGTGTGAATATCCAACCATACAAGTATGGTGGAGAGGAAGCTGTGAATAGCCAACCATAGTTTGGAAAAAGCGGGTAAGAAAAGGTTTGAATACCCGACTGTACACAATCAATAGCGGGAGCGGATGTGTTCGGCTACAAGAAGGTGTGAAAGTCCAACCATAGTTTGTAAAAAGCGGGTAAGAAAAGGTTCGAATGCCCGACTATACACCATCAAAAGCGGGAGCAGAGGTGTTCCGCTGTAAGACGGTGTGAATGTCCGACCATAGTTGGTAAAAAGCGGGTAAGAAAAGGTTAAAATACCCGACTGTACACAATCAATAGCAGGAGCGGAGTTGTTCGGCTACAAGAAGGTGTGAAAGTCCGACCATGGTTTGTAAAAACCGGGAAGAAAAGGCTCGAAAGCCCGACTATACACCATCAAAAAGAAGGTTTGAATGTCCATCAATAATTGCTTTAAAACAAGAAAGTAAATTTTCGAATATCAAACCGTACATGATCATAAGCGGGAGAGGAGGTGTTCCGCTGTAAGACGGTGTGAAAGTCCAACCCTGGTTTGTAAAAAGCGGGTAAGAAAAGGTTCGAATGCCCGAACATACACCATCAAAAGAGGGAGCGGAGGTGTTCCGCTGTAAGACGGTGTGAATGTCCGATCATAGTTGGTAAAAAGCGGGTAAGAAAAGGTTAAAATACCCGACTGTACACAATCAAAAGAGGGAGCGGAGTTGTTCAGCTAAGAGAAGGTGTGAAAGTCCGACCATGGTTTGTAAAAAGCGGGTAAGAAAAGGTTCGTATGCCCGAATATACACTATCAAAACCGGAAGTGTAAGTGTTCGGCTGCAAGAAGGTGTGAACGTCCGACCAAAGTTTGTAAAAAAGCAGTTAAGAAAAGGTAAAGAAAAGAAAAGAAAAGAAAAGAAAAAGCTGATGAAAAAGGGTGAGAAATCCCGACTATACACCATCAAATGCGGTAGCGGAGTTGTTCGGCTGTGAGTAGGTGTGATTCTCCAACCATAATTGCTGAAAAATGTGTTAGAAAAGGTAAGAATGCCGGTCCATACATCATCAAAAGCGGGAGAGGTGGTGTTCGGCTACAAGTAGGTGTGAATGTCCATTAATAATTGCTTTAAAACATGAAAGAAAATTTTCGAATATCAAACCTTACATGATCATTAGCGGGAGAGGAGATGTTCAGCTGCAAGAAGATGTGAATATCCACCTATAATTACTGAAAAATGGGTAGGAAAAGATTCGAATGTCCAACCATAAATCATCAAAAGCAGGAGTGGAGTTGTTCAGCTACAAGAAGGTATGAAAGTCCAACCATGGTTTGTAAAAAGCGGGTAAGAGAAGGTTCGAATACCCGAATATATACCATCAAAAGCGGAAGCGGGGGTGTTCGGCTGCAAGAAGGTGTGAACGTCCGACCAAAGTTTGTAAAAAGCAGTTAAGAAAAGGTTTGAATATCCAACCGAACATAATCAAAAGCGGGAGCAGAGCTGTTCGACTGCAAGTAGGTGTGAATGTCAGATCATAATTGTTGAAAAATGTGATAGAAAAGACTAGAATGCCGGACAATACATCATCAAAAGCGGGAGAGGTGGTTTTTCGGCTGCAAGTAGGTGTGAATGTCCAGCCATAATTACTCACAAACGGGGGAAGAAAAGGTAGTATTTCCAGACCACACATGATCAAAACAGGGAATGGAGGTGGTTCAGCTGCAAGGTGTGAATGTATGACTAAAGTTTGTAAAAACCGTGTAAGACAAGGGGCGAATGCCCGACAATGTATGATCAAAAGAGGGAGCGGAGGTTTTCGGCTGCAAGGTCTGAATGTCCAACCATAATTTGTAAAAATCGGGGAAGAAAAGGCTCGAAAGCCCGACTAGACACCATCAAAAGCGGGAGCAGAGGTGTTCAGGTGCAAGAAGGTCTGAATGTCCGACCAATAATTACTGAAAAATGGGTAAGAAAAGGTGCGAATGCCAAATCATACATCATCAAAAGCAGGAGCGGATGTGTTCGGCTACAAGAAGGTTTGAATGTCCAACCATAGTAAGTAATAGGTGGGTAAGAAAAGGCTCGAATGCCCGACTATACACCATCAAAAGCGGAAGCGGAGGTGTTCGGCTGCAAGACGGTGTGAACGTCCGACCAAAGTTTGTAAAAAGCATTAAGAAAAGGTTCGAATATCCAACCAAACTTAATCAAAAGCGGGAGCAGAGCTGTTCGACTGCAAGTAGGTGTGAATATCAGATCATAATTTGCAAAAAGCTGATGAGAAAGGGTGAGAATGCCCGACTATACACTATCAAATGTGGGAGCGGAGGTGTTCGTCTGTGAGTAGGTGTGAATGTCCGACCATAATTGCTGAAAAATGTGTTAGAAAAGGTAAGAAGGCCGGACCATATATCATCAAAAGCAGGAGAGGTTGTGTTCGGCTGCAAGAAGGTGTGAATGTCCAGCCATAATTACTCACAAACGGGTAAGAAAAGGTACTATTGCCAGACCATATATGATCAAAACAGGGAGCGGAGGTGGTTCAGCTGCAAGAAGGTTTGAATGTCCGACTAAAGTTTGTAAAAAGCGGGTAAGACAAGGTGTGAATGCCCGACAATGTATGATCAAAAGAGGAGCGGAGGTTTTCGGCTGCAAGAAGGTCTGAATGTCCACCCATAATTACTGAAAAATGGGTAAGAAAAGGTGCGAAAGCCCAACCGCACATGATCATAAGTGGATGAGAAGGTGTTCGACTGCAAGTAGGTGTGAATGTAATCAATGTCTAGATAGATTTCAACAAAAAACAACGTTGTACTTTGCAGTAAAAGAAAGTGCAAATCAAAAGTTTTCGGAATCCGAGAATAAGCTTATTTTCATGAGTTCTGCACGATTTCGGATTTTATGTATAAAATGAATTCATTCACTCAAACCAAGTTAAAACTGCTTTTTCCTACATATTTATCAATGTCTAGATCGACTTCAACAAAGAACAACATTGTATTTTGCAGTAGAAGAAAGAGCAAAACTGAAGGATCAGGAATCCGAGAATAAGCTTCTTTTCATACGTTCTGCATGATTTGGGATTTTATGTATAAAATGAATTCCTTCACTCAAACTAAGTTAACACTGCTTTGTCCTTCATATGTACCCATTTCTACATATATTTCAAGCATAAACTTCCTCATACTACCCTGAATGAGAAAGAACCACACTTGTGATTAAGCCATACGCCCCTTTTGAGGAGTTCTGCATGATTTGGGATTTTATCTATAAAATCAATTCCTTCACTCAAACTATGTTAAAACGGCTTTTACCTTCATATTTATCAATGTCTCGATATATTTAAACAAAAAAAACAACGTTGTACTTTGCAGTAAAAGAAAGAGCCAATCAAAAGTTTTAGGAATCCGAGAATAAGCTTATTTTCATGAGTTCTGCACGATTTCGGATTTTATGTATAAAATGAATTAATTCACTCAAACCAAGTTAAAACTGCTTTTTCCTTCATATTTATCAATGTCTAGATCGACTTCAACAAAGAACAACATTGTATTTTGCAGTAGAAGAAAGAGCAACACTGAAGGATCAGGAATCCGAGAATAAGCTTATTTTCTTATGGGCAAGTGGGAACTGCTTTGTCCTTCATATTTATCAATGTGTAGATGGATTTCAACTTCTTCTACTGCAAAGTCCAATGTTTTTCTTTGTTGAAGTCGATCTAGACATTGATGAATATGGAAGGACAAAGCAGTTTTAACTTGGTTTGAGCAAAGCAATTCATTTTATAGCAAAATCCGAAATCGTGCAGAACTCATGAAAGCAGGCTTATACTCGGATTCCTGAAACTTTAGATTTGCTCTTTCTTTTACTGCAAAGTACAACGTTGTTTTTTTGTTTAAATATTTCTAGACATGGTAAATATGAAGGACAAATCAGTTTTAACATAGTTTGAGTGAAGTAATGCATTTTATAAGCAAAATCCCAAATCATGCAGAACTCACGAAATGCTTTTTCTCGCTTTTCACTGCTTTTTACAAACTTTGGTCGGACGTTCACACCTTCTTGCATCCGAACACCTCCGCTTCCGCTTTTGATGATGTATATTCGGGCATTTGAACCTTTTTTTACCCGCTTTTTACAAACCATTGTCGGACTTTCACACCTTCTTGCAGCCGAACACCACCTCTCCCGCTTTTGATGATGTATGGTCCAGTATTCTTACCTTTTCTAACACATTTTTCAGCAATTATGGTCGGACATTCACACCTACTCACAGCCGGACACCTCCGCTCCCGCTTTTGATCATACAATGTCGGGACATCGCTCCTTGTCTTACCAGCTTTTTACAAACTTTAGTCGAACATTCACACCTTCTTGCAGCTGAACACCTCCGCTCCCGCTTTTGATGATGTATAGTCGGGCTTTCGAGCCTTTTCTTACCCGGTTTTTACAAATTATGGTTGGACATTCAGACCTTGCAGCCGAACACCTCCGCTCTCTCTTTTGATCATACATTGTTGGGCATTCGCACCTTGTCTTACCCGCTTTTTACAAACTATAGTCAGACATTAACACCTTGCAGCAAACCTCCGCTACCTGTTTTGATCATGTATGGTCTGGCAATACTACCTTTTCTTCCCCCGTTTGTGAGTAATTATGGCTGGACATTCACACCTACTTGCAGTCGAACAGCTCTGCTCCCGCTTTTGATTATGTTTGGTTGGATATTCGAACCTTTTCTTAACTGCTTTTTACAAACCATGGTCGGACATTCACACCGTCTTACAGCGGAACACCTCCGCTCCCGCTTTTTATGGTGTATAGTCGGGCATTCGAACCTTTTCTTACCCGCTTTTTACAAACTATGGTAGGACATTCAAACCTTCGTGTATCCGAAAACCTCCGCTCTCTCTTTTGATCATACATTGTCGGACATTCGCACCTTTTCTTACCCGCTTTTTACAAACCATGGTCGGACTGTCACACCTTCTTGTAGCCGAACACATCCGCTCCCGCTATTGATTGTGTACAGTCGGGTATTTTAACCTTTTCTTACCCGCTTTTTACCAAGTATGGTCGGACATTCACACCTTCGTACAGCGGAACACCTCCGCTCCCTCTTTTGATGGTGTATGTTCGGGCATTCAAACCTTTTCTTACCCGCTTTTTCCAAACTATGGTCGGCTATTCACAGCTTCCTCTCCACCATACTTGTATGGTGGGATATTCACACCCACTTGCATCCGAAAACCTCCGCCCCAAATTTTGTTGATATTTAGTCGGACATTCGCACCTTACCCGCTTTTGGCAAACTATGGCCTTCTTGCAGCCTAACAACTCTGATCTTGCTTTTGATGATGTAAGGTTGGGCATTCAGACCTTGCTTCACCTGCTTTTCACCAAATATAGTCGGACATTCACACCTTCTTGCAGCCGAACACTTCCGCTCCACCTTTTAGTGTTCTATCACACCTTTTTTTTCACCGCATTTTATACATTATGGTTGGAAATTTTCAACCACTTTCATCCGAAGACCTCTCCTCCCGCTTTTGTTAATATATTTGAACTTTAGTTTGACATTCAAACCTTCTTGCAGCTGAACCACCTCCGCTCCCTGTTTTGATCATATATGGTCTGGCAATACTACCTTTTCTTACCCGTTTGTGAGTAATTATGGCTGGACATTCACACCTACTTGCAGCCGAACACAACCTATCTCGCTTTTGATAATGTATGGACCGGCATTTTTACCTTTTCTAACACATTTTTCAGCAATTATGGTCGGAGATTCACACCTACTCACAGCCGAACAACTCCGCTCCCGCATTTGATGATGTATAGTCGGGCATTCTCACCCTTTCTCATCAGCTTTTTGCAAATTATGATCTGACATTCACACCTACTTGCAGTCGAACAGCTCTGCTCCCGCTTTTGATTATGTTTGGTTGGATATTCGAACCTTTTCTTAACTTCTTTTTACATATTTTGGTTGGACGTTCACACCTTCTTGTAGCCGAACACTTCCACTCCTGCTTTTGATGATGTATGGTTGGGCATTCACACCTTTTTTTTGCCCATTTTTCAGGAATTATGGGTGGACATTCACACCTTGCAGCTGAACACCTCCTCTCCCACTTATGATCATGTGCGGTTTGATTTTCGAAAAGTTTCTTTCATGTTTTCTAGCAATTATTGATGGACATGTAGACCTTCTTGCAGCTGAACACCTCCGCTCCCGCTTTTGATCATACATTGTCAGGCATTCGCACCTTGTCTTACCCACTTTTTACAAACTTTAGTCGAACAGTCACACCTTTTTGCAGCCGAACACCACCTCTACCGCTTTTGATGATGTATAGTCCAGCATTCTTACCTTTTCTAACACATTCTTCAGCAATTATGGTTGGACATTCACACCTACTTGCAGTCGAAAAGCTCTGCTCCCGCTTTTGATTATGTATGGTTGGATATTCAAACCTTTTCTTAACTGCTTTTTACAAACTTTGGTCGGACGTTCACAATATCTTGCAGCCGAACACCTCCGCTTCCGCTTTTGATGGTGTATATTCGGGCATACGAACCTTTTCTTACCCGCTTTTTACAAACCAAGGTCGGACTTTCACACCTTCTCTTAGCTGAACAACTCCGCTCCCTCTTTTGATTGTGTACAGTCGGGTAATTTAACCTTTTCTTACCCGCTTTTTACCATCTATGGTCGGACATTCACACCGTCTTACAGCGGAACACCTCCGCTCCCTCTTTTGATGATGTATGGTTAGGCATTCGCACTTTTTCTTACCCATTTTTCAGTAATTATGGGTAGACATTCACACCTTCTTGCAGCTGAACACCTCCTCTCCTGCTTATGATCATGTGCAGTTTGATATTTGAAAATTTTCTTTCATGTTTTCTAGCAATTATTGATGGACATTCAGACCGTCTTGAAGCTGAACACCGTCTTGAAGCTGAACACCTCCGCTCCCACTTTTGATGGTGTATAGTCGGGCTTTCGAGCCTTTTCTTCCCCGGTTTTTACAAATTATGGTTGGACATTCAGACCTTCTTGCAGCCGAAAACCTCCACTCCCTCTTTTGATCATACATTGTCGGGCATTCGCACCTTTTCTTACCCGCTTTTTACAAACCATGGTCGGACTTTCACACCTTCTTGTAGCCGAACAACTCCGCTCCCGCTATTGATTGTGTGCAGTCGGGTATTTTAACCTTTTCTTACCCGCTTTTTACCAACTATTGTTGGACATTCACACCGTCTTACAGCGGAACACCTCCGCTCCCTCTTTTGATGGTGTATGTTCGGGCACTCGAACCTTTTCTTACTCGCTTTTTACAAACTATGGTCAGACATTCAAACCTTCTTGTAGCCGAACACATCCACTCCTGCTTTTGATGATGGGTATTCAAACCTACTTGTTGCCCGCTTTTCATTAATTATGGGTGGACATACACACCTTGTCGCAGCCAAACACCTCCGCTCCCTGTTTTGATCATGTATGATTGGACATTCGCACCTTTTCTCACCCGCTTTTTACTATGGTCGGCCATTCACAGCTTCCTCTCCACCATACTTGTATGGTGGGATATTCACACCCACTTGCATCCGAAGACCTCCGCCCCCACTTTTGTTGATATTTAGTCGGTCATTCGCAGCTTACCCGCTTTTGGCAAACTATGGCCTTCTTGCAGCCAAACACCTCTGATCTCGTTTTTGATGATGTAAGGTTGGGCATTCAGACCTTGCTTCACCTGCTTTTCACTAAATATAGTCGAACAGTCACACCTTCTTGCAGCCGAACACTTCTGCTCCACCTTTTAGTGTTCTATGGGGTATTCACACCTTTTTTTTCACCGCATTTTATTGATTATGGTTGGAAATTCTCACCCACTCTTATCCGAAGACCTCTCCTCCTGCTTTTGTTAATATATAGTCGGGCATTCAAACCTTTTCTTACCCGCTTTTTACAAATTATGGTCGAACATTCACACCTACTTGCAGCCGAACACCTCCGCTCCCGCTTTTGATGGTGTATAGTCGGGCTTTCGAGCCTTTTCTTCCCCGGTTTTTACAAATTATGGTTGTACATTCAGACCTTGCAGCCGAAAACCTCCGCTCCCTCATTTGATCATACATTGTCAGGCATTCGCACCTTGTCTTACCCGCTTTTTATAAACTTTAGTCAGACATTCACACCTTGCAGCTGAACCACCTCCGCTCCCTGTTTTGATAATGTATGGTCTGGCAATACTACCTTTTCTTACCGGTTTGTGAGTAATTATGGCTGGACATTCACACCTACTTGCAGTCGAACACCACTTTTCCCGCTTTTGATGATGTATGGTCCGGCATTCTAGTCTTTTCTAACACATTTTTCAGCAATTATGGTTTGACATTCACACCTACTCACAGCCGAACACTTCCGCTCCCGCTTTTGATTATGTTTGGTTGGATATTCGAAACTTTTCTTCACTGCTTTTTACAAACTTTGGTCGGACATTCACACCTTCTTGCAGACGAACACCTCCGCTTCCGCTTTTGATGGTATATATTCGGGCATTCGAACCTTTTCTTACCCGCTTTTTACAAACCATGGTCGGACTTTCACACCTTCTTGTAGCCGAACAACTCCGCTCCCGCTATTGATTGTGTACAGTCGGGTATTTTAACCTTTTCTTACCCACTTTATACCAACTATTGTTGGACATTCACACCGTCTTACAGCGGAACACCTCCGCTCCCTCTTTTGATGGTGTATGTTTGGGCATTCGAACCTTTTCTTACCCGCATTTTACGAACTATGGTCGGACATTCAAACCTTCATTTAGCCGAACACATCCACTCCTGCTTTTGATGATGTATGGTTGAGCATTCGCACCTTTTCTTACCCATTTTTTACAAACTATGGTCGGACATTCACACCTTCTTGCAGCTGAACACCTCCTCTCCCGCTTATGATGATGTGTGGTTTGATATTCGAAAATTTTCTTTCATGTTTTCTAGCAATTATTGATGGACATTCAGACCTTCTTGCAGGTGAACACCTCCGCTCCCGCTTTTGATGATGTATAGTCGGGCTTTCGAGCCTTTTCTTCCCCGGTTTTTACAAAATTATTGTTGGACATTCAGACCTTCTTGCAGCCGAAAACCTCCGCTCCCTCTTTTGATCATACATTGTCGGGCATTCGCACCTTCTCTTACCCGCTTTTTACAAACCAGGGTCGGACTTTCACACCTTTTAGTAGCCGAACAACTCCGCTCCCGCTATTGATTGTGTACAGTCGGGTATTTTCACCTTTTCTTACCCGCTTTTTACCAACTATGGTCAGACATTCACACCTTCTTACAGTGGAACACCTCCGCTCCCTCTTTTGATGGTGTATGTTCGGGCATTCGAACCTTTTCTTACCCGTTTTTTACAAACTATGGTCGGACATTAAAACCTTCTTGTAGCCGAACACATCCACTCCTGCTTTTGATGATGTATGGTTGGGCATTCGTACCTTTTCTTACCCATTTTGCAGTAATTATGGGTGGACATTCACACCTTTTTGCATTTTAACACCTCCTCTCCCGCTTATGATGATGTGTGGTTTGATATTCGAAAATTTTCTTTCATGTTTTCTAGCAATTATTGATGGACATTCAGACCTTCTTGCAGGTGAACACCTCCGCTCCCGCTTTTGATGATGTATAGTCGGGCTTTCGAGCCTTTTCTTCCCCGGTTTTTACAAAATTATTGTTGGACATTCAGACCTTCTTGCAGCCGAAAACCTCCGCTCCCTCTTTTGATCATACATTGTCGGGCATTCGCACCTTCTCTTACCCGCTTTTTACAAACCAGGGTCGGACTTTCACACCTTTTAGTAGCCGAACAACTCCGCTCCCGCTATTGATTGTGTACAGTCGGGTATTTTCACCTTTTCTTACCCGCTTTTTACCAACTATGGTCAGACATTCACACCTTCTTACAGTGGAACACCTCCGCTCCCTCTTTTGATGGTGTATGTTCGGGCATTCGAACCTTTTCTTACCCGTTTTTTACAAACTATGGTCGGACATTAAAACCTTCTTGTAGCCGAACACATCCACTCCTGCTTTTGATGATGTATGGTTGGGCATTCGTACCTTTTCTTACCCATTTTGCAGTAATTATGGGTGGACATTCACACCTTTTTGCATTTTAACACCTCCTCTCCCGCTTATGATTATGTGCGGTTTGATATTCGAAAATTCTCTTCCATGTTTTCTAGCAATTATTGATGGACATTCAGACCGTCTTGCAGCTGAACACCTCCGCTCCAGCTGTTGATGGTGTATAGTCGGGCTTTCGAGCCTTTTCTTCCCCGATTTTTACAAATTATGGATGGACATTCAGACCTTCTTTCTGCCGAAAACCTCCTTTTAGTAGCGGAACAACTCTGCTCCCGCTATTGATTGTGTACAATAGGGTATTTTAACCTTTTCTTACCTGCTTTTTGCCAATTATGGTTGGACATTCACACCTTCTTACAGCGGAACACCTCCGCTCCCTCCTTTGATGGTGTATGTTCGGGCATTCGAACCTTTTCTTACCCGCTTTTTACAAACTATGGTCAGACATTCAAACCTTCTTGTAGCCGAACACATCCACTCCTGCTTTTGATGATGGGTATTCAAACCTACTTGTTGCCCGCTTTTCATTAATTATGGGTGTACATACACACCTTGTCGCAGCCAAACACCTCCGCTCCCTGTTAGGATCATGTATGGTTGGGCATTCGTACCTTTTCTTACCCATTTTGCAGTAATTATGGGTGGACATTCACACCTTCTTGCATTTGAACACCTCCTCTCCCGCTTATGATCATGTGCGGTTTGATATTCGAAAATTCTCTTCCATGTTTTCTAGCAATTATTGATGGACATTCAGACCTTCTTGCAGCTGAACACCTCCGCTCCAGCTGTTGATGGTGTATAGTCGGGCTTTCGAGCCTTTTCTTCCCAGATTTTTACAAAATATGGATGGACATTCAGACCTTGTTTCAGCCGAAAACCTCCTCTCCCTCTTTTGATCATACATTGTCGGGCATTCACACCTTTTCTTACCCGCTTTTTACAAACCATGGTCGGACTTTCACACCTTTTAGTAGTGGAACAACTCTGCTCCCGCTATTGATTGTGTACAATCGGGTATTTTAACCTTTTCTTACCTGCTTTTTGCCAACTATGGTCGGACATTCACACCTTCTTACAGCGGAACACCTCCGCTCCCTCCTTTGATGGTGTATGTTCGGGCATTCGAACCTTTTCTTACCCGCTTTTTACAAACTATGGTCAGACATTCACACCTTCTTGCAGCCGAACACTTCCGCTCTACCTTTTAGTGTTCTATGGGGTATTCACACCTTTTTTTTCACCGCATTTTATAGATTATGGTTGTAAATTCTCACCCACTCGTATCCGAAGACCTCTCCTCCTGCTTTGGTTAATATATAGTCGGGCATTCGAACCTTTTCTTACCCGCTTTTTACAAATTATGGTCGAACATTCACACCTACTTGCAGCCGAACACCTCCGCTCCCGCTTTTGATGGTGTATAGTCGGGCTTTCGAGCCTTTTCTTCCCCGGTTTTTACAAATTATGGTTGGACATTCAGACCTGGCAGCCGAAAACCTCCGCTCCCTCTTTTGATCATACATTGTCAGGCATTCGCACCTACTTGCAGCCGAATACTTCCGCTCCACCTTTTAGTGATGTATGGTTGGCATTTGCACCTTTTCTTACCCTTTCTTACCCTACTGATTGCTTAAGATGAAGTTGTTTTTTCTCAAACTACAACATTTTTTTAATTGTTGAAACTTGATTTGAAGTGGATAAATAAGGAGGACAAACAGTTTTAAGTCAGGCTGATAGAAGGAATTAATTTTATAGCAAAATCTGTATTTCGTCATATGTCGAGAGATGCTTATTGCTGAAGAAGTTCTTTCTCATTCTACAAAGTACAACGTTGTATATCGTTGAAACTTGATTAGACATGAATAAATATGAAGGACAAAGCAGTCTTAACTTGGTTAGAGTTAAGGAATTCGTTTTATAGGAGAATCCGAATTCGTGCATAACTCGTAAAATAGAGCTTATTTTCGGATTCCTGAAGAATGAGTCTGGTTCTTTCTCATAATACAAAGTTTGTTGTTTATTGTTGAAACTTCATCAGAAGTGAAGAAATAAATGAATGCCTATCAACAAATGTGGGATCTAAACTCTAGTGCTTCCTCTAAAATAATTTTCTTTCTCAATTCAGAAATGTGTGTGTGTAAGTCACAACACCCGTGACACCAAAACGGCTTTCTTTTCTCTCTTTTCTCTACACTCTGCACTGTGAGCACACACACCAAATCAGAAAGGCTTTTTTCTCTCTTTTCTACATTATGGACTGTGGGGACACAAAACCGCTCTCTCTTTTTTTTTTTGATTGTGTGCCAGGGCGTTGTCTCACGTATTAGATTATGCTTAAGATACGAATGGGTTTATCAGTCACATCAGAATCCATACATACTGATCCTCCCGTAATAAAATGGTCGGATCTTATCAAACACACTTTATTTCTTGTGACAATCAAGTCAGCGAAACAGCGTATACACGTCAAGACACTGAATCAAGTTTGCCACAAGAACTCATAAGTTTGGCAGTATTGCTCTGCCGTCAGCAATCATACACCCATTTTATTTTCGTGAGACATGTGCAGGCACCTGTTCATCTACTGTTCTATCACTATGAATTAGTTTATCTATTATCAATAAGGATACTTCTACAACTACTATCAAAGTATGTCCAGACTTCTTATGTTGTCAGTTGCTATATATGAATAAGTGGGTAGCTACTGACAAGCATTAAGCATGTCACACAGCCCAAACATATAACATTTCAGGACACACCACACAGTTAACAACCACAGTAAAGTGTCAAAGCCCAAACATGTAACATTCAACAGGACACTTACACAACACATTCAAATCAAACAGTCAGACAACATACAAGAACATATACCCCAGCCGGCATTGCTCCCTGCCTATTTTCCTACAGCTCACTATGTGTGCGCACACCTTTATTCACAAACTCTTCAACTTATACTCTTTTACCAAAGCTGCTACAGCTCGATTGGCCGAATACCCTTAGATCCTATTTCGGTGAATTTGACATCTGCCTTACATGTAACAGATTAGCGGTTTAGCAGTTTTAATTTAGTTTGAGTGAAGGAATTCATTTTATAGCAAAATCCGAAATCGTGAAGAACTCATGAAAGTAAGCTTATTCTTGGATTCCTGAAACTTTAGATTTGCTATTTCTTTTACTGCAAAGTACAACGTTGGTTTTTTTGTTTAAATCTTTCAAGACATGGTAAATATGATTTTTATATATATAATAAATATATTTATTTCTGTTTACAATATATGACATGTAATAGAACTGAACCGGACCGGGGGACAAGGAAAGAAGAAGAAGAAGAAGAGGAAAGAAGAGAAAAACAGAACATACATCGCATACAACACAGCTGTGGATATAGATGACCTGAGACGACATGATAATACATCAACTGCTTAGCGACCATGCTACTGGACTAATGAATGTGGTTGTGTGTGTGTGAGAACATGCAACACCCATGGCACAGGACCTACATGATAACCGTGCTTAGTTATGAGTGTATAAGCGTACAGGGCCACAATCCACAGCCCCCCCAAGCAATCAGAAGCAGGCAGAGAGGGCCACAAGACCCAGGCCACCAGCAGCCCCCACAGAGCACAGAACCCAGGAAGCCCACCGCAGGGGCAACCACGCATCCACCCAGAAGACTACAGAGGAAGCCCCCGGAAAGAGCCCCCATAAGCATAGGGCAGAGGCCTTCCGGGAGCCAGGGGCAACAGCCCACCGACGTCGCCAGGCCCCAGCCGCCCAGACATGGGCCGTGCACTGGATCCGGGCCCCAGGAGCCCGAGCGCCCCCAAACCCCCCGGCAGAGGCCCCACCCAATACCCAGGAGGGCCAAGCGCCCCAGACAGCCACACAGTGGGTCAGTGCCTGCCCCAGCACCCCTGGCCAAGTGCCCTGGGAGTCAAGACGTGCCCACAGGTGGGTGAAGTCGCGAGCAGCGGAGAGAGGCCACGCCGCCCCCCCCATCGGGAGAAGCACAGGCAGGCCAGGCGACAGCAAGTCCAAGATCCAGGCCCAATCATTACCACACACACTTTCATGTCCCATACATCCACACGTCCTCCCTCCCTCGACTCCGCTGGGGTGTAGTGCAGCGGGCACACCAGGGGGCCAGCAGCCCCCCAGCCACCACAGACCCCAAACCAGCAGAACAATTAATTAATCCTCCTGGCCCCTCCCGCCCCGAGCAGCAACCAGGAAGCAGGGGTGTGCGAAGAAGACCCCTCCCCTCACCCTTCTGGCTCTTCAATATTTTCTAATAGTGAGCAATTAAAATTGAGGGGCAGCCAAACTTGTAGAACTGGGAGCGTGGCCCTCTGGGCAGCCTACATACCCAAAGAGCCCCGCCCACCAGATGCCACTCAGTGTAACCACCCCCCAAGACCTAATGTGTGTGTGTGAGTGTGTTTGATAAGTAGTAATGTCTAAGGTGTAATTAAAACAGGGGTGGGAACTGCAGAGGGCAACTACTGCAGAGTCCACTACACCCCACCGAACACACACGCCCCCAAAACCCTTCATGTGTGAGTGTGTGCTGTGTACAGGAGCCAGAAGGGAGAGGGGTATGGGGATATACACTGGGGGCAGCCAGGGACTGGCTGCAATAGGCATCCCCGCTACCAGGGAGCCAACACAGGACAGGAGGGCCTGATGTCCACCAGGCTCGGGGCCTGCAGCGACCATATTCTGGGAGCTACTGTACCCCCAGAAGGTACCCATCCCGCCCCACCCCACTCAACCCAACCCCACTCCGGAGGACCTCTACAAAAAACAAACAAACAACAACAAAAAACAAACAAACAAACCACCCGGTCACACCAGTCGCAGCAGCCCGGGCCTGAGACCCACCATCACCCAGGCCCCCCCAGGCCCCCCCTCAACAGGTGCGCTCTTGTGAAAAAGCAAACAGCGGCAGCAACAAAAACACAACGGGAACACCGTATTGAGGCTTTGTTCTGACCGCTCATTTGGTATGGCGTTTCTTTCAAGCAATTCTCCCGGTTAGCCCGCACTCGGCTCGCTCCCAGAGCCGTGTTAAAGTCTACTTCGCATTCACTCTCTTTTCTCAGCAGACTAAAAGAAAGTTTCATCTTGGGCTCCCTGAAACTTGCATCCTGCACCGCTGTTTGCTTTTTCACAAGAGTAGAGAAGAGTGCACCGTTCCCAGCGGCACTGCAGTACGGGGTCAATGCTTGGAGTGAACGGAGCAAGCTAATTTTTCAACTCCTATTGCTAAAAATCCATTTAATATGTAGTCCTCGTATAGAGGACATATCAGATATTAAACTGATAAGAACAGATACTACACTTGATCTTAGCCAAAAGGCCGAGAAGCGACAACTGTCCACTGGTTCACGTCCGAGGGCCCTTCCTGGCACAATGCGCACTTGTCCGCTAACACCCCTGTTCTTTTTATGGCCATAGGTGGCCAGAGTGTCACTTTGCACCTCCGCCCACCTGCTGCACTGAGCACTCTTCAGCCCTTTTAAATGGTATAACTTTGCACTCCCGCACGCTCCAGCAAGCACCATTCAAGCAACAACTTTGCACTCCAGCTTCGAACATCGGCACAGTCGCAACAAGTAAGGCGACTCTACTCAGAGAAGTCACTCTGCACAGTAACAAGATTTCTTTTGCACAGACAGAAAGGGCTTCACCCGCAAAGGTAAAGCCTGCCAAAAATAGAAACAACTCATTAGTGCTGCTCTCCACAGAAGTCTTTAGTAAAAGGCGAAAGACTTGTACGTTATGAAGAGAAACCAGAGTACGATTATCCGTCACTGCGGGAGCAGGGCATCAGGCTAGTTGGCATAGCCACCTTCCCCATGGTGAGCTTTGCTTGGTTGAGACGCTTGCCCCCCCCCCCCTTGCTCCTCGGCTGACCAAGTAGGAACAATCGGGCCCTATTCGATGGCTGCCTTGTCTTTTACTCTGTGCAAAAGACAAGGCAGCAACAAAAACACCACGGGAAAACCGTATTGAGGCTTTGTTCTGACCGCTCATTCGGTGTCGCGTTTCTTTCAAGCAATTCTCCCGGTTAGCCCGCACTCGGCTCGCTCCCAGAGCCGTGTTAAAGTCTACTTCGCATTCACTCTCTTTTCTCAGCAGACTCTTGGGATTTTATCAATAAAATGAATTCCTTCACTCAAACTATGTTAAAACTGCTTTGTCCTTCATATTTACCATGTCTAGAAAGATTTAAACAAAAAAACCAACGTTGTACTTTGCAGTAAAAGAAATAGCAAATCTAAAGTTTCAGGAATCCGAGAATAAGCTTACTTTCATGAGTTCTTCACGATTTCGGATTTTGCTATAAAATGAATTCCTTCACTCAAACTAAATTAAAACTGCTAAACCGCTAATCTGTTACATGTAAGGCAGATGTCAAATTCACCGAATTAGGATTATTCGGTATTCGGCCAATCGAGCTGTAGCAGCTTCGGTAAAAGAGTATAAGTTGAAGAGTTTGTGAATAAAGGTGTGCGCACACATAGTGAGCTGTAGGAAAATAGGCAGGGAGCAATGCCGGCTGGGGTATATGTTCTTGTATGTTGTCTGACTGTTTGATTTGAATGTGTTGTGTAAGTGTCCTGTTGAATGTTACATGTTTGGGCTTTGACACGCTTCACTGTGGTTGTTAACTGTGTGGTGTGTCCTGAAATGTTATATGTTTGGGCTGTGTGACATGCTTAATGCTTGTCAGTAGCTACCCACTTATTCATATATAGCAACTGACAACGTAAGAAGTCCGGACATACTTTGATAGAGTAGTTGTAGAAGTATCCTTATTGATAATAGATAAACTAATTCATAGTGATAGAACAGTAGATGAACAGGTGCCTGCACATGTCTCACGAAAATAAAATGGATGTATGATTGCTGACGGCAGAGCAATACTGCCAAACTTATGAGTTCTTGTGGCAAACTTGATTCAGTGTCTTGACGTGTATACGCTGTTTCGCTGACTTGATTGTCACAAGAAACAAAGTGTGTTTGATAAGATCCGACCATTTTATTACGGGAGGATCAGTATGTATGGATTCTGATGTGACTGATAAACCCATTCGTATCTTAAGCACAATCTAATACGTCAGACAACGCCCTGGCACACGATAAAAAAAAAAAGAGAGAGCGGTTTTGTGTCCCCACAGTCCATAATGTAGGAAAGAGAGAAAAAACCCTTTCTGATTTGGTGTGTGTGCTCATAGTGCAGAGTGTAGAGAAAAGAAAGCCGTTTTGGTGTCACGGGTGTTGTGACTTACACACACACATTTCTAAATTGAGAAAGGAAATTATTTTAGAGGAAGCACTAGAGTTTAGATCCCACATTTGTTGATAGGCATTCATTTATTTCTTCACTTCTGATAAAAATGATAAGACTGACCTAAAGAATTGGAGGCCCATCACATTTTTAAACTTTGACTGTAAACTTTTTAGCAAGGTTTTAACGACACGGATGTCCTCTGTTTTAGAGGAGGTAATTCACCCAGACCAGGCTTGTGCCATCTCAGAGAGACAACTCACCGACAGCCTCGTACTGATTCGAGACATCATTGATTACGCTAGAGACAGAAACACCCGGCTTGTCATCTTAAATTTAGACTTTGAAAAAGCTTTTGATCGGGTCTCGCATCAATATCTCTTTCAGGTGTTGCAGCCATCGAATAGGGCCCGATTGTTCCTACTTGGTGAGATTTGCTTGGTTGAGACGCTTGCTCCCCCCCCTTGCTCCTCGGCTGACCAAGTAGGAACAATTGGGCCCTATTCGATGGCTGCCTTGTCTTTTACTCTGTGCAAAAGACAAGGCAGCCACAAACACCACGGGAAAACCGTATTGAGGCTTTGTTCTGACCACTCATTCGGTGTCGCGTTTCTTTCAAGCAATTCTCCCGGTTAGCCCACACTCGGCTCGCTCCCAGAGCTGTGTTAAAGTCTACTTCGCATTCACTCTCTTTTCTCAGCAGATTAAAAGAAAGTTTCATCTTGGGCTCCCTGAAACTTCCATCCTGCACCGCTGTTTGCTTTTTCACAAGAGCAGAGAAGAGCGCACCGTTCCCAGCGGCACTGCAGTACTGGGTCAATGCTTGGAGTGAACGGAGCAAGCTTCTTTTTCAACTCCTATTCTTAAAAATCCATTTAATATGTAGTCCTCGTATAGAGGACATATTAAACTGATAAGAACAGATACTACACTTGATCTTAGCCAAAAGACCGAGAAGCGATAACTGTCCACTGTTTCAGGTCCGAGGGCCCTTGCTGGCACAATGCGCACTTGTAGCAGTGTTCTTTTTATGGCCATAGGTGGCCAGAGTGTCACATTGCACCTCCGCCCACCCGCTGCACTGAGCACTCTTCAGCCCTTTTAAATGGTATAACTTTGCACTCCCGCATGCTCCAGCAAGCACCATTCAAGCAACAACTTTGCACTCCAGCTTCGAACATCGGCACAATCGCAACAAGTAAGGCGACTCTACTCAGAGAAGTCACTCTGCACAGTAACAAGATTTCTTTTGCACAGACAGAAAGGGCTTCACCTGCAAAGGTAAAGCCTGCCAAAAATAGAAACAACTCATTAGTGCTGCTCTCCACGAAAGTCTTTAGTAAAAGGCGAAAGACTTGTATGTTATGAAGAGAAACCAGAGTACGATTATCCGTCACTGCGGGAGCAGGGCATCAGGCTAGTTGCCATAGCCACCTTCCCCATGGTGAGCGTTGCTTGGTTGAAACGCTTGCCCCTGTGCAATCGACAAGGCAGCAACAAAAACACCACGGGAACACCGTATTGAGGCTTTGTTCTGACCGCTCATTCGGTGTCGCGTTTCTTTCAAGCAATTCTCCCGGTTAGCCCACACTCGGCTCGCTCCCAGAGCCGTGTTAAAGTCTACTTCGCATTCACTCTCTTTTCTCAGCAGACTCTTGGGATTTTATCTATAAAATGAATTCCTTCACTCAAACTATGTTAAAACTGCTTTGTCCTTCATATTTACCATGTCTAGAAAGATTTAAACAAAAAAAAAACAACGTTGTACTTTGCAGTAAAAGAAAGAGCAAATCTAAAGTTTCAGGAATCCGAGAATAAGCTTACTTTCATGAGTTCTTCAAGATTTCGGATTTTGCTATAAAATGAATTCCTTCACTCAAACTAAATTAAAACTGCTAAACCGCTAATCTGTTACATGTAAGGCAGATGTCAAATTCACCGAAATAGGATCTAAGGGTATTCGGCCAATCGAGCTGTAGCAGCTTCGGTAAAAGAGTATAAGTTGAAGAGTTTGTGAATAAAGGTGTGCGCACACATAGTGTGCTGTACGAAAATAGGCAGGGAGCAATGCCGGCTGGGGTATATGTTCTTGTATGTTGTCTGACTGTTTGATTTGAATGTGTTGTGTAAGTGTCCTGTTGAATGTTACATGTTTGGGCTTTGACACGCTTCACTGTGGTTGTTAACTGTGTGGTGTGTCCTGAAATGTTATATGTTTGTGCTGTGTGACATGCTTAATGCTTGTCAGTAGCTACCCACTTATTCATATATAGCAACTGACAACATAAGAAGTCCGGACATACTTTGATAGTAGTTGTAGAAGTATCCTTATTGATAATAGATCACTAATTCATAGTGATAGAACAGTAGATGAACAGGTGCTTGCACATGTCTCACGAAAATAAAATGGGTGTATGATTGCTGACGGCAGAGCAATACTGCCAAACTTATGAGTTCTTGTGGCAAACTTGATTCAGTGTCTTGACGTGTATACGCTGTTTCGCTGACTTGATTGTCACAAGAAACAAAGTGTGTTTGATAAGATCCGACCATTTTATTACGGGAGGATCAGTATGTATGGATTCTGATGTGACTGATAAACCCATTCGTATCTTAAGCATAATCTAATACGTGAGACAACGCCCTGGCACACGATAAAAAAAAAAAAAGAGAGAGAGCGGTTTTGTGTCCCCACTGTCCATAATGTAGAAAAGAGAGAAAAAAGCCTTTCTGATTTGGTGTGTATGCTCATAGTGCAGAGTGTAGAGAAAAGAAAGCCGTTTTGGTGTCACGGGTGTTGTGACTTACACACACACATTTCTAAATTGAGAAAGGAAATTATTTTAGAGGAAGCACTAGAGTTTAGATCCCACATTTGTTGATAGGCATTCATTTATTTCTTCACTTCTGATGAAGTTTCAACAATAAACAACAAACTTTGTATTATGAGAAAGAACTTCTTCAGCAATAAGCATCTCTCGACATATGACGAAATACAGATTTTGCTATAAAATTAATTCCTTCTATCAGCCTGACTTAAAACTGTTTGTCCTCCTTATTTATCCACTTCAAATCAAGTTACAACAATTAAAAAAAATTTGTAGTTTGAGAAAGAACAACTTAATCTTCAGCAATCAGTATAAAAAGAGGTGCAAATGCCAACCATACATACCTAAAAGGTGGAGCGGAAGTATTCAGCTGCAAGTAGGTGTGAATGTTCGACCATAATTTGTAAAAAGCGGGTAAAAAAAGGTTCGAATGCCCGACTATATATTAACAAAAGCGGGAGGAGAGGTCTTCGGATGAGAGTGGGTGAGAATTTCCAACCATAATCTATAAAATACGGTGAAAAAAAATATGTGAATGCCTCATAGAACACTAAAAGCGGAAGTGTTCGGCTGCAAGAAGGTGTGAATGTCCGACTATATTTGGTGAAAAGCAGGTGAAGCAAGGTCTGAATGCCCAACCTTACATCATCAAAAGCGAGATCAGAGGTGTTTGGCTGCAAGAAGGCCATAGTTTGCCAAAAGCGGGTAAGGTGAGAATGTCCGACTAAATATCAACAAAATTTGGGGCAGAGGTCTTCGGATGCAAGTGGGTGTGAATATCCAACCATACAAGTATGGTGGAGAGGAAGCTGTGAATAGCCGACCATAGTTTGGAAAAAGCGGGTAAGAAAAGGTTTGAATACCCGAACATACACCATCAAAGAGGGAGCGGAGGTGTTCCGCTGTAAGACGGTGTGAATGTCCGATCATAGTTGGTAAAAAGCGGGTAAGAAAAGGGTAAAATACCCGACTGTACACAATCAAAAGAGGGAGCGGAGTTGTTCAGCTAAGAGAAGGTGTGAAAGTCCGACCATGGTTTGTAAAAAGCGGGTAAGAAAAGGTTCGTATGCCCGAAAATACACTATCAAAACCGGAAGCGTAGGTGTTCGGCTGCAAGAAGGTGTGAACGTCCGACCAAAGTTTGTAAAAAAGCAGTTAAGAAAAGGTTCGAATATCTAACCAAACATAATCAAAAGCGGGAGCAGAGCTGTTCGACTGCAAGTAGGTGTGAATGTCAGAGAATAATTTGCAAAAAGCTGATGAGAAAGGGTGAGAAATCCCGACTATACACCATCAAATGCGGGAGCGGAGTTGTTCGGGTGTGAGTAGGTGTGATTCTCCAACCATAATTGCTGAAAAATGTGTTAGAAAAGGTAAGAATGCCGGTCCATACATCATCAAAAGCGGGAGAGGTGGTGTTCGGCTGCAAGTAGGTGTGAATGTCCATTAATAATTGCTTTAAAACATGAAAGAAAATTTTCGAATATCAAACCTTACATGATCATTAGCGGGAGAGGAGGTGTTCAGCTGCAAGAAGATGTGAATATCCACCCATAATTACTGAAAAATGGGTAGGAAAAGATGCGAATGTCCAACCATAAATCATCAAAAGCAGGAGTGGAGTTGTTCGGCTACAAGAAGGTATGAAAGTCCAACCATGGTTTGTAAAATGCGGGTAAGAGAAGGTTCGAATACCCGAATATATACCATCAAAAGCGGAAGCCGGGGTGTTCGGCTGCAAGAACGTGTGAACGTCCGACCATAGTTTGTAAAAAGCAGTTAAGAAAAGGTTTGAATATACAACCGAACATAATCAAAAGCGGGAGCAGAGTTGTTCGACTGCAAGTAGGTGTGAATGTCAGATCATAATTGCTGAAAAATGTGATAGAAAAGACTAGAATGCCGGGCAATACATCATCAAAAGCGGGAGAGGTGGTTTTTCGGCTGCAAGTAGGTGTGAATGTCCAGCCATAATTACTCACAAACGGGTAAGAAAAGGTACTATTGCCAGACCATATATGATCAAAACAGGGAGCGGAGGTGGTTCAGCTGCAAGAAGGTTTGAATGTCCGACTAAAGTTTGTAAAAAGCGGGTAAGACAAGGTGTGAATGCCCGACAATGTATGATCAAAAGAGGAGCGGAGGTTTTCGGCTGCAAGAAGGTCTGAATGTCCACCCATAATTACTGAAAAATGGTTAAGAAAAGGTGCGAAAGCCCAACCGCACATGATCATAAGTGGATGAGAAGGTGTTCGACTGCAAGTAGGTGTGAATGTAATCAATGTCTACATAGATTTCAACAAAAAACAACGTTGTACTTTGCAGTAAAAGAAAGTGCAAATCAAAAGTTTTAGGAATCCGAGAATAAGCTTATTTTCATGAGTTCTGCACGATTTCGGATTTTATGTATAAAATGAATTTCTTCACGCAAACTAAGTTAACACTGCCTTTTCCTTCATATGTACCCATTTCTACATATATTTCAAGCATAAACTTCCTCATATTACCCTGAATGAGAAAGAGCCACACTTGTGATTAAGCCATACCTCCCTTTTGAGGAGTTCTGCATGATTTGGGATTTTATCTATAAAATTAATTCCTTCACTCAAACTATGTTAAAACGGCTTTTACTTTCATATATATCAATGTCTCGATAGATTTAAACAAAAAAAACAACGTACTTTGCAATAAAAGAAAGAGCAAATCAAAAGTTTTAGGAATCCGAGAATAAGCTTATTTTCATGAGTTCTGCACGATTTCGGATTTTATGTATAAAATGAATTCATTCACTCAAACCAAGTTAAAACTGCTTTTTCCTTCATATTTATCAATGTCTAGATCGACTTCAACAAAGAACAACATTGTATTTTGCAGTAGAAGAAAGAGCAAAACTGAAGGATCAGGAATCCGAGAATAAGCTTCTTTTCATACGTTCTGCATGATTTGGGATTTTATGTATAAAATGAATTCCTTCACTCAAACTAAGTTAACACTGCTTTGTCCTTCATATGTACCCATTTCTACATATATTTCAAGCATAAACTTCCTCATACTACCCTGAATGAGAAAGAACCACACTTGTGATTAAGCCATACGCCCCTTTTGAGGAGTTCTGCATGATTTGGGATTTTATCTATAAAATCAATTCCTTCACTCAAACTATGTTAAAACGGCTTTTACCTTCATATTTATCAATGTCTCGATATATTTAAACAAAAAAAACAACGTTGTACTTTGCAGTAAAAGAAAGAGCCAATCAAAAGTTTTAGGAATCCGAGAATAAGCTTATTTTCATGAGTTCTGCACGATTTCGGATTTTATGTATAAAATGAATTCATTCACTCAAACCAAGTTAAAACTGCTTTTTCCTTCATATTTATCAATGTCTAGATCGACTTCAACAAAGAACAACATTGTATTTTGCAGTAGAAGAAAGAGCAACACTGAAGGATCAGGAATCCGAGAATAAGCTTATTTTCTTATGGGCAAGTGGGAACTGCTTTGTCCTTCATATTTATCAATGTGTAGATGGATTTCAACTTCTTCTACTGCAAAGTCCAATGTTTTTCTTTGTTGAAGTCGATCTAGACATTGATGAATATGGAAGGACAAAGCAGTTTTAACTTGGTTTGAGCAAAGCAATTCATTTTATAGCAAAATCCGAAATCGTGCAGTACTCATGAAAGCAGGCTTATACTCGGATTCCTGAAACTTTAGATTTGCTCTTTCTTTTACTGCAAAGTACAACGTTGTTTTTTTGTTTAAATATTTCTAGACATGGTAAATATGAAGGACAAATCAGTTTTAACATAGTTTGAGTGAAGTAATGCATTTTATAAGCAAAATCCCAAATCATGCAGAACTCACGAAATGCTTTTTCTCGCTTTTCACTGCTTTTTACAAACTTTGGTCGGACGTTCACACCTTCTTGCATCCGAACACCTCCGCTTCCGCTTTTGATGATGTATATTCGGGCATTTGAACCTTTTTTTACCCGCTTTTTACAAACCATTGTCGGACTTTCACACCTTCTTGCAGCCGAACACCAACTCTCCCGCTTTTGATGATGTATGGTCCAGTATTCTTACCTTTTTCTAACACATTTTTCAGCAATTATGGTCGGACATTCACACCTACTCACAGCTGGACACCTCCGCTCCCGCTTTTGATCATACAATGTCGGGACATCGCTCCTTGTCTTACCAGCTTTTTACAAACTTTAGTCGAACATTCACACCTTCTTGCAGCTGAACACCTCCGCTCCCGCTTTTGATGATGTATAGTCGGGCTTTCGAGCCTTTTCTTACCCGGTTTTTACAAATTATGGTTGGACATTCAGACCTTGCAGCCGAACACCTCCGCTCTCTCTTTTGATCATACATTGTTGGGCATTCGCACCTTGTCTTACCCGCTTTTTACAAACTATAGTCAGACATTAACACCTTGCAGCTGAACCTCCGCTCCCTGTTTTGATCATGTATGGTCTGGCAATACTACCTTTTCTTCCTCCGTTTGTGAGTAATTATGGCTGGACGTTCACACCTACTTGCAGTCGAACAGCTCTGCTCCCGCTTTTGATTATGTTTGGTTGGATATTCGAACGTTTTCTTAACTGCTTTTTACAAACCATGGTCGGACTTTCACACCTTCTTGTAGCCGAACAACTCCGCTCCCGCTATTGATTGTGTACAGTCGGGTATTTTAACCTTTTCTTACCCGCTTTTTACCAACTATGGTCGGACATTCACACCGTCTTACAGCGGAACACCTCCGCTCCCGCTTTTTATGGTGTATAGTCGGGCATTCGAACCTTTTCTTACCCGCTTTTTACAAACTTTGGTAGGACATTCAAACCTTCGTGTATCCGAAAACCTCCGCTCTCTCTTTTGATCATACATTGTCGGACATTCGCACCTTTTCTTACCCGCTTTTTACAAACCATGGTCGGACTGTCACACCTTGTAGCCGAACACATCCGCTCCCGCTATTGATTGTGTACAGTCGGGTATTTTAACCTTTTCTTACCCGCTTTTTACCAAGTATGGTCGGACATTCACACCTTCGTACAGCGGAACACCTCCGCTCCCTCTTTTGATGGTGTATGTTCGGGCATTCAAACCTTTTCTTACCCACTTTTTCCAAACTATGGTCGGCTATTCACAGCTTCCTCTCCACCATACTTGTATGGTGGGATATTCACACCCACTTGCATCCGAAAACCTCCGCCCCAAATTTTGTTGATATTTAGTCGGACATTCGCACCTTACCCGCTTTTGGCAAACTATGGCCTTCTTGCAGCCTAACAACTCTGATCTTGCTTTTGATGATGTAAGGTTGGGCATTCAGACCTTGCTTCACCTGCTTTTCACCAAATATAGTCGGACATTCACACCTTCTTGCAGCCGAACACTTCCGCTCCACCTTTTAGTGTTCTATCACACCTTTTTTTTCACCGCATTTTATACATTATGGTTGGAAATTTTCAACCACTTTCATCCGAAGACCTCTCCTCCCGCTTTTGTTAATATATTTGAACTTTAGTTTGACATTCAAACCTTCTTGCAGCTGAACCACCTCCGCTCCCTGTTTTGATCATATATGGTCTGGCAATACTACCTTTTCTTACCCGTTTGTGAGTAATTATGGCTGGACATTCACACCTACTTGCAGCCGAACACCACCTCTCTCGCTTTTGATGATGTATGGACCGGCATTCTTACCTTTTCTAACACATTTTTCAGCAATTCTGGTTGGAGATTCACACCTACTCACAGCCGAACAACTCCGCTACCGCATTTGATGGTGTATAGTCGGGCATTCTCACCCTTTCTCATCAGCTTTTTGCAAATTATGATCTGACATTCACACCTACTTGCAGTCGAACAGCTCTGCTCCCGCTTTTGATTATGTTTGGTTAGATATTCGAACCTTTTCTTAACTGCTTTTTACAAACTTTGGTCGGACGTTCACAATATCTTGCAGCCGAACACCTCAGCTTCCGCTTTTGATGGTGTATATTCGGGCATACGAACCTTTTCTTACCCGCTTTTTACAAACCAAGGTCGGACTTTCACACCTTCTCTTAGCTGAACAACTCCGCTCCCTCTTTTGATTGTGTACAGTCGGGTAATTTAACCTTTTCTTACCCGCTTTTTACCATCTATGGTCGGACATTCACACCGTCTTACAGCGGAACACCTCCGCTCCCTCTTTTGATGATGTATGGTTAGGCATTCGCACCTTTTCTTACCCATTTTTCAGTAATTATGGGTAGACATTCACACCTTCTTGCAGCTGAACACCTCCTCTCCCGCTTATGATCATGTGCAGTTTGATATTCGAAAATTTTATTTCATGTTTTCTAGCAATTATTGATGGACATTCAGACCGTCTTGCAGCTGAACACCTCCGCTCCCACTTTTGATGGTGTATAGTCGGGCTTTCGAGCCTTTTCTTCCCCGGTTTTTTCAAATTATGGTTGGACATTCAGACCTTCTTGCAGCCGAAAACCTCCACTCCCTCTTTTGATCATACATTGTCGGGCATTTGCACCTTTTCTTACCCGCTTTTTACAAACCATGGTCGGACTTTCACACCTTTTAGTAGCCGAACAACTCCGCTCCCGCTATTGATTGTGTACAGTCGGGTATTTTAACCTTTTCTTACCCGCTTTTTACCAACTATGGTTGGACATTCACACCTTCTTACAGCAGAACACCTCCGCTCCCTGTTTTGATTATGTATGGTTTGACATTCGCACCTTCTCTCACCCGCCTTTTACTATGGTCGGCCATTCACAGCTTCCTCTCCACCATACTTGTATGGTGGGATATTCACACCCACTTGCATCCGAAGACCTCCGCCCCCACTTTTGTTGATATTTAGTCGGTCATTCGCACCTTACCCGCTTTTGGCAAACTATGGCCTTCTTGCAGCCAAACACCTCTGATCTCGCTTTTGATGATGTAAGGTTGGGCATTCAGACCTTGCTTCACCTGCTTTTCACCAAATATAGTCGGACATTCACACCTTCTTGCAGCCGAACACTTCCGCTTTTAGTGTTCTATGAGGCATTCACATATTTTTTTTCACCGTATTTTATAGATTATGGTTGGAAATTCTCACCCACTCTCATCCGAAGACCTCTCCTCCCGCTTTTGTTAATATATAGTCGGGCATTCGAACCTTTTCTTACCCGCTTTTTACAAATTATGGTCGAACATTCACACCTACTTGCAGCTGAATACTTCCGCTCCACCTTTTAGGTATGTATGGTTGGCATTTGCACCTCTTTTTATACTGATTGCTGAAGATTAAGTTGTTCTTCTCAAACTACAAATTTTTTTTAATTGTTGTAACTTGATTTGAAGTGGATAAATAAGGAGGACAAACAGTTTTAAGTCAGGCTGATAGAAGGAATTAATTTTATAGCAAAATCTGTATTTCGTCATATGTCGAGAGATGCTTATTGCTGAAGAAGTTCTTTCTCATAATACAAAGTTTGTTGTTTATTGTTGAAACTTCATCAGAAGTGAAGAAATAAATGAATGCCTATCAACAAATGTGGGATCTAAACTCTAGTGCTTCCTCTAAAATAATTTCCTTTCTCAATTTAGAAATGTGTGTGTGTAAGTCACAACACCCGTGACACCAAAACGGCTTTCTTTTCTCTACACTCTGCACTATGAGCACACACACCAAATCAGAAAGGCTTTTTTCTCTCTTTTCTACATTATGGACAGTGGGGACACAAAACCGCTCTCTCTCTTTTTTTTTTTTTATCGTGTGCCAGGGCGTTGTCTCACGTATTAGATTATGCTTAAGATACGAATGGGTTTATCAGTCACATCAGAATCCATACATACTGATCCTCCCGTAATAAAATGGTCGGATCTTATCAAACACACTTTGTTTCTTGTGACAATCAAGTCAGCGAAACAGCGTATACACGTCAAGACACTGAATCAAGTTTGCCACAAGAACTCATAAGTTTGGCAGTATTGCTCTGCCGTCAGCAATCATACACCCATTTTATTTTCGTGAGACATGTGCAAGCACCTGTTCATCTACTGTTCTATCACTATGAATTAGTGATCTATTATCAATAAGGATACTTCTACAACTACTATCAAAGTATGTCCGGACTTCTTATGTTGTCAGTTGCTATATATGAATAAGTGGGTAGCTACTGACAAGCATTAAGCATGTCACACAGCCCAAACATATAACATTTCAGGACACACCACACAGTTAACAACCACAGTGAAGCGTGTCAAAGCCCAAACATGTAACATTCAACAGGACACTTACACAACACATTCAAATCAAACAGTCAGACAACATACAAGAACATATACCCCAGCCGGCATTGCTCCCTGCCTATTTTCGTACAGCACACTATGTGTGCGCACACCTTTATTCACAAACTCTTCAACTTATACTCTTTTACCGAAGCTGCTACAGCTCGATTGGCCGAATACCCTTTGATCCTATTTCGGTGAATTTGACATCTGCCTTACATATAACAGATTAGCGGTTTAGCAGTTTTAATTTAGTATGAGTGAAGGAATTCATTTTATAGCAAAATCCGAAATCGTGAAGAACTCATGAAAGTAAGCTTATTCTCGGATTCCTGAAACTTTAGATTTGCTCTTTCTTTTACTGCAAAGTACAACGTTGTTTTTTTTGTTTAAATC
This sequence comes from Leuresthes tenuis, assembly GCF_036924035.1. Taxonomy (NCBI): domain Eukaryota; kingdom Metazoa; phylum Chordata; class Actinopteri; order Atheriniformes; family Atherinopsidae; genus Leuresthes; species Leuresthes tenuis. The sequence goes on along the minus strand of NW_027325415.1, from coordinate 273,100 downwards.
TTTCTAGACATGGTAAATATTAAGGACGAAGCAGTTTTAACATAGTTTGAGTGAAGGAATTCATTTTATAGATAAAATCCCAAGAGTCTGCTGAGAAAAGAGAGTGAATGCGAAGTAGACTTTAACACGGCTATGGGAGCGAGCCGAGTGTGGGCTAACCGGGAGAATTGCTTGAAAGAAACGCGACACCGAATGAGCGATCAGAACAAAGCCTCAATACGGGATTCTCGTGGTGTTTTTGTTGCTGCCTTGTCTTTTGCACAGAGTAAAAGACAAGGCAGCCATCGAATAGGGCCGGATTGTTCCTAGTTGGTCAGCCGAGGAGCAAGGGGGGGGGGGGGGAGCAAGCGTCTCAACCAAGCAAAGCTCACCATGGGGAAGGTGGCTATGCCAACTAGCCTGATGCCCTGCTCCCGCAGTGACGGATAATCGTACTCTGGTTTCTCTTCATAACGTACAAGTCTTTCGCCTTTTACTAAAGATTTCTGTGGAGAGCAGCACTAATGAGTTGTTTCTATTTTTGGCAGGCTTTACCTTTGCGGGTGAAGCCCTTTCTGTCTGTGCAAAAGAAATCTTCTTACTGTGCAGAGTGACTTCTCTGAGTAGAGTCGCCTTACTTGTTGCGACTGTGCCGATGTTCGAAGCTGGAGTGCAAAGTTGTTGCTTGAATGGTGCTTGCTGGAGCGTGCGGGAGTGCAAAGTTATACCATTTAAAAGGGCTGAAGAGTGCTCAGTGCAGCGGGTGGGCGACACTCTGGCCACCTTGAAAACCGAGGTTACATCCACTACCAGGGGCAGCCCAAGTTCTGCCGCAAGTGTGGTGAGCATGGGCACCTGATTGAGGCTTGTACCAAGGTGTTATGTGGGAAGAGCAGAGAAATTGGGCAAACTTTTGGAGAGTGTCCAAATGGCAGGAAATGTAATCTCTGTGGAGAATTAAATCACCTCTTCAGAGATTGCCCTAAATATTTTGCCAACAAATTAAAGACGGTAAAGCCACAGTCAAGCCAACAAAGAGAAGGACCAAAGGTGGCAGTTGGTGAACAAAGTGAAGAGGTTGACCCAATAAATTCAAACTTCCCGCCAAAAGCTTGGATTGGAAGTGAGGAGCAAAAAGGGGAGGGGCCTGTAGAGGCCTTACCACTCAGTGTTGAAGTCTGTGAGAATTCACAGGCAGAGGGTGGAGCTACGCTAAATGAGGAGGAAGAGCAGACAGGTGAGTCTAGTGAAGATACTCACCTCCCCGAAGGTCAACAGCCGAAGAGGACGGCATCTGAGCCTCTGATTCCCCAGTGGTATCAGAGAAGAGGGGAAGGGTTAGGTCCCTTTCAGACAGTTCTTCAGTGGAAGAACCTAGAGTCTTCCCCTCCGACTCACCAAATGAGGTCTCCTTTTTAACTTCAGCTCTGCAATCAACCCCCAGGGACTCAAAGTTAAATGCAACATTGCGTCAGAGGCCAACACCGAGAGTCCGAAAAGGAAATATAGATCACCCTACTCACTTTTCACCTAAAGAAATGAAGGAAGAGCTAGTTTCCCAAGAAATAACCTGTGTGTAATTTGTTTTGATAACTTAGAAAAACGAAAATGACATACCTACTTTCCTTTATGCTTTTAATGGTTCTCACCTTCTCAACACTAAATGTGAGAAGTGTGAAATCAAAGACAAGAGCCCAGAGTATTTTATCCTTCTTAGACTCCATAAAATCAGATGTGTTTTTAATACAAGAATGTGGACTACCTTTTTAAAAAAACCATAGACAATGGGAGGAAATGTGGCCCCATTTATCGATATGGAGTGGCTCAAATCAAAATAAAAATGATGGTGTGGCCATTCTAATTAAAAATCCGCATGTTCTGGTGAAAGGTAGCACAGTGGTGAGAGACGGACGGGCACTTTTAGCACACTTGAATTTTATGGGGCAAGACTTTAACCTCTTAAATATTTATGGTTTCAATGGAAAAAATGAAAGGTATGACCTTTTAGAAGATATACAGCTTTACATGCTAGGGCAAGTACCTTTAGTTGTAGTAGGGGATTTTAACTGTATCTTGAGCAGGAAAGATAGAAAAAGAGCAGGGGTAGATTTTAAAGTGGATAAGACTTCGATTTTACTTCAGGGCATATGCAGGGATTTTAAGCTTACTGACTGTTTTAAAACCATGCATCCCAGAGAGGAGGGCTTCACCTGGTTTAGTCATGATGGCACCAGAGCCTCTCGCATTGATTATTTCTTTACTAGAGATTGCCCACCCACTGATGTTAGATTAACCCCTGTTTTCTTTTCAGACCACCTTATGCTCTCCTGCACCCTTTCACCCCCTTCTGGTGTGACGGTAGGAAGTGGTCTGTGGAAACTCAACTGTTCCCTGTTGGAGGATGAAATCATAGTCAGTCAGTACAGGGAATGTTATAAAGAGTGGCAGACCCTTCAAGACCTCTACGAAACACATGCACAATGGTGGGAAATGGTGAAGGAAACGACCCAGACTTTTTTTAAACAGCAAGGTAAACGTAAAAAAAGGAAAGAGAATAGATGTATGATGGGACTACATAAACGCTTACAGCGCTACTTTAAACTAAATCAGTGTGGCATAGACTTTAAAGAAGAAATCAAAGATGTCAAAAAGGAAATGTCAGTTTTAGCAGAAATAAAGAGTAAAGGAATTTTTGTAAGAAGCAGGGAGCAGGAAATTGAGGAAGGTGAAAAAGAAAGAAAGTTAAGAAAATAAAAAGGAGTGTATTCAAAATCTAAAAAGAGAAGATGGGTTTTTAACAAAATCCACACAAGAGATGATTGAAACTGTACATACCTTTTATAGTAACATGTACAAAGAGAAACCAGTGCACTTGGAAACATCGGCAGAAATCTTAAAATTCGTTGACAAAACCGTAAAAGAGAATGCACACTTGACACAGAATTTTACTGCTTTAGAGTTAAAAAAATGCCTAACAGGTTTTAAGAGAAGTCGAGCTCCGGGTTTAGACGGGCTTCCTGCAGAATTCTATCTGACCTATTGGGACCTTTTATCATCAGACATTTTAGATGTTTTTAAAGATTTTGAAAAACTCGACCGACTGCCTGACAGTTTTAGAGTGGGAATAGTGACTCTACTTTATAAAAAAATGATAAGACTGACCTAAAGAATTGGAGGCCCATCACACTTTTAAACTTTGACTGTAAACTTTTTTGCAAGGTTTTAGCGACACGGATGTCCTCTGTTTTAGAGGAGGTAATTCACCCAGACCAAGCTTGTGCCATCTCAGGGAGACAACTCACCGACAGCCTCGTACTGATTCGAGACATCATTGATTACGCTAGAGACAGAAACACCCGGCTTGTCATCTTAAATTTAGACTTTGAAAAAGCATTTGATCGGGTCTCGCATCAATATCTCTTTCAGGTGTTGCAGCCATCGAAAAGGGCCCGATTGTTCCTACTTGGTGAGCTTTGCTTGGTTGAGACGCTTGCCCCCCCCCCCCCCCCCCGCTCCTCGGCTGACCAAGTAGAAACAATCTATTCGATGGCTGCCTTGTCTTTTACTCTGTGCAAAAGACAAGGCAGCCACAAACACCACGGGAACACCGTATTGAGGCTTTGTTCTGACCACTCATTCGGTGTTGCGTTTCTTTCAAGCAATTCTCCCGGTTAACCCGCACTCGGCTCGCTCCCAGAGCCGTGTTAAAGTCCACTTCACATTCACTCTCTTTTCTCAGCAGATTAAAAGAAAGTTTCATCTTGGGCTCCCTGAAACTTCCATCCTGCACCGCTGTTTGCTTTTTCACAAGAGCAGAGGAGAGCGCACCGTTCCCAGCGGCACTGCAGTACCGGGTCGAGGCTTGGAGTGAACGGAGCAAGCTTCTTTTTCAACTCCTATTCTTAAAAATCCATTTAATATGTTGTCCTCGTATAGAGGACATATTAAACTGATAAGAACAGATACTACACTTGATCTTAGCCAAAAGGCCGAGAAGCGATAACTGTCCACTGTTTCAGGTCCGAGGGCCCTTGCTGGCACAATGCGCACTTGTAGCAGTGTTCTTTTTATGGCCATAGGTGGCCAGAGTGTCACGTTGCACCTCCGCCCACCCGCTGCACTGAGCACTCTTCAGCCCTTTTAAATGGTATAACTTTGCACTCCCGCATGCTCCAGCAAGCACCATTCAAGCAACATCGGCACAGTCGCAACAAGTAAGGCGACTCTACTCAGAGAAGTCACTCTGCACAGTAACAAGATTTCTTTTGCACAGACAGAAAGGGCTTCACCCGCAAAGGTAAAGCCTGCCAAAAATAGAAACAACTCATTAGTGCTGCTCTCCACAGAAGTCTTTAGTAAAAGGCGAAAGACTTGTACGTTATGAAGAGAAACCAGAGTACGATTATCCGTCACTGCGGGAGCAGGGCATCAGGCTAGTTGGCATAGCAACCTTCCCCATGGTGAGCTTTGCTTGGTTGAGACGCTTGCCCAACCCCCCCCCCCCCCCCCCCCCCTGCTCCTCGGCTGACCAAGTAGGAACAATCGGGCCCTATTCGATGGCTGCCTTGTCTTTTACTCTGTGCAAAAGACAAGGCAGCAACAAAAACACCACGGGAAAACCGTATTGAGGCTTTGTTCTGACCGCTCATTCGGTGTCGCGTTTCTTTCAAGCAATTCTCCCGGTTAGCCCGCACTCGGCTCGCTCCCAGAGCCGTGTTAAAGTCTACTTCGCATTCACTCTCTTTTCTCAGCAGACTCTTGGGATTTTATCAATAAAATGAATTCCTTCACTCAAACTATGTTAAAACTGCTTTGTCCTTCATATTTACCATGTCTTGAAAGATTTAAACAAAAAAACCAACGTTGTACTTTGCAGTAAAAGAAATAGCAAATCTAAAGTTTCAGGAATCCGAGAATAAGCTTACTTTCATGAGTTCTTCACGATTTCGGATTTTGCTATAAAATGAATTCCTTCACTCAAACTAAATTAAAACTGCTTAACCGCTAATCTGTTACATGTAAGGCAGATGTCAAAATTTCCGACCATAATGTATAAAATGCGGTGTAAAAAGGTGTGATAGAACACTAAAAGGTGGAGCGGAAGTGTTCGGCTGCAAGAAGGTGTGAATGTCCGACTATATTTGGTGAAAAGCAGGTGAAGCAAGGTCTGAATGCCAAACCTTACATCATCAAATGCGAGATCAGAGGTGTTTGGCTGCAAGAAGGCCATAGTTTGCCAAAAGCGGGTAAGGTGCGAATGTCCGACTAAATATCAAAAAAATTTGGGGCAGAGGTCTTCGGATGCAAGTGGGTGTGAATATCCAACCATACAAGTATGGTGGAGAGGAAGCTGTGAATAGCCGACCATAGTTTGGAAAAAGCGGGTAAGAAAAGGTTTGAATACCCGACTGTACACAATCAATAGCGGGAGCGGATGTGTTCGGCTACAAGAAGGTGTGAAAGTCCAACCATAGTTTGTAAAAAGCGGGTAAGAAAAGGTTCGAATGCCCGACTATACACCATCAAAAGCGGGAGCAGAGGTGTTCCGCTGTAAGACGGTGTGAATGTCCGACCATAGTTGGTAAAAAGCGGGTAAGAAAAGGTTAAAATACCCGACTGTACACAATCAATAGCAGGAGCGGAGTTGTTCGGCTACAAGAAGGTGTGAAAGTCCGACCATGGTTTGTAAAAACCGGGAAGAAAAGGCTCGAAAGCCCGACTATACACCATCAAAAAGAAGGTTTGAATGTCCATCAATAATTGCTTTAAAACAAGAAAGTAAATTTTCGAATATCAAACCGTACATGATCATAAGCGGGAGAGGAGGTGTTCCGCTGTAAGACGGTGTGAAAGTCCAACCCTGGTTTGTAAAAAGCGGGTAAGAAAAGGTTCGAATGCCCGAACATACACCATCAAAAGAGGGAGCGGAGGTGTTCCGCTGTAAGACGGTGTGAATGTCCGATCATAGTTGGTAAAAAGCGGGTAAGAAAAGGTTAAAATACCCGACTGTACACAATCAAAAGAGGGAGCGGAGTTGTTCAGCTAAGAGAAGGTGTGAAAGTCCGACCATGGTTTGTAAAAAGCGGGTAAGAAAAGGTTCGTATGCCCGAATATACACTATCAAAACCGGAAGTGTAAGTGTTCGGCTGCAAGAAGGTGTGAACGTCCGACCAAAGTTTGTAAAAAAGCAGTTAAGAAAAGGTAAAGAAAAGAAAAGAAAAGAAAAGAAAAGAAAAGAAAAAGCTGATGAAAAAGGGTGAGAAATCCCGACTATACACCATCAAATGCGGTAGCGGAGTTGTTCGGCTGTGAGTAGGTGTGATTCTCCAACCATAATTGCTGAAAAATGTGTTAGAAAAGGTAAGAATGCCGGTCCATACATCATCAAAAGCGGGAGAGGTGGTGTTCGGCTACAAGTAGGTGTGAATGTCCATTAATAATTGCTTTAAAACATGAAAGAAAATTTTCGAATATCAAACCTTACATGATCATTAGCGGGAGAGGAGGTGTTCAGCTGCAAGAAGATGTGAATATCCACCTATAATTACTGAAAAATGGGTAGGAAAAGATTCGAATGTCCAACCATAAATCATCAAAAGCAGGAGTGGAGTTGTTCAGCTACAAGAAGGTATGAAAGTCCAACCATGGTTTGTAAAAAGCGGGTAAGAGAAGGTTCGAATACCCGAATATATACCATCAAAAGCGGAAGCGGGGGTGTTCGGCTGCAAGAAGGTGTGAACGTCCGACCAAAGTTTGTAAAAAGCAGTTAAGAAAAGGTTTGAATATCCAACCGAACATAATCAAAAGCGGGAGCAGAGCTGTTCGACTGCAAGTAGGTGTGAATGTCAGATCATAATTGTTGAAAAATGTGATAGAAAAGACTAGAATGCCGGACAATACATCATCAAAAGCGGGAGAGGTGGTTTTTCGGCTGCAAGTAGGTGTGAATGTCCAGCCATAATTACTCACAAACGGGGGAAGAAAAGGTAGTATTTCCAGACCACACATGATCAAAACAGGAAATGGAGGTGGTTCAGCTGCAAGGTGTGAATGTCTGACTAAAGTTTGTAAAAACCGTGTAAGACAAGGGGCGAATGCCCGACAATGTATGATCAAAAGAGGGAGCGGAGGTTTTCGGCTGCAAGGTCTGAATGTCCAACCATAATTTGTAAAAATCGGGGAAGAAAAGGCTCGAAAGCCCGACTAGACACCATCAAAAGCGGGAGCAGAGGTGTTCAGGTGCAAGAAGGTCTGAATGTCCGACCAATAATTACTGAAAAATGGGTAAGAAAAGGTGCGAATGCCAAATCATACATCATCAAAAGCAGGAGCGGATGTGTTCGGCTACAAGAAGGTTTGAATGTACAACCATAGTAAGTAATAGGTGGGTAAGAAAAGGCTCGAATGCCCGACTATACACCATCAAAAGCGGAAGCGGAGGTGTTCGGCTGCAAGACGGTGTGAACGTCCGACCAAAGTTTGTAAAAAGCATTAAGAAAAGGTTCGAATATCCAACCAAACTTAATCAAAAGCGGGAGCAGAGCTGTTCGACTTCAAGTAGGTGTGAATATCAGATCATAATTTGCAAAAAGCTGATGAGAAAGGGTGAGAATGTCCGACTATACACTATCAAATGTGGGAGCGGAGGTGTTCGTCTGTGAGTAGGTGTGAATGTCCGACCATAATTGCTGAAAAATGTGTTAGAAAAGGTAAGAAGGCCGGACCATATATCATCAAAAGCAGGAGAGGTTGTGTTCAGCTGCAAGAAGGTGTGAATGTCCAGCCATAATTACTCACAAACGGGTAAGAAAAGGTACTATTGCCAGACCATATATGATCAAAACAGGGAGCGGAGGTGGTTAAGCTGCAAGAAGGTTTGAATGTCCGACTAAAGTTTGTAAAAAGCGGGTAAGACAAGGTGTGAATGCCCGACAATGTATGATCAAAAGAGGAGCGGAGGTTTTCGGCTGCAAGAAGGTCTGAATGTCCACCCATAATTACTGAAAAATGGGTAAGAAAAGGTGCGAAAGCCCAACCGCACATGATCATAAGTGGATGAGAAGGTGTTCGACTGCAAGTAGGTGTGAATGTAATCAATGTCTAGATAGATTTCAACAAAAAACAACGTTGTACTTTGCAGTAAAAGAAAGTGCGAAACAAAAGTTTTCGGAATCCGAGAATAAGCTTATTTTCATGAGTTCTGCACGATTTCGGATTTTATGTATAAAATGAATTCATTCACTCAAACCAAGTTAAAACTGCTTTTTCCTTCATATTTATCAATGTCTAGATCGACTTCAACAAAGAACAACATTGTATTTTGCAGTAGAAGAAAGAGCAAAACTGAAGGATCAGGAATCCGAGAATAAGCTTCTTTTCATACGTTCTGCATGATTTGGGATTTTATGTATAAAATGAATTCCTTCACTCAAACTAAGTTAACACTGCTTTGTCCTTCATATGTACCCATTTCTACATATATTTCAAGCATAAACTTCCTCATACTACCCTGAATGAGAAAGAACCACACTTGTGATTAAGCCATACGCCCCTTTTGAGGAGTTCTGCATGATTTGGGATTTTATCTATAAAATCAATTCCTTCACTCAAACTATGTTAAAACGGCTTTTACCTTCATATTTATCAATGTCTCGATATATTTAAACAAAAAAAACAACGTTGTACTTTGCAGTAAAAGAAAGAGCCAATCAAAAGTTTTAGGAATCCGAGAATAAGCTTATTTTCATGAGTTCTGCACGATTTCGGATTTTATGTATAAAATGAATTAATTCACTCAAACCAAGTTAAAACTGCTTTTTCCTTCATATTTATCAATGTCTAGATCGACTTCAACAAAGAACAACATTGTATTTTGCAGTAGAAGAAAGAGCAACACTGAAGGATCAGGAATCCGAGAATAAGCTTATTTTCTTATGGGCAAGTGGGAACTGCTTTGTCCTTCATATTTATCAATGTGTAGATGGATTTCAACTTCTTCTACTGCAAAGTCCAATGTTTTTCTTTGTTGAAGTCGATCTAGACATTGATGAATATGGAAGGACAAAGCAGTTTTAACTTGGTTTGAGCAAAGCAATTCATTTTATAGCAAAATCCGAAATCGTGCAGAACTCATGAAAGCAGGCTTATACTCGGATTCCTGAAACTTTAGATTTGCTCTTTCTTTTACTGCAAAGTACAACGTTGTTTTTTTGTTTAAATATTTCTAGACATGGTAAATATGAAGGACAAATCAGTTTTAACATAGTTTGAGTGAAGTAATGCATTTTATAAGCAAAATCCCAAATCATGCAGAACTCACGAAATGCTTTTTCTCGCTTTTCACTGCTTTTTACAAACTTTGGTCGGACGTTCACACCTTCTTGCATCCGAACACCTCCGCTTCCGCTTTTGATGATGTATATTCGGGCATTTGAACCTTTTTTTACCCGCTTTTTACAAACCATTGTCGGACTTTCACACCTTCTTGCAGCCGAACACCACCTCTCCCGCTTTTGATGATGTATGGTCCAGTATTCTTACCTTTTCTAACACATTTTTCAGCAATTATGGTCGGACATTCACACCTACTCACAGCCGGACACCTCCGCTCCCGCTTTTGATCATACAATGTCGGGACATCGCTCCTTGTCTTACCAGCTTTTTACAAACTTTAGTCGAACATTCACACCTTCTTGCAGCTGAACACCTCCGCTCCCGCTTTTGATGATGTATAGTCGGGCTTTCGAGCCTTTTCTTACCCGGTTTTTACAAATTATGGTTGGACATTCAGACCTTGCAGCCGAACACCTCCGCTCTCTCTTTTGATCATACATTGTTGGGCATTCGCACCTTGTCTTACCCGCTTTTTACAAACTATAGTCAGACATTAACACCTTGCAGCAAACCTCCGCTACCTGTTTTGATCATGTATGGTCTGGCAATACTACCTTTTCTTCCCCCGTTTGTGAGTAATTATGGCTGGACATTCACACCTACTTGCAGTCGAACAGCTCTGCTCCCGCTTTTGATTATGTTTGGTTGGATATTCGAACCTTTTCTTAACTGCTTTTTACAAACCATGGTCGGACTTTCACACCTTCTCTTAGCTGAACAACTCCGCTCCCGCTATTGATTGTGTACAGTCGGGTATTTTAACCTTTTCTTACCCGCTTTTTACCAACTATCGTCGGACATTCACACCGTCTTACAGCGGAACACCTCCGCTCCCGCTTTTTATGGTGTATAGTCGGGCATTCGAACCTTTTCTTACCCGCTTTTTACAAACTATGGTAGGACATTCAAACCTTCGTGTATCCGAAAACCTCCGCTCTCTCTTTTGATCATACATTGTCGGACATTCGCACCTTTTCTTACCCGCTTTTTACAAACCATGGTCGGACTGTCACACCTTCTTGTAGCCGAACACATCCGCTCCCGCAATTGATTGTGTACAGTCGGGTATTTTAACCTTTTCTTACCCGCTTTTTACCAAGTATGGTCGGACATTCACACCTTCGTACAGCGGAACACCTCCGCTCCCTCTTTTGATGGTGTATGTTCGGGCATTCAAACCTTTTCTTACCCGCTTTTTCCAAACTATGGTCGGCTATTCACAGCTTCCTCTCCACCATACTTGTATGGTGGGATATTCACACCCACTTGCATCCGAAAACCTCCGCCCCAAATTTTGTTGATATTTAGTCGGACATTCGCACCTTACCCGCTTTTGGCAAACTATGGCCTTCTTGCAGCCTAACAACTCTGATCTTGCTTTTGATGATGTAAGGTTGGGCATTCAGACCTTGCTTCACCTGCTTTTCACCAAATATAGTCGGACATTCACACCTTCTTGCAGCCGAACACTTCCGCTCCACCTTTTAGTGTTCTATCACACCTTTTTTTTCACCGCATTTTATACATTATGGTTGGAAATTTTCAACCACTTTCATCCGAAGACCTCTCCTCCCGCTTTTGTTAATATATTTGAACTTTAGTTTGACATTCAAACCTTCTTGCAGCTGAAACACCTCCGCTCCCTGTTTTGATCATATATGGTCTGGCAATACTACCTTTTCTTACCCGTTTGTGAGTAATTATGGCTGGACATTCACACCTACTTGCAGCCGAACACAACCTATCTCGCTTTTGATAATGTATGGACCGGCATTTTTACCTTTTCTAACACATTTTTCAGCAATTATGGTCGGAGATTCACACCTACTCACAGCCGAACAACTCCGCTCCCGCATTTGATGATGTATAGTCGGGCATTCTCACCCTTTCTCATCAGCTTTTTGCAAATTATGATCTGACATTCACACCTACTTGCAGTTGAACAGCTCTGCTCCCGCTTTTGATTATGTTTGGTTGGATATTCGAACCTTTTCTTAACTTCTTTTTACATATTTTGGTTGGACGTTCACACCTTCTTGTAGCCGAACACTTCCACTCCTGCTTTTGATGATGTATGGTTGGGCATTCACACCTTTTTTTTGCCCATTTTTCAGGAATTATGGGTGGACATTCACACCTTGCAGCTGAACACCTCCTCTCCCACTTATGATCATGTGCGGTTTGATTTTCGAAAAGTTTCTTTCATGTTTTCTAGCAATTATTGATGGACATGTAGACCTTCTTGCAGCTGAACACCTCCGCTCCCGCTTTTGATCATACATTGTCAGGCATTCGCACCTTGTCTTACCCACTTTTTACAAACTTTAGTCGAACAGTCACACCTTTTTGCAGCCGAACACCACCTCTACCGCTTTTGATGATGTATAGTCCAGCATTCTTACCTTTTCTAACACATTCTTCAGCAATTATGGTTGGACATTCACACCTACTTGCAGTCGAACAGCTCTGCTCCCGCTTTTGATTATGTATGGTTGGATATTCAAACCTTTTCTTAACTGCTTTTTACAAACTTTGGTCGGACGTTCACAATATCTTGCAGCCGAACACCTCCGCTTCCGCTTTTGATGGTGTATATTCGGGCATACGAATCTTTTCTTACCCGCTTTTTACAAACCAAGGTCGGACTTTCACACCTTCTCTTAGCTGAACAACTCCGCTCCCTCTTTTGATTGTGTACAGTCGGGTAATTTAACCTTTTCTTACCCGCTTTTTACCATCTATGGTCGGACATTCACACCGTCTTACAGCGGAACACCTCCGCTCCCTCTTTTGATGATGTATGGTTAGGCATTCGCACTTTTTCTTACCCATTTTTCAGTAATTATGGGTAGACATTCACACCTTCTTGCAGCTGAACACCTCCTCTCCTGCTTATGATCATGTGCAGTTTGATATTTGAAAATTTTCTTTCATGTTTTCTAGCAATTATTGATGGACATTCAGACCGTCTTGAAGCTGAACACCGTCTTGAAGCTGAACACAACCTATCTCGCTTTTGATGGTGTATAGTCGGGCTTTCGAGCCTTTTCTTCCCCGGTTTTTACAAATTATGGTTGGACATTCAGACCTTCTTGCAGCCGAAAACCTCCACTCCCTCTTTTGATCATACATTGTCGGGCATTCGCACCTTTTCTTACCCGCTTTTTACAAACCATGGTCGGACTTTCACACCTTCTTGTAGCCGAACAACTCCGCTCCCGCTATTGATTGTGTGCAGTCGGGTATTTTAACCTTTTCTTACCCGCTTTTTACCAACTATTGTTGGACATTCACACCGTCTTACAGCGGAACACCTCCGCTCCCTCTTTTGATGGTGTATGTTCGGGCACTCGAACCTTTTCTTACTCGCTTTTTACAAACTATGGTCAGACATTCAAACCTTCTTGTAGCCGAACACATCCACTCCTGCTTTTGATGATGGGTATTCAAACCTACTTGTTGCCCGCTTTTCATTAATTATGGGTGGACATACACACCTTGTCGCAGCCAAACACCTCCGCTCCCTGTTTTGATCATGTATGATTGGACATTCGCACCTTTTCTCACCCGCTTTTTACTATGGTCGGCCATTCACAGCTTCCTCTCCACCATACTTGTATGGTGGGATATTCACACCCACTTGCATCCGAAGACCTCCGCCCCCACTTTTGTTGATATTTAGTCGGTCATTCGCAGCTTACCCGCTTTTGGCAAACTATGGCCTTCTTGCAGCCAAACACCTCTGATCTCGTTTTTGATGATGTAAGGTTGGGCATTCAGACCTTGCTTCACCTGCTTTTCACTAAATATAGTCGAACAGTCACACCTTCTTGCAGCCGAACACTTCTGCTCCACCTTTTAGTGTTCTATGGGGTATTCACACCTTTTTTTTCACCGCATTTTATTGATTATGGTTGGAAATTCTCACCCACTCTTATCCGAAGACCTCTCCTCCTGCTTTTGTTAATATATAGTCGGGCATTCAAACCTTTTCTTACCCGCTTTTTACAAATTATGGTCGAACATTCACACCTACTTGCAGCCGAACACCTCCGCTCCCGCTTTTGATGGTGTATAGTCGGGCTTTCGAGCCTTTTCTTCCCCGGTTTTTACAAATTATGGTTGTACATTCAGACCTTGCAGCCGAAAACCTCCGCTCCCTCATTTGATCATACATTGTCAGGCATTCGCACCTTGTCTTACCCGCTTTTTATAAACTTTAGTCAGACATTCACACCTTGCAGCTGAACCACCTCCGCTCCCTGTTTTGATAATGTATGGTCTGGCAATACTACCTTTTCTTACCGGTTTGTGAGTAATTATGGCTGGACATTCACACCTACTTGCAGTCGAACACCACTTTTCCCGCTTTTGATGATGTATGGTCCGGCATTCTAGTCTTTTCTAACACATTTTTCAGCAATTATGGTTTGACATTCACACCTACTCACAGCCGAACACTTCCGCTCCCGCTTTTGATTATGTTTGGTTGGATATTCGAAACTTTTCTTCACTGCTTTTTACAAACTTTGGTCGGACATTCACACCTTCTTGCAGACGAACACCTCCGCTTCCGCTTTTGATGGTATATATTCGGGCATTCGAACCTTTTCTTACCCGCTTTTTACAAACCATGGTCGGACTTTCACACCTTCTTGTAGCCGAACAACTCCGCTCCCGCTATTGATTGTGTACAGTCGGGTATTTTAACCTTTTCTTACCCACTTTATACCAACTATTGTTGGACATTCACACCGTCTTACAGCGGAACACCTCCGCTCCCTCTTTTGATGGTGTATGTTTGGGCATTCGAACCTTTTCTTACCCGCATTTTACGAACTATGGTCGGACATTCAAACCTTCATTTAGCCGAACACATCCACTCCTGCTTTTGATGATGTATGGTTGAGCATTCGCACCTTTTCTTACCCATTTTTTACAAACTATGGTCGGACATTCACACCTTCTTGCAGCTGAACACCTCCTCTCCCGCTTATGATGATGTGTGGTTTGATATTCGAAAATTTTCTTTCATGTTTTCTAGCAATTATTGATGGACATTCAGACCTTCTTGCAGGTGAACACCTCCGCTCCCGCTTTTGATGATGTATAGTCGGGCTTTCGAGCCTTTTCTTCCCCGGTTTTTACAAAATTATTGTTGGACATTCAGACCTTCTTGCAGCCGAAAACCTCCGCTCCCTCTTTTGATCATACATTGTCGGGCATTCGCACCTTCTCTTACCCGCTTTTTACAAACCAGGGTCGGACTTTCACACCTTTTAGTAGCCGAACAACTCCGCTCCCGCTATTGATTGTGTACAGTCGGGTATTTTCACCTTTTCTTACCCGCTTTTTACCAACTATGGTCAGACATTCACACCTTCTTACAGTGGAACACCTCCGCTCCCTCTTTTGATGGTGTATGTTCGGGCATTCGAACCTTTTCTTACCCGTTTTTTACAAACTATGGTCAGACATTAAAACCTTCTTGTAGCCGAACACATCCACTCCTGCTTTTGATGATGTATGGTTTGGCATTCGTACCTTTTCTTACCCATTTTGCAGTAATTATGGGTGGACATTCACACCTTTTTGCATTTTAACACCTCCTCTCCCGCTTATGATTATGTGCGGTTTGATATTCGAAAATTCTCTTCCATGTTTTCTAGCAATTATTGATGGACATTCAGACCGTCTTGCAGCTGAACACCTCCGCTCCAGCTGTTGATGGTGTATAGTCGGGCTTTCGAGCCTTTTCTTCCCCGATTTTTACAAATTATGGATGGACATTCAGACCTTCTTTCAGCCGAAAACCTCCTTTTAGTAGCGGAACAACTCTGCTCCCGCTATTGATTGTGTACAATAGGGTATTTTAACCTTTTCTTACCTGCTTTTTGCCAATTATGGTTGGACATTCACACCTTCTTACAGCGGAACACCTCAGCTCCCTCCTTTGATGGTGTATGTTCGGGCATTCGAACCTTTTCTTACCAGCTTTTTACAAACTATGGTCAGACATTCAAACCTTCTTGTAGCCGAACACATCCACTCCTGCTTTTGATGATGGGTATTCAAACCTACTTGTTGCCCGCTTTTCATTAATTATGGGTGTACATACACACCTTGTCGCAGCCAAACACCTCCGCTCCCTGTTAGGATCATGTATGGTTGGGCATTCGTACCTTTTCTTACCCATTTTGCAGTAATTATGGGTGGACATTCACACCTTCTTGCATTTGAACACCTCCTCTCCCGCTTATGATCATGTGCGGTTTGATATTCGAAAATTCTCTTCCATGTTTTCTAGCAATTATTGATGGACATTCAGACCTTCTTGCAGCTGAACACCTCCGCTCCAGCTGTTGATGGTGTATAGTCGGGCTTTCGAGCCTTTTCTTCCCAGATTTTTACAAAATATGGATGGACATTCAGACCTTGTTTCAGCCGAAAACCTCCTCTCCCTCTTTTGATCATACATTGTCGGGCATTCACACCTTTTCTTACCCGCTTTTTACAAACCATGGTCGGACTTTCACACCTTTTAGTAGTGGAACAACTCTGCTCCCGCTATTGATTGTGTACAATCGGGTATTTTAACCTTTTCTTACCTGCTTTTTGCCAACTATGGTCGGACATTCACACCTTCTTACAGCGGAACACCTCCGCTCCCTCCTTTGATGGTGTATGTTCGGGCATTCGAACCTTTTCTTACCCGCTTTTTACAAACTATGGTCAGACATTCACACCTTCTTGCAGCCGAACACTTCCGCTCTACCTTTTAGTGTTCTATGGGGTATTCACACCTTTTTTTTCACCGCATTTTATAGATTATGGTTGTAAATTCTCACCCACTCGTATCCGAAGACCTCTCCTCCTGCTTTGGTTAATATATAGTCGGGCATTCGAACCTTTTCTTACCCGCTTTTTACAAATTATGGTCGAACATTCACACCTACTTGCAGCCGAACACCTCCGCTCCCGCTTTTGATGGTGTATAGTCGGGCTTTCGAGCCTTTTCTTCCCCGGTTTTTACAAATTATGGTTGGACATTCAGACCTGGCAGCCGAAAACCTCCGCTCCCTCTTTTGATCATACATTGTCAGGCATTCGCACCTACTTGCAGCCGAATACTTCCGCTCCACCTTTTAGTGATGTATGGTTGGCATTTGCACCTTTTCTTACCCTTTCTTACCCTACTGATTGCTTAAGATGAAGTTGTTTTTTCTCAAACTACAACATTTTTTTAATTGTTGAAACTTGATTTGAAGTGGATAAATAAGGAGGACAAACAGTTTTAAGTCAGGCTGATAGAAGGAATTAATTTTATAGCAAAATCTGTATTTCGTCATATGTCGAGAGATGCTTATTGCTGAAGAAGTTCTTTCTCATTCTACAAAGTACAACGTTGTATATCGTTGAAACTTGATTAGACATGAATAAATATGAAGGACAAAGCAGTCTTAACTTGGTTAGAGTTAAGGAATTCGTTTTATAGGAGAATCCGAATTCGTGCATAACTCGTAAAATAGAGCTTATTTTCGGATTCCTGAAGAATGAGTCTGGTTCTTTCTCATAATACAAAGTTTGTTGTTTATTGTTGAAACTTCATCAGAAGTGAAGAAATAAATGAATGCCTATCAACAAATGTGGGATCTAAACTCTAGTGCTTCCTCTAAAATAATTTTCTTTCTCAATTCAGAAATGTGTGTGTGTAAGTCACAACACCCGTGACACCAAAACGGCTTTCTTTTCTCTCTTTTCTCTACACTCTGCACTGTGAGCACACACACCAAATCAGAAAGGCTTTTTTCTCTCTTTTCTACATTATGGACTGTGGGGACACAAAACCGCTCTCTCTTTTTTTTTTTGATTGTGTGCCAGGGCGTTGTCTCACGTATTAGATTATGCTTAAGATACGAATGGGTTTATCAGTCACATCAGAATCCATACATACTGATCCTCCCGTAATAAAATGGTCGGATCTTATCAAACACACTTTATTTCTTGTGACAATCAAGTCAGCGAAACAGCGTATACACGTCAAGACACTGAATCAAGTTTGCCACAAGAACTCATAAGTTTGGCAGTATTGCTCTGCCGTCAGCAATCATACACCCATTTTATTTTCGTGAGACATGTGCAGGCACCTGTTCATCTACTGTTCTATCACTATGAATTAGTTTATCTATTATCAATAAGGATACTTCTACAACTACTATCAAAGTATGTCCAGACTTCTTATGTTGTCAGTTGCTATATATGAATAAGTGGGTAGCTACTGACAAGCATTAAGCATGTCACACAGCCCAAACATATAACATTTCAGGACACACCACACAGTTAACAACCACAGTGAAGTGTCAAAGCCCAAACATGTAACATTCAACAGGACACTTACACAACACATTCAAGTCAAACAGTCAGACAACATACAAGAACATATACCCCAGCCGGCATTGCTCCCTGCCTATTTTCCTACAGCTCACTATGTGTGCGCACACCTTTATTCACAAACTCTTCAACTTATACTCTTTTACCAAAGCTGCTACAGCTCGATTGGCCGAATACCCTTAGATCCTATTTCGGTGAATTTGACATCTGCCTTACATGTAACAGATTAGCGGTTTAGCAGTTTTAATTTAGTTTGAGTGAAGGAATTCATTTTATAGCAAAATCCGAAATCGTGAAGAACTCATGAAAGTAAGCTTATTCTTGGATTCCTGAAACTTTAGATTTGCTATTTCTTTTACTGCAAAGTACAACGTTGGTTTTTTTGTTTAAATCTTTCAAGACATGGTAAATATGATTTTTATATATATAATAAATATATTTATTTCTGTTTACAATATATGACATGTAATAGAACTGAACCGGACCGGGGGACAAGGAAAGAAGAAGAAGAAGAAGAGGAAAGAAGAGAAAAACAGAACATACATCGCATACAACACAGCTGTGGATATAGATGACCTGAGACGACATGATAATACATCAACTGCTTAGCGACCATGCTACTGGACTAATGAATGTGGTTGTGTGTGTGTGAGAACATGCAACACCCATGGCACAGGACCTACATGATAACCGTGCTTAGTTATGAGTGTATAAGCGTACAGGGCCACAATCCACAGCCCCCCCAAGCAATCAGAAGCAGGCAGAGAGGGCCACAAGACCCAGGCCACCAGCAGCCCCCACAGAGCACAGAACCCAGGAAGCCCACCGCAGGGGCAACCACGCATCCACCCAGAAGACTACAGAGGAAGCCCCCGGAAAGAGCCCCCATAAGCATAGGGCAGAGGCCTTCCGGGAGCCAGGGGCAACAGCCCACCGACGTCGCCAGGCCCCAGCCGCCCAGACATGGGCCGTGCACTGGATCCGGGCCCCAGGAGCCCGAGCGCCCCCAAACCCCCCGGCAGAGGCCCCACCCAATACCCAGGAGGGCCAAGCGCCCCAGACAGCCACACAGTGGGTCAGTGCCTGCCCCAGCACCCCTGGCCAAGTGCCCTGGGAGTCAAGACGTGCCCACAGGTGGGTGAAGTCGCGAGCAGCGGAGAGAGGCCACGCCGCCCCCCCCATCGGGAGAAGCACAGGCAGGCCAGGCGACAGCAAGTCCAAGATCCAGGCCCAATCATTACCACACACACTTTCATGTCCCATACATCCACACGTCCTCCCTCCCTCGACTCCGCTGGGGTGTAGTGCAGCGGGCACACCAGGGGGCCAGCAGCCCCCCAGCCACCACAGACCCCAAACCAGCAGAACAATTAATTAATCCTCCTGGCCCCTCCCGCCCCGAGCAGCAACCAGGAAGCAGGGGTGTGCGAAGAAGACCCCTCCCCTCACCCTTCTGGCTCTTCAATATTTTCTAATAGTGAGCAATTAAAATTGAGGGGCAGCCAAACTTGTAGAACTGGGAGCGTGGCCCTCTGGGCAGCCTACATACCCAAAGAGCCCCGCCCACCAGATGCCACTCAGTGTAACCACCCCCCAAGACCTAATGTGTGTGTGTGAGTGTGTTTGATAAGTAGTAATTAAAACAGGGGTGGGAACTGCAGAGGGCAACTACTGCAGAGTCCACTACACCCCACCGAACACACACGCCCCCAAAACCCTTCATGTGTGAGTGTGTGCTGTGTACAGGAGCCAGAAGGGAGAGGGGTATGGGGATATACACTGGGGGCAGCCAGGGACTGGCTGCAATAGGCATCCCCGCTACCAGGGAGCCAACACAGGACAGGAGGGCCTGATGTCCACCAGGCTCGGGGCCTGCAGCGACCATATTCTGGGAGCTACTGTACCCCCAGAAGGTACCCATCCCGCCCCACCCCACTCAACCCAACCCCACTCCGGAGGACCTCTACAAAAAACAAACAAACAACAACAAAAAACAAACAAACAAACCACCCGGTCACACCAGTCGCAGCAGCCCGGGCCTGAGACCCACCATCACCCAGGCCCCCCCAGGCCCCCCCTCAACAGGTGCGCTCTTGTGAAAAAGCAAACAGCGGCAGCAACAAAAACACAACGGGAACACCGTATTGAGGCTTTGTTCTGACCGCTCATTTGGTATGGCGTTTCTTTCAAGCAATTCTCCCGGTTAGCCCGCACTCGGCTCGCTCCCAGAGCCGTGTTAAAGTCTACTTCGCATTCACTCTCTTTTCTCAGCAGACTAAAAGAAAGTTTCATCTTGGGCTCCCTGAAACTTGCACCCTGCACCGCTGTTTGCTTTTTCACAAGAGTAGAGAAGAGTGCACCGTTCCCAGCGGCACTGCAGTACGGGGTCAATGCTTGGAGTGAACGGAGCAAGCTAATTTTTCAACTCCTATTGCTAAAAATCCATTTAATATGTAGTCCTCGTATAGAGGACATATCAGATATTAAACTGATAAGAACAGATACTACACTTGATCTTAGCCAAAAGGCCGAGAAGCGACAACTGTCCACTGGTTCACGTCCGAGGGCCCTTCCTGGCACAATGCGCACTTATCCGCTAACACCCCTGTTCTTTTTATGGCCATAGGTGGCCAGAGTGTCACTTTGCACCTCCGCCCACCTGCTGCACTTAGCACTCTTCAGCCCTTTTAAATGGTATAACTTTGCACTCCCGCACGCTCCAGCAAGCACCATTCAAGCAACAACTTTGCACTCCAGCTTCGAACATCGGCACAGTCGCAACAAGTAAGGCGACTC
This sequence comes from Leuresthes tenuis, assembly GCF_036924035.1. Taxonomy (NCBI): domain Eukaryota; kingdom Metazoa; phylum Chordata; class Actinopteri; order Atheriniformes; family Atherinopsidae; genus Leuresthes; species Leuresthes tenuis. Next base: position 252,541 of record NW_027325415.1, on the reverse strand, counting down.
TACTCAGAGAAGTCACTCTGCACAGTAACAAGATTTCTTTTGCACAGACAGAAAGGGCTTCACCCGCAAAGGTAAAGCCTGCCAAAAATAGAAACAACTCATTAGTGCTGCTCTCCACAGAAGTCTTTAGTAAAAGGCGAAAGACTTGTACGTTATGAAGAGAAACCAGAGTACGATTATCCGTCACTGCGGGAGCAGGGCATCAGGCTAGTTGGCATAGCCACCTTCCCCATGGTGAGCTTTGCTTGGTTGAGACGCTCCCAGAGCCGTGTTAAAGTCTACTTCGCATTCACTCTCTTTTCTCAGCAGACTCTTGGGATTTTATCAATAAAATGAATTCCTTCACTCAAACTATGTTAAAACTGCTTTGTCCTTCATATTTACCATGTCTAGAAAGATTTAAACAAAAAAACCAACGTTGTACTTTGCAGTAAAAGAAATAGCAAATCTAAAGTTTCAGGAATCCGAGAATAAGCTTACTTTCATGAGTTCTTCACGATTTCGGATTTTGCTATAAAATGAATTCCTTCACTCAAACTAAATTAAAACTGCTAAACCGCTAATCTGTTACATGTAAGGCAGATGTCAAATTCACCGAATTAGGATTATTCGGTATTCGGCCAATCGAGCTGTAGCAGCTTCGGTAAAAGAGTATAAGTTGAAGAGTTTGTGAATAAAGGTGTGCGCACACATAGTGAGCTGTAGGAAAATAGGCAGGGAGCAATGCCGGCTGGGGTATATGTTCTTGTATGTTGTCTGACTGTTTGATTTGAATGTGTTGTGTAAGTGTCCTGTTGAATGTTACATGTTTGGGCTTTGACACGCTTCACTGTGGTTGTTAACTGTGTGGTGTGTCCTGAAATGTTATATGTTTGGGCTGTGTGACATGCTTAATGCTTGTCAGTAGCTACCCACTTATTCATATATAGCAACTGACAAGGTAAGAAGTCCGGACATACTTTGATAGAGTAGTTGTAGAAGTATCCTTATTGATAATAGATAAACTAATTCATAGTGATAGAACAGTAGATGAACAGGTGCCTGCACATGTCTCACGAAAATAAAATGGATGTATGATTGCTGACGGCAGAGCAATACTGCCAAACTTATGAGTTCTTGTGGCAAACTTGATTCAGTGTCTTGACGTGTATACGCTGTTTCGCTGACTTGATTGTCACAAGAAACAAAGTGTGTTTGATAAGATCCGACCATTTTATTACGGGAGGATCAGTATGTATGGATTCTGATGTGACTGATAAACCCATTCGTATCTTAAGCACAATCTAATACGTCAGACAACGCCCTGGCACACGATAAAAAAAAAAAGAGAGAGCGGTTTTGTGTCCCCACAGTCCATAATGTAGGAAAGAGAGAAAAAACCCTTTCTGATTTGGTGTGTGTGCTCATAGTGCAGAGTGTAGAGAAAAGAAAGCCGTTTTGGTGTCACGGGTGTTGTGACTTACACACACACATTTCTAAATTGAGAAAGGAAATTATTTTAGAGGAAGCACTAGAGTTTAGATCCCACATTTGTTGATAGGCATTCATTTATTTCTTCACTTCTGATAAAAATGATAAGACTGACCTAAAGAATTGGAGGCCCATCACATTTTTAAACTTTGACTGTAAACTTTTTAGCAAGGTTTTAACGACACGGATGTCCTCTGTTTTAGAGGAGGTAATTCACCCAGACCAGGCTTGTGCCATCTCAGAGAGACAACTCACCGACAGCCTCGTACTGATTCGAGACATCATTGATTACGCTAGAGACAGAAACACCCGGCTTGTCATCTTAAATTTAGACTTTGAAAAAGCTTTTGATCGGGTCTCGCATCAATATCTCTTTCAGGTGTTGCAGCCATCGAATAGGGCCCGATTGTTCCTACTTGGTGAGATTTGCTTGGTTGAGACGCTTGCTCCCCCCCCTTGCTCCTCGGCTGACCAAGTAGGAACAATTGGGCCCTATTCGATGGCTGCCTTGTCTTTTACTCTGTGCAAAAGACAAGGCAGCCACAAACACCACGGGAAAACCGTATTGAGGCTTTGTTCTGACCACTCATTCGGTGTCGCGTTTCTTTCAAGCAATTCTCCCGGTTAGCCCACACTCGGCTCGCTCCCAGAGCTGTGTTAAAGTCTACTTCGCATTCACTCTCTTTTCTCAGCAGATTAAAAGAAAGTTTCATCTTGGGCTCCCTGAAACTTCCATCCTGCACCGCTGTTTGCTTTTTCACAAGAGCAGAGAAGAGCGCACCGTTCCCAGCGGCACTGCAGTACTGGGTCAATGCTTGGAGTGAACGGAGCAAGCTTCTTTTTCAACTCCTATTCTTAAAAATCCATTTAATATGTAGTCCTCGTATAGAGGACATATTAAACTGATAAGAACAGATACTACACTTGATCTTAGCCAAAAGGCCGAGAAGCGATAACTGTCCACTGTTTCAGGTCCGAGGGCCCTTGCTGGCACAATGCGCACTTGTAGCAGTGTTCTTTTTATGGCCATAGGTGGCCAGAGTGTCACGTTGCACCTCCGCCCACCCGCTGCACTGAGCACTCTTCAGCCCTTTTAAATGGTATAACTTTGCACTCCCGCATGCTCCAGCAAGCACCATTCAAGCAACAACTTTGCACTCCAGCTTCGAACATCGGCACAATCGCAACAAGTAAGGCGACTCTACTCAGAGAAGTCACTCTGCACAGTAACAAGATTTCTTTTGCACAGACAGAAAGGGCTTCACCTGCAAAGGTAAAGCCTGCCAAAAATAGAAACAACTCATTAGTGCTGCTCTCCACAGAAGTCTTTAGTAAAAGGCGAAAGACTTGTATGTTATGAAGAGAAACCAGAGTACGATTATCCGTCACTGCGGGAGCAGGGCATCAGGCTAGTTGCCATAGCCACCTTCCCCATGGTGAGCGTTGCTTGGTTGAAACGCTTGCCCCTGTGCAATCGACAAGGCAGCAACAAAAACACCACGGGAACACCGTATTGAGGCTTTGTTCTGACCGCTCATTCGGTGTCGCGTTTCTTTCAAGCAATTCTCCCGGTTAGCCCACACTCGGCTCGCTCCCAGAGCCGTGTTAAAGTCTACTTCGCATTCACTCTCTTTTCTCAGCAGACTCTTGGGATTTTATCTATAAAATGAATTCCTTCACTCAAACTATGTTAAAACTGCTTTGTCCTTCATATTTACCATGTCTAGAAAGATTTAAACAAAAAAACAACAACGTTGTACTTTGCAGTAAAAGAAAGAGCAAATCTAAAGTTTCAGGAATCCGAGAATAAGCTTACTTTCATGAGTTCTTCAAGATTTCGGATTTTGCTATAAAATGAATTCCTTCACTCAAACTAAATTAAAACTGCTAAACCGCTAATCTGTTACATGTAAGGCAGATGTCAAATTCACCGAAATAGGATCTAAGGGTATTCGGCCAATCGAGCTGTAGCAGCTTCGGTAAAAGAGTATAAGTTGAAGAGTTTGTGAATAAAGGTGTGCGCACACATAGTGTGCTGTACGAAAATAGGCAGGGAGCAATGCCGGCTGGGGTATATGTTCTTGTATGTTGTCTGACTGTTTGATTTGAATGTGTTGTGTAAGTGTCCTGTTGAATGTTACATGTTTGGGCTTTGACACGCTTCACTGTGGTTGTTAACTGTGTGGTGTGTCCTGAAATGTTATATGTTTGTGCTGTGTGACATGCTTAATGCTTGTCAGTAGCTACCCACTTATTCATATATAGCAACTGACAACATAAGAAGTCCGGACATACTTTGATAGTAGTTGTAGAAGTATCCTTATTGATAATAGATCACTAATTCATAGTGATAGAACAGTAGATGAACAGGTGCTTGCACATGTCTCACGAAAATAAAATGGGTGTATGATTGCTGACGGCAGAGCAATACTGCCAAACTTATGAGTTCTTGTGGCAAACTTGATTCAGTGTCTTGACGTGTATACGCTGTTTCGCTGACTTGATTGTCACAAGAAACAAAGTGTGTTTGATAAGATCCGACCATTTTATAATCTAATACGTGAGACAACGCCCTGGCACACGATAAAAAAAAAAAAAGAGAGAGAGCGGTTTTGTGTCCCCACTGTCCATAATGTAGAAAAGAGAGAAAAAAGCCTTTCTGATTTGGTGTGTGTGCTCATAGTGCAGAGTGTAGAGAAAAGAAAGCCGTTTTGGTGTCACGGGTGTTGTGACTTACACACACACATTTCTAAATTGAGAAAGGAAATTATTTTAGAGGAAGCACTAGAGTTTAGATCCCACATTTGTTGATAGGCATTCATTTATTTCTTCACTTCTGATGAAGTTTCAACAATAAACAACAAACTTTGTATTATGAGAAAGAACTTCTTCAGCAATAAGCATCTCTCGACATATGACGAAATACAGATTTTGCTATAAATTAATTCCTTCTATCAGCCTGACTTAAAACTGTTTGTCCTCCTTATTTATCCACTTCAAATCAAGTTACAACAATTAAAAAAAATTTGTAGTTTGAGAAAGAACAACTTAATCTTCAGCAATCAGTATAAAAAGAGGTGCAAATGCCAACCATACATACCTAAAAGGTGGAGCGGAAGTATTCAGCTGCAAGTAGGTGTGAATGTTCGACCATAATTTGTAAAAAGCGGGTAAGAAAAGGTTCGAATGCCCGACTATATATTAACAAAAGCGGGAGGAGAGGTCTTCGGATGAGAGTGGGTGAGAATTTCCAACCATAATCTATAAAATACGGTGAAAAAAAATATGTGAATGCCTCATAGAACACTAAAAGCGGAAGTGTTCGGCTGCAAGAAGGTGTGAATGTCCGACTATATTTGGTGAAAAGCAGGTGAAGCAAGGTCTGAATGCCCAACCTTACATCATCAAAAGCGAGATCAGAGGTGTTTGGCTGCAAGAAGGCCATAGTTTGCCAAAAGCGGGTAAGGTGCGAATGTCCGACTAAATATCAACAAAATTTGGGGCAGAGGTCTTCGGATGCAAGTGGGTGTGAATATCCAACCATACAAGTATGGTGGAGAGGAAGCTGTGAATAGCCGACCATAGTTTGGAAAAAGCGGGTAAGAAAAGGTTTGAATACCCGAACATACACCATCAAAGAGGGAGCGGAGGTGTTCCGCTGTAAGACGGTGTGAATGTCCGATCATAGTTGGTAAAAAGCAGGTAAGAAAAGGGTAAAATACCCGACTGTACACAATCAAAAGAGGGAGCGGAGTTGTTCAGCTAAGAGAAGGTGTGAAAGTCCGACCATGGTTTGTAAAAAGCGGGTAAGAAAAGGTTCGTATGCCCGAAAATACACTATCAAAACCGGAAGCGTAGGTGTTCGGCTGCAAGAAGGTGTGAACGTCCGACCAAAGTTTGTAAAAAAGCAGTTAAGAAAAGGTTCGAATATCTAACCAAACATAATCAAAAGCGGGAGCAGAGCTGTTCGACTGCAAGTAGGTGTGAATGTCAGAGAATAATTTGCAAAAAGCTGATGAGAAAGGGTGAGAAATCCCGACTATACACCATCAAATGCGGGAGCGGAGTTGTTCGGCTGTGAGTAGGTGTGATTCTCCAACCATAATTGCTGAAAAATGTGTTAGAAAAGGTAAGAATGCCGGTCCATACATCATCAAAAGCGGGAGAGGTGGTGTTCGGCTGCAAGTAGGTGTGAATGTCCATTAATAATTGCTTTAAAACATGAAAGAAAATTTTCGAATATCAAACCTTACATGATCATTAGCGGGAGAGGAGGTGTTCAGCTGCAAGAAGATGTGAATATCCACCCATAATTACTGAAAAATGGGTAGGAAAAGATGCGAATGTCCAACCATAAATCATCAAAAGCAGGAGTGGAGTTGTTCGGCTACAAGAAGGTATGAAAGTCCAACCATGGTTTGTAAAAAGCGGGTAAGAGAAGGTTCGAATACCCGAATATATACCATCAAAAGCGGAAGCCGGGGTGTTCGGCTGCAAGAACGTGTGAACGTCCGACCATAGTTTGTAAAAAGCAGTTAAGAAAAGGTTTGAATATCCAACCGAACATAATCAAAAGCGGGAGCAGAGTTGTTCGACTGCAAGTAGGTGTGAATGTCAGATCATAATTGCTGAAAAATGTGATAGAAAAGACTAGAATGCCGGGCAATACATCATCAAAAGCGGGAGAGGTGGTTTTTCGGCTGCAAGTAGGTGTGAATGTCCAGCCATAATTACTCACAAACGGGGGAAGAAAAGGTAGTATTTCCAGACCACACATGATCAAAACAGGGAATGGAGGTGGTTCAGCTGCAAGGTGTGAATGTCTGACTAAAGTTTGTAAAAACCGTGTAAGACAAGGGGCGAATGCCCGACAATGTATGATCAAAAGAGGGAGCGGAGGTTTTCGGCTGCAAGGTCTGAATGTCCAACCATAATTTGTAAAAATCGGGGAAGAAAAGGCTCGAAAGCCAGACTATACACCATCAAAAGCGGGAGCAGAGGTGTTCAGGTGCAAGAAGGTCTGAATGTCCGACCAATAATTACTGAAAAATGGGTAAGAAAAGGTGCGAATGCCAAATCATACATCATCAAAAGCAGGAGCGGATGTGTTCGGCTACAAGAAGGTTTGAATGTCCAACCATAGTAAGTAATAGGTGGGTAAGAAAAGGCTCGAATGCCCAACTATACACCATCAAAAGCGGAAGCGGAGGTGTTCGGCTGCAAGACGGTGTGAACGTCCAACCAAAGTTTGTAAAAAGCATTAAGAAAAGGTTCGAATATCCAACCGAACATAATCAAAAGCGGGAGCAGTGCTGTTCGACTGCAAGTAGGTGTGAATATCAGATCATAATTTGCAAAAAGCTGATGAGAAAGGGTGAGAATGCCCGACTATACACTGTCAAATGTGGGAGCGGAGGTGTTCGTCTGTGAGTAGGTGTGAATGTCCGACCATAATTGCTGAAAAATGTGTTAGAAAAGGTAAGAATGCCGGACCATATATCATCAAAAGCGGGAGAGGTTGTGTTCGGCTGCAAGAAGGTGTGAATGTCCAGCCATAATTACTCACAAACGGGTAAGAAAAGGTACTATTGCCAGACCATATATGATCAAAACAGGGAGCGGAGGTGGTTCAGCTGCAAGAAGGTTTGAATGTCCGACTAAAGTTTGTAAAAAGCGGGTAAGACAAGGTGTGAATGCCCGACAATGTATGATCAAAAGAGGAGCGGAGGTTTTCGGCTGCAAGAAGGTCTGAATGTCCACCCATAATTACTGAAAAATGGTTAAGAAAAGGTGCGAAAGCCCAACCGCACATGATCATAAGTGGATGAGAAGGTGTTCGACTCCAAGTAGGTGTGAATGTAAGATCATAATTTGTAAAAAGCGGGTAAGAAAAGGTAAGAATGCCCAACCATAAATTATCAAAAGCGGCAGCAGAGTTTCGGCTGGTATTTATCAATGTCTAGATAGATTTCAACAAAAAACAACGTTGTACTTTGCAGTAAAAGAAAGTGCAAATCAAAAGTTTTAGGAATCCGAGAATAAGCTTATTTTCATGAGTTCTGCACGATTTTGGATTTTATGTATAAAATGAATTTCTTCACGCAAACTAAGTTAACACTGCTTTGTCCTTCATATGTACCCATTTCTACATATATTTCAAGCATAAACTTCCTCATATTACCCTGAATGAGAAAGAGCCACACTTGTGATTAAGCCATACCTCCCTTTTGAGGAGTTCTGCATGATTTGGGATTTTATCTATAAAATTAATTCCTTCACTCAAACTATGTTAAAACGGCTTTTACCTTCATATTTATCAATGTCTCGATAGATTTAAACAAAAAACAACGTTGTACTTTGCAATAAAAGAAAGAGCAAATCAAAAGTTTTAGGAATCCGAGAATAAGCTTATTTTCATGAGTTCTGCACGATTTCGGATTTTATGTATAAAATGAATTCATTCACTCAAACCATGTTAAAACTGCTTTTTCCTTCATATTTATCAATGTCTAGATCGACTTCAACAAAGAACAACATTGTATTTTGCAGTAGAAGAAAGAGCAAAACTGAAGGATCAGGAATCCGAGAATAAGCTTCTTTTCATACGTTCTGCATGATTTGGGATTTTATGTATAAAATGAATTCCTTCACTCAAACTAAGTTAACACTGCTTTGTCCTTCATATGTACCCATTTCTACATATATTTCAAGCATAAACTTCCTCATACTACCCTGAATGAGAAAGAACCACACTTGTGATTAAGCCATACGCCCCTTTTGAGGAGTTCTGCATGATTTGGGATTTTATCTATAAAATCAATTCCTTCACTCAAACTATGTTAAAACGGCTTTTACCTTCATATTTATCAATGTCTCGATAGATTTAAACAAAAAAACAACGTTGTACTTTGCAGTAAAAGAAAGAGCCAATCAAAAGTTTTAGGAATCCGAGAATAAGCTTATTTTCATGAGTTCTGCACGATTTCGGATTTTATGTATAAAATGAATTCATTCACTCAAACCAAGTTAAAACTGCCTTTTCCTTCATATTTATCAATGTCTAGATCGACTTCAACAAAGAACAACATTGTATTTTGCAGTAGAAGAAAGAGCAACACTGAAGGATCAGGAATCCGAGAATAAGCTTATTTTCTTATGGGCAAGTGGGAACTGCTTTGTCCTTCATATTTATCAATGTGTAGATGGATTTCAACTTCTTCTACTGCAAAGTCCAATGTTTTTCTTTGTAGAAGTCGATCTAGACATTGATGAATATGGAAGGACAAAGCAGTTTTAACTTGGTTAAAAACCATGGTCGGACTTTCACACCTTCTTGTAATGGAACACCTCCGCTCCCGCTATTGATTGTGTACAGTCGGGTATTTTAACCTTTTCTTACCCGCTTTTTACCAACTATGGTCGGACATTCACACCGTCTTACAGCGGAACACCTCCGCTCCTGCTTTTTATGGTGTATAGTCGGGCATTCGAACCTTTTCTTACCCGCTATTTACAAACTATGGTAGGACATTCAAACCTTCGTGTATCCGAAAACCTCCGCTCTCTCTTTTGATCATACATTGTCGGACATTCGCACCTTTTCTTACCCGCTTTTTACAAACCATGGTCGGACTGTCACACCTTCTTGTAGCCGAACACATCCGCTCCCGCTATTGATTGTGTACAGTCGGGTATTTTAACCTTTTCTTACCCGCTTTTTACCAAGTATGGTCGGACATTCACACCTTCGTACAGCGGAACACCTCCGCTCCCTCTTTTGATGGTGTATGTTCGGGCACTCGAACCTTTTCTTACCCGCTTTTTACAAACTATGGTCAGACATTCAAACCTTCTTGTAGCCGAACACATCCACTCCTGCTTTTGATGATGGGTATTCAAACCTACTTGTTGCCCGCTTTTCATTAATTATGGGTGGACATACACACCTTGTCGCAGCCAAACACCTCCGCTTCCTGTTTTGATCATGTATGATTGGACATTCGCACCTTTTCTCACCCGCTTTTTACTATGGTCGGCCATTCACAGCTTCCTCTCCACCATACTTGTATGGTGGGATATTCACACCCACTTGCATCCGAAGACCTCCGCCCCCACTTTTGTTGATATTTAGTCGGTCATTCGCAGCTTACCCGCTTTTGGCAAACTATGGCCTTCTTTCAGCCAAACACCTCTGATCTCGTTTTTGATGATGTAAGGTTGGGCATTCAGACCTTGCTTCACCTGCTTTTCACCAAATATAGTCGAACAGTCACACCTTCTTGCAGCCGAACACTTCTGCTCCACCTTTTAGTGTTCTATGGGGTATTCACACCTTTTTTTTCACCTTATTTTATTGATTATGGTTGGAAATTCTCACCCACTCTTATCCGAAGACCTCTCCTCCTGCTTTTGTTAATATATAGTCGGGTTTCAAACCTTTTCTTACCCGCTTTTTACAAATTATGGTCGAACATTCACACCTACTTGCAGCCGAACACCTCCGCTCCCGCTTTTGATGGTGTATAGTCGGGCTTTCGAGCCTTTTCTTCCCCGGTTTTTACAAATTATGGTTGTACATTCAGACCTTGCAGCCGAAAACCTCCGCTCCCTCATTTGATCATACATTGTCAGGCATTCGCACCTTGTCTTACCCGCTTTTTATAAACTTTAGTCAGACATTCACACCTTGCAGCTGAACCACCTCCGCTCCCTGTTTTGATAATGTATGGTCTGGCAATACTACCTTTTCTTACCGGTTTGTGAGTAATTATGGCTGGACATTCACTCCTACTTGCAGCCGAACACCACTTTTCCCACTTTTGATGATGTATGGTCAAGGATTCTAGTCTTTTCTAACACATTCTTCAGCAATTATGGTTTGATATTCACACCTACTCACAGCCGAACACTTCCGCTCCCGCATTTGATGGTGTATAGTCGGGCATTCTCACCCTTTCTCATCAGCTTTTTGCAAATTATGATCTGACATTCACACCTACTTGCAGTCGAACAGCTCTGCTCCCGCTTTTGATTATGTTTGGTTGGATATTCGAAACTTTTCTTCACTGCTTTTTACAAACTTTGGTCGGACGTTCACACCTTCTTGCAGCCGAACACCTCCGCTTCCGCTTTTGATGGTATATATTCGGGCATTCGAACCTTTTCTTACCCGCTTTTTACAAACCATGGTCGGACTTTCACACCTTCTTGTAGCCGAACAACTCCGCTCCCTCTTTTGAGGGTGTATGTTCGGGCATTCAAACCTTTTCTTACCCGCATTTTACGAACTATGGTCGGACATTCAAACCTTCTTTTAGCCGAACACATCCACTCCTGCTTTTGATGATGTATGGTTGAGCATTCGAACCTTTTCTTACCCATTTTTTACAAACTATGGTCGGACATTCACACCTTCTTGCAGCTGAACACCTCCTCTCCCGCTTATGATGATGTGTGGTTTGATATTCGAAAATTTTCTTTCATGTTTTCTAGCAATTATTGATGGACATTCAGACCTTCTTGCAGCTGAACACCTCCGCTCCCGCTTTTGATGATGTATAGTCGGGCTTTCGAGCCTTTTCTTCCCCGGTTTTTACAAAATTATTGTTGGACATTCAGACCTTCTTGCAGCCGAAAACCTCCGCTCCCTCTTTTGATCATACATTGTCGGGCATTCGCACCTTCTCTTACCCGCTTTTTACAAACCAGGGTCGGACTTTCACACCTTTTAGTAGCCGAACAACTCCGCTCCCGCTATTGATTGTGTACAGTCGGGTATTTTCACCTTTTCTTACCCGCTTTTTACCAACTATGGTCAGACATTCACACCTTCTTACAGTGGAACACCTCCGCTCCCTCTTTTGATGGTGTATGTTCGGGCATTCGAACCTTTTCTAACCCGCTTTTTACAAACTATGGTCGGACATTAAAACCTTCTTGTAGCCGAACACATCCACTCCTGCTTTTGATGATGTATGGTTGGGCATTCGTACCTTTTCTTACCCATTTTGCAGTAATTATGGGTGGAAATTCACACCTTTTTGCATTTTAACACCTCCTCTCCCGCTTATGATCATGTGCGGTTTGATATTCGAAAATTCTCTTCCATGTTTTCTAGCAATTATTGATGGACATTCAGACCTTCTTGCAGCTGAACACCTCCGCTCCAGCTGTTGATGGTGTATAGTCGGGCTTTCGAGCCTTTTCTTCCCCGATTTTTACAAATTATGGATGGACATTCAGACCTTCTTTCAGCCGAAAACCTCCACTCCCTCTTTTGATCATACATTGTCGGGCATTCGCACCTTTTCTTACCCGCTTTTTACAATTCATGGTCGGACTTTCACACCTTTTAGTAGCGGAACAACTCTGCTCCCGCTATTGATTGTGTACAATAGGGTATTTTAACCTTTTCTTACCTGCTTTTTGCCAATTATGGTTGGACATTCACACCTTCTTACAGCGGAACACCTCCGCTCCCTCCTTTGATGGTGTATGTTCGGGCATTCGAACCTTTTCCTACCCGCTTTTTACAAACTATGGTCAGACATTCAAACCTTCTTGTAGCCGAACACATCCACTCCTGCTTTTGATGATGGGTATTCAAACCTACTTGTTGCCCGCTTTTCATTAATTATGGGTGGACATACACACCTTGTCGCAGCCAAACACCTCCGCTCCCTGTGAGGATCATGTATGGTTGGGCATTCGTACCTTTTCTTACCCATTTTGCAGTAATTATGGGTGGACATTCACACCTTCTTGCATTTGAACACCTCCTCTCCCGCTTATGATCATGTGCGGTTTGATATTCGAAAATTCTCTTCCATGTTTTCTAGCAATTATTGATAGACATTCAGACCTTCTTGCAGCTGAACACCTCCGCTCCAGCTGTTGATGGTGTATAGTTGGGCTTTCGAGCCTTTTCTTCCCAGATTTTTACAAAATATGGATGGACATTCAGACGTTGTTTCAGCCGAAAACCTCCGCTCCCTCTTTTGATCATACATTGTCGGGCATTCGCACCTTTTCTTACCCGCTTTTTACAAACCATGGTCGGACTTTCACACCTTTTAGTAGTGGAACAACTCTGCTCCCGCTATTGATTGTGTACAATCGGGTATTTTAACCTTTTCTTACCTGCTTTTTGCCAACTATGGTCGGACATTCACACCTTCTTACAGCGGAACAACTCCGCTCCCTCCTTTGATGGTGTATGTTCGGGCATTCGAACCTTTTCTTACCCGCTTTTTACAAACTATGGTCAGACATTCACACCTTCTTGCAGCCGAACACCTCCGCTCCCGCTTTTGATGGTGTATAGTCGGGCTTTCGAGCCTTTTCTTCCCCGGTTTTTACAAATTATGGTTGGACATTCAGACCTTGCAGCCGAAAACCTCCGCTCCCTCTTTTGATCATACATTGTCAGGCATTCGCACCTACTTGCAGCCGAATACTTCCGCTCCACCTTTTAGTGATGTATGGTTGGCATTTGCACCTTTTCTTACCCTTTCTTACCCTACTGATTGCTTAAGATTAAGTTGTTTTTTCTCAAACTACAACATTTTTTTAATTGTTGAAACTTGATTTGAAGTGGATAAATAAGGAGGACAAACAGTTTTAAGTCAGGCTGATAGAAGGAATTAATTTTATAGCAAAATCTGTATTTCGTCATATGTCGAGAGATGCTTATTGCTGAAGAAGTTCTTTCTCATTCTACAAAGTACAACGTTGTTTATCGTTGAAACTTGATTAGACATGAATAAATATGAAGGACAAAGCAGTCTTAACTTGGTTAGAGTTAAGGAATTCGTTTTATAGGAGAATCCGAATTCGTGCATAACTCGTAAAATAGAGCTTATTTTCGGATTCCTGAAGAATGAGTCTGGTTCTTTCTCATAATACAAAGTTTGTTGTTTATTGTTGAAACTTCATCAGAAGTGAAGAAATAAATGAATGCCTATCAACAAATGTGGGATCTAAACTCTAGTGCTTCCTCTAAAATAATTTCCTTTCTCAATTCAGAAATGTGTGTGTGTAAGTCACAACACCCGTGACACCAAAACGGCTTTCTTTTCTCTCTTTTCTCTACACTCTGCACTGTGAGCACACACACCAAATCAGAAAGGCTTTTTTCTCTCTTTTCTACATTATGGACTGTGGGGACACAAAACCGCTCTCTCTTTTTTTTTTTGATTGTGTGCCAGGGCGTTGTCTCACGTATTAGATTATGCTTACGATACGAATGGGTTTATCAGTCACATCAGAATCCATACATACTGATACTCCCGTAATAAAATGGTCGGATCTTATCAAACACACTTTGTTTCTTGTGACAATCAAGTCAGCGAAACAGCGTATACACGTCAAGACACTGAATCAAGTTTGCCACAAGAACTCATAAGTTTGGCAGTATTGCTCTGCCGTCAGCAATCATACACCCATTTTATTTTCGTGAGACATGTGCAGGCACCTGTTCATCTACTGTTCTATCACTATGAATTAGTTTATCTATTATCAATAAGGATACTTCTACAACTACTATCAAAGTATGTCCAGACTTCTTATGTTGTCAGTTGCTATATATGAATAAGTGGGTAGCTACTGACAAGCATTAAGCATGTCACACAGCCCAAACATATAACATTTCAGGACACACCACACAGTTAACAACCACAGTGAAGTGTCAAAGCCCAAACATGTAACATTCAACAGGACACTTACACAACACATTCAAATCAAACAGTCAGACAACATACAAGAACATATACCCCAGCCGGCATTGCTCCCTGCCTATTTTCCTACAGCTCACTATGTGTGCGCACACCTTTATTCACAAACTCTTCAACTTATACTCTTTTACCAAAGCTGCTACAGCTCGATTGGCCGAATACCCTTAGATCCTATTTCGGTGAATTTGACATCTGCCTTACATGTAACAGATTAGCGGTTTAGCAGTTTTAATTTAGTTTGAGTGAAGGAATTCATTTTATAGCAAAATCCGAAATCGTGAAGAACTCATGAAAGTAAGCTTATTCTCGGATTCCTGAAACTTTAGATTTGCTCTTTCTTTTACTGCAAAGTACAACGTTGTTTTTTTTTGTTTAAATCTTTCTGGACATGGTAAATATGAAGGACAAAGCAGTTTTAACATAGTTTGAGTGAAGGAATTCATTTTATAGATAAAATCCCAAGAGTCTGCTGAGAAAAGAGAGTGAATGCGAAGTAGACTTTAACACGGCTCTGGGAGCGAGCCGAGTGTGGGCTAACCGGGAGAATTGCTTGAAAGAAATGCGACACCCGAATGAGCGGTCAGAACAAAGCCTCAATACGGTGTTCCCGTGGTGTTTTTGTTGCTGCCTTGTCGATTGCACAGGGGCAAGCGTTTCAACCAAGCAACGCTCACCATCGGGAAGGTGGCTATGGCAACTAGCCTGATGCCCTGCTCCCGCAGTGACGGATAATCGTACTCTGGTTTCTCTTCATAACATACAAGTCTTTCGCCTTTTACTAAAGACTTTCGTGGAGAGCAGCACTAATGAGTTGTTTCTATTTTTGGCAGGCTTTACCTTTGCGGGTGAAGCCCTTTCTGTCTGTGCAAAAGAAATCTTGTTACTGTGCAGAGTGACTTCTCTGAGTAGAGTCGCCTTACTTGTTGCGATTGTGCCGATGTTCGAAGCTGGAGTGCAAAGTTGTTGCTTGAATGGTGCTTGCTGGAGCATGCGGGAGTGCAAAGTTATACCATTTAAAAGGGCTGAAGAGTGCTCAGTGCAGCGGGTGGGCGGAGGTGCAACGTGACACTCTGGCCACCTATGGCCATAAAAAGAACACTGCTACAAGTGCGCATTGTGCCAGCAAGGGCCCTCGGACCTGAAACAGTGGACAGTTATCGCTTCTCGGCCTTTTGGCTAAGATCAAGTGTAGTATCTGTTCTTATCAGTTTAATATGTCCTCTATACGAGGACTACATATTAAATGGATTTTTAAGAATAGGAGTTGAAAAAGAAGCTTTGCTCCGTTCACTCCAAGCATCGACCCAGTACTGCAGTGCCGCTGGGAACGGTGCGCTCTTCTCTGCTCTTGTGAAAAAGCAAACAGCGGTGCAGGATGGAAGTTTCAGGGAGCCCAAGATGAAACTTTCTTTTAATCTGCTGAGAAAAGAGAGTGAATGCGAAGTAGACTTTAACACAGCTCTGGGAGCGAGCCGAGTGTGGGCTAACCGGGAGAATTGCTTGAAAGAAACGCGACACCGAATGAGTGGTCAGAACAAAGCCTCAATACGGTGTTCCCGTGGTGTTTGTGGCTGCCTTGTCTTTTGCACAGAGTAAAAGACAAGGCAGCCATCGAATAGGGCCCGATTGTTCCTACTTGGTCAGCCGAGGAGCAAGGGGGGGGAGCAAGCGTCTCAACCAAGCAAATCTCACCAAGTAGGAACAATCGGGCCCTATTCGATGGCTGCAACACCTGAAAGAGATATTGATGCGAGACCCGATCAAAAGCTTTTTCAAAGTCTAAATTTAAGATGACAAGCCGGGTGTTTCTGTCTCTAGCGTAATCAATGATGTCTCGAATCAGTACGAGGCTGTCGGTGAGTTGTCTCTCTGAGATGGCACAAGCCTGGTCTGGGTGAATTACCTCCTCTAAAACAGAGGACATCCGTGTCGTTAAAACCTTGCTAAAAAGTTTACAGTCAAAGTTTAAAAGTGTGATGGGCCTCCAATTCTTTAGGTCAGTCTTATCATTTTTATCAGAAGTGAAGAAATAAATGAATGCCTATCAACAAATGTGGGATCTAAACTCTAGTGCTTCCTCTAAAATAATTTCCTTTCTCAATTTAGAAATGTGTTAGAAAAGGTAAAAATGCCGGTCCATACATAATCAAAATCGGGAGAGGTGGTGTTCAGCTGCAAGAAGGTCTAAATGTCCATCAATAATTGCTAGAAAACATGAAAGAAACTTTTCGAAAATCAAACCGCACATGATCATAAGTGGGATAGGAGGTGTTCAGCTGCAAGGTGTGAATGTCCACCCATAATTCCTGAAAAATGGGCAAAAAAAAGGTGTGAATGCCCAACCATACATTATCAAAAGCAGGAGTGGAAGTGTTCGGCTACAAGAAGGTGTGAACGTCCAACCAAAATATGTAAAAAGCAGTTAAGAAAAGGTTCGAATATCCAACCAAACATAATCAAAAGCGGGAGCAGAGCTTTTCGACTGCAAGTAGGTGTGAATGTCAGATCATAATTTGCAAAAAGCTGATGAGAAAGGGTGAGAATGCCCGACTATACATCATCAAATGCGGGAGCGGAGTTGTTCGGCTGTGAGTAGGTGTGAATCTCCGACCATAATTGCTGAAAAATGTGTTAGAAAAGGTAAAAATGCCGGTCCATACATCATCAAAAGCGAGAGGGGTTGTGTTCGGCTGCAAGTAGGTGTGAATGTCCAGCCATAATTACTCACAAACGGGTAAGAAAAGGTAGTATTGCCAGACCATATATGATCAAAACAGGGAGCGGAACTAAAGTTCAAATATATTAACAAAAGCGGGAGGAGAGGTCTTCGGATGAGAGTGGTTGAAAATTTCCGACCATAATGTATAAAATGCGGTGAAAAAAAGGTGTGATAGAACACTAAAAGGTGGAGCGGAAGTGTTCGGCTGCAAGAAGGTGTGAATGTCCGACTATATTTGGTGAAAAGCAGGTGAAGCAAGGTCTGAATGCCAAACCTTACATCATCAAATGCGAGATCAGAGGTGTTTGGCTGCAAGAAGGCCATAGTTTGCCAAAATCGGGTAAGGTGCGAATGTCCGACTAATTATCAAAAAAATTTGGATTAGAGGTCTTCGGATGCAAGTGGGTGTGAATATCCAACCATACAAGTATGGTGGAGAGGAAGCTGTGAATAGCCGACCATAGTTTGGAAAAAGCGGGTAAGAAAAGGTTTGAATACCCGAACATACACCATCAAAAGAGGGAGCGGAGGTGTTCCGCTGTACGAAGGTGTGAATGTCCGACCATAGTTGGTAAAAGGCGGGTAAGAAAAGGTTAAAATACCCGACTGTACACAATCAATAGCGGGAGCGGATGTGTTCGGCTACAAGAAGGTGTGAAAGTCCGACCATGGTTTGTAAAAAGCGGGTAAGAAAAGGTGCGAATGTCCGTTAATGTATGATCAAAAGAGAGAGCGGAGGTTTTCGGATACAAGAAGGTTTGAATGTCCCACCATAGTTTGTAAAAAGCGGGTAAGAAAAGGTTCGAATGCCCGACTATACACCATCAAAAGCGGGAGCGGAGGTGTTCCGCTGTAAGACGGTGTGAATGTCCGACCATAGTTGGTAAAAAGCGGGTAAGAAAAGGTTAAAATACCCGACTGTACACAATCAATAGCAGGAGTGGAGTTGTTCGGCTACAAGAAGGTGTGAAAGTCCGACCATGGTTTGTAAAAACCGGGAAGAAAAGGCTCGAAAGCCCGACTATACACCATCAAAAAGAAGGTTTGAATGTCCATCAATAATTTCTTTAAAACAAGAAAGTAAATTTTCGAATATCAAACCATACATGATCATAAGCGGAAGAGGAGGTGTTCCGCTGTAAGACGGTGTGAATGTCCGACCATAGTTGGTAAAAAGCGGGTAAGAAAAGGTTAAAATACCCGACTGTACACAATCAATAGCGGGAGCGGAGTTGTTCGGCTACTAAAAGGTGTGAAAGTCCGACCCTGGTTTGTAAAAAGCGGGTAAGAAAAGGTTCGAATGCCCGAACATACACCATCAAAAGAGGGAGCGGAGGTGTTCCGCTGTAAGACGGTGTGAATGTCCGATCATAGTTGGTAAAAAGCGGGTAAGAAAAGGTTAAAATACCCGACTGTACACAATCAAAAGAGGGAGCGGAGTTGTTCAGCTAAGAGAAGGTGTGAAAGTCCGACCATGGTTTGTAAAAAGCGGGTAAGAAAAGGTTCGTATGCCCGAATATACACTATCAAAACCGGAAGTGTAGGTGTTCGGCTGCAAGAAGGTGTGAACGTCCGACCAAAGTTTGTAAAAAAGCAGTTAAGAAAAGGTTCCCCCACAGAGCACAGAACCCAGGAAGCCCACCACAGGGGCAACCACGCATCCACCCAGAAGACTGCAGAGGAAGCCCCCGGAAAGAGCCCCCATAAGCATAGGGCAGAGGCCCTCCGGGAGCCAGGGGCAACAGCCCACCGACGTCGCCAGGCCCCAGCCGCCCAGACATGGGCCGTGCACTGGATCCGGGCCCCAGGAGCCCGAGCGCCCCCAAACCCCCCGGCAGAGGCCCCACCCAATACCCAGGAGGGCCAAGCGCCCCAGACAGCCACACAGTGGGTCAGTGCCTGCCCCAGCACCCCTGGCCAAGTGCCCTGGGAGTCAAGACGTGCCCACAGGTGGGTGAAGTCGCGAGCAGCGGAGAGAGGCCACGCCGCCCCCCCCATCGGGAGAAGCACAGGCAGGCCAGGCGACAGCAAGTCCAAGATCCAGGCCCAATCATTACCACACACACTTTCATGTCCCATACATCTACACGTCCTCCCTCCCTCGACTCCGCTGGGGTGTAGTGCAGCGGGCACACCAGGGGGCCAGCAGCCCCCCAGCCACCACAGACCCCAAACCAGCAGAACAATTAATTAATCCTCCTGGCCCCTCCCGCCCCGAGCAGCAACCAGGAAGCAGGGGTGTGCGAAGAAGACCCCTCCCCTCACCCTTCTGGCTCTTCAATATTTTCTAATAGTGAGCAATTAAAATTGAGGGGCAGCCAAATTTGTAGAACTGGGAGCGTGGCCCTCTGGGCAGCCTACATACCCAAAGAGCCCCACCCACCAGATGCCACTCAGTGTAACCACCCCCCAAGACCTAATGTGTGTGTGTGAGTGTGTTTGATAAGTAGTAATGTCTAAGGTGTAATTAAAACAGGGGTGGGAACTGCAGAGGGCAACTACTGCAGAGTCCACTACACCCCACCGAACACACACGCCCCCAAAACCCTTCATGTGTGAGTGTGTGCTGTGTACAGGAGCCAGAAGGGAGAGGGGTATGGGGATATACACTGGGGGCAGCCAGGGACTGGCTGCAATAGGCATCCCCGCTACCAGGGAGCCAACACAGGACAGGAGGGCCTGATGTCCACCAGGCCAGGGGCCTGCAGCGACCATATTCTGGGAGCTACTGTACCCCCAGAAGGTACCCATCCCGCCCCACCCCACTCAACCCAACCCCACTCCGGAGGACCTCTACAAAAAACAAACAAACAACAACAAAAAACCAACAAACAAACCACCCGGTCACACCAGTCGCAGCAGCCCGGGCCTGAGACCCACCATCACCCAGGCCCCCCCAGGCCCCCCCTCAACAGGTGCGCTCTTGTGAAAAAAAAAACAGCGGCAGCAACAAAAACACAACGGGAACACCGTATTGAGGCTTTGTTCTGACCGCTCATTTGGTATGGCGTTTCTTTCAAGCAATTCTCCCGGTTAGCCCGCACTCGGCTCGCTCCCAGAGCTGTGTTAAAGTCTACTTCGCATTCACTCTCTTTTCTCAGCAGATTAAAAGAAAGTTTCATCTTGGGCTCCCTGAAACTTGCATCCTGCACCGCTGTTTGCTTTTTCACAAGAGCAGAGAAGAGCGCACCGTTCCCAGCGGCACTGCAGTACTGGGTCAATGCTTGGAGTGAACGGAGCAAGCTTCTTTTTCAACTCCTATTCTTAAAAATCCATTTAATATGTAGTCCTCGTATAGAGGACATATTAAACTGATAAGAACAGATACTACACTTGATCTTAGCCAAAAGGCCGAGAAGCGATAACTGTCCACTGTTTCAGGTCCGAGGGCCCTTGCTGGCACAATGCGCACTTGTAGCAGTGTTCTTTTTATGGCCATAGGTGGCCAGAGTGTCACGTTGCACCTCCGCCCACCCGCTGCACTGAGCACTCTTCAGCCCTTTTAAATGGTATAACTTTGCACTCCCGCATGCTCCAGCAAGCACCATTCAAGCAACAACTTTGCACTCCAGCTTCGAACATCGGCACAATCGCAACAAGTAAGGCGACTCTACTCAGAGAAGTCACTCTGCACAGTAACAAGATTTCTTTTGCACAGACAGAAAGGGCTTCACCCGCAAAGGTAAAGCCTGCCAAAAATAGAAACAACTCATTAGTGCTGCTCTCCACGAAAGTCTTTAGTAAAAGGCGAAAGACTTGTATGTTATGAAGAGAAACCAGAGTACGATTATCCGTCACTGCGGGAGCAGGGCATCAGGCTAGTTGCCATAGCCACCTTCCCCATGGTGAGCGTTGCTTGGTTGAAACGCTTGACCCTGTGCAATCGACAAGGCAGCAACAAAAACACCACGGGAACACCGTATTGAGGCTTTGTTCTGACCTCTCATTCGGTGTCGCGTTTCTTTCAAGCAATTCTCCCGGTTAGCCCACACTCGGCTCGCTCCCAGAGCCGTGTTAAAGTCTACTTCGCATTCACTCTCTTTTCTCAGCAGACTCTTGGGATTTTATCTATAAAATGAATTCCTTCACTCAAACTATGTTAAAACTGCTTTGTCCTTCATATTTACCATGTCTAGAAAGATTTAAACAAAAAAAAAACAATGTTGTACTTTGCAGAAAAAGAAAGAGCAAATCTAAAGTTTCAGGAATCCGAGAATAAGCTTACTTTCATGAGTTCTTCACGATTTCGGATTTTGCTATAAAATGAATTCCTTCACTCAAACTAAATTAAAACTGCTAAACCGCTAATCTGTTACATGTAAGGCAGATGTCAAATTCACCGAAATAGGATCTAAGGGTATTCGGCCAATCGAGCTGTAGCAGCTTTGGTAAAAGAGTATAAGTTGAAGAGTTTGTGAATAAAGGTGTGCGCACACATAGTGAGCTGTAGGAAAATAGGCAGGGAGCAATGCCGGCTGGGGTATATGTTCTTGTATGTTGTCTGACTGTTTGATTTGAATGTGTTGTGTAAGTGTCCTGTTGAATGTTACATGTTTGGGCTTTGACACTTCACTGTGGTTGTTAACTGTGTGGTGTGTCCTGAAATGTTATATGTTTGGGCTGTGTGACATGCTTAATGCTTGTCAGTAGCTACCCACTTATTCATATATAGCAACTGACAACATAAGAAGTCTGGACATACTTTGATAGTAGTTGTAGAAGTATCCTTATTGATAATAGATAAACTAATTCATAGTGATAGAACAGTAGATGAACAGGTGCCTGCACATGTCTCACGAAAATAAAATGGGTGTATGATTGCTGACGGCAGAGCAATACTGCCAAACTTATGAGTTCTTGTGGCAAACTTGATTCAGTGTCTTGACGTGTATACGCTGTTTCGCTGACTTGATTGTCACAAGAAACAAAGTGTGTTTGATAAGATCCGACCATTTTATTACGGGAGGATCAGTATGTATGGATTCTGATGTGACTGATAAACCCATTCGTATCGTAAGCATAATCTAATACGTGAGACAACGCCCTGGCACACAATCAAAAAAAAAAGAGAGAGCGGTTTTGTGTCCCCACAGTCCATAATGTAGAAAAGAGAGAAAAAAGCCTTTCTGATTTGGTGTGTGTGCTCACAGTGCAGAGTGTAGAGAAAAGAGAGAAAAGAAAGCCGTTTTGGTGTCACGGGTGTTGTGACTTACACACACACATTTCTGAATTGAGAAAGGAAATTATTTTAGAGGAAGCACTAGAGTTTAGATCCCACATTTGTTGATAGGCATTCATTTATTTCTTCACTTCTGATGAAGTTTCAACAATAAACAACAAACTTTGTAGAATGAGAAAGAACTTCTTCAGCAATAAGCATCTCTCGACATATGACGAAATACAGATTTTGCTATAAAATTAATTCCTTCTATCAGCCTGACTTAAAACTGTTTGTCCTCCTTATTTATCCACTTCAAATCAAGTTTCAACAATTAAAAAAATGTTGTAGTTTGAGAAAAAACAACTTCATCTTAAGCAATCAGTAGGGTAAGAAAGGGTAAGAAAAGGTGCAAATGCCAACCATACATCACTAAAAGGTGGAGCGGAAGTATTCGGCTGCAAGTAGGTGCGAATGCCTGACAATGTATGATCAAAAGAGGGAGCGGAGGTTTTCGGCTGCAAGGTCTGAATGTCCAACCATAATTTGTAAAAACCGGGGAAGAAAAGGCTCGAAAGCCCGACTATACACCATCAAAAGCGGGAGCGGAGGTGTTCGGCTGCAAGTAGGTGTGAATGTTCGACCATAATTTGTAAAAAGCGGGTAAGAAAAGGTTCGAATGCCCGACTATATATTAACCAAAGCAGGAGGAGAGGTCTTCGGATACGAGTGGGTGAGAATTTACAACCATAATCTATAAAATGTGGTGAAAAAAAAGGTGTGAATACCCCATAGAACACTAAAAGGTAGAGCGGAAGTGTTCGGCTGCAAGAAGGTGTGAATGTCTGACCATAGTTTGTAAAAAGCGGGTAAGAAAAGATTCGAATGCCCGAACATACACCATCAAAGGAGGGAGCGGAGGTGTTCCGCTGTAAGAAGGTGTGAATGTCCGACCATAGTTGGCAAAAAGCAGGTAAGAAAAGGTTAAAATACCCGATTGTACACAATCAATAGCGGGAGCAGAGTTGTTCCGCTACTAAAAGGTGTGAAAGTCCGACCATGGTTTGTAAAAAGCGGGTAAGAAAAGGTGTGAATGCCCGACAATGTATGATCAAAAGAGGGAGAGGAGGTTTTCGGCTGAAACAAGGTCTGAATGTCCATCCATATTTTGTAAAAATCTGGGAAGAAAAGGCTCAAAAGCCCGACTATACACCATCAACAGCTGGAGCGGAGGTGTTCAGCTGCAAGAAGGTCTGAATGTCCATCAATAATTGCTAGAAAACATGGAAGAGAATTTTCGAATATCAAACCGCACATGATCATAAGCGGGAGAGGAGGTGTTCAAATGCAAGAAGGTGTGAAAGTCCACCCATAATTACTGCAAAATGGGTAAGAAAAGGTACGAATGCATAACCATACATGATCCTAACAGGGAGCGGAGGTGTTTGGCTGCGACAAGGTGTGTATGTACACCCATAATTAATGAAAAGCGGGCAACAAGTAGGTTTGAATACCCATCATCAAAAGCAGGAGTGGATGTGTTCGGCTACAAGAAGGTTTGAATGTCTGACCATAGTTTGTAAAAAGCGGGTCAGAAAAGGTTCGAATGCCCGAACATACACCATCAAAGGAGGGAGCGGAGGTGTTCCGCTGTAAGAAGGTGTGAATGTCCAACCATAATTGGCAAAAAGCAGGTAAGAAAAGGTTAAAATACCCTATTGAACACAATCAATAGCGGGAGCAGAGTTGTTCCGCTACTAAAAGGTGTGAAAGTCCGACCATGAATTGTAAAAAGCGGGTAAGAAAAGGTGCGAATGCCCGACAATGTATGATCAAAAAAGGGAGCGGAGGTTTTCGGCTGAAAGAAGGTCTGAATGTCCATCCATAATTTGTAAAAATCGGGGAAGAAAAGGCTCGAAAGCCCGACTATACACCATCAACAGCTGGAGCGGAGGTGTTCAGCTGCAAGAAGGTCTGAATGTCCATCAATAATTGCTAGAAAACATGGAAGAGAATTTTCGAATATCAAACCGCACATGATCATAAGCGGGAGAGGAGGTGTTAAAATGCAAAAAGGTGTGAATGTCCACCCATAATTACTGCAAAATGGGTAAGAAAAGGTACGGATGCCCAACCATACATCATCAAAAGCAGGAGTGGATGTGTTCGGCTACAAGAAGGTTTTAATGTCCGACCATAGTTTGTAAAAAACGGGTAAGAAAAGGTTCGAATGCCCGAACATACACCATCAAAAGAGGGAGCGGAGGTGTTCCACTGTAAGAAGGTGTGAATGTCTGACCATAGTTGGTAAAAAGCGGGTAAGAAAAGGTGAAAATACCCGACTGTACACAATCAATAGCGGGAGCGGAGTTGTTCGGCTACTAAAAGGTGTGAAAGTCCGACCCTGGTTTGTAAAAAGCGGGTAAGAGAAGGTGCGAATGCCCGACAATGTATGATCAAAAGAGGGAGCGGAGGTTTTCGGCTGCAAGAAGGTCTGAATGTCCAACAATAATTTTGTAAAAACCGGGGAAGAAAAGGCTCGAAAGCCCGACTATACATCATCAAAAGCGGGAGCGGAGGTGTTCAGCTGCAAGAAGGTCTGAATGTCCATCAATAATTGCTAGAAAAAATGAAAGAAAATTTTCGAATATCAAACCACACATCATCATAAGCGGGAGAGGAGGTGTTCAGCTGCAAGAAGGTGTGAATGTCCGACCATAGTTTGTAAAAAATGGGTAAGAAAAGGTGCGAATGCTCAACCATACATCATCAAAAGCAGGAGTGGATGTGTTCGGCTAAAAGAAGGTTTGAATGTCCGACCATAGTTCGTAAAATGCGGGTAAGAAAAGGTTCGAATGCCCGAACATACACCATCAAAAGAGGGAGCGGAGGTGTTCCGCTGTAAGACGGTGTGAATGTCCAACAATAGTTGGTATAAAGCGGGTAAGAAAAGGTTAAAATACCCGACTGTACACAATCAAAAGCGGAAGCGGAGGTGTTCGGCTGCAAGAAGGTGTGAAAGTCCGACCATGGTTTGTAAAAAGCGGGTAAGAAAAGGTTCGAATGCCCGAATATATACCATCAAAAGCGGAAGCGGAGGTGTTCGGCTGCAAGAAGGTGTGAATGTCCGACCAAAGTTTGTAAAAAGCAGTGAAGAAAAGTTTCGAATATCCAACCAAACATAATCAAAAGCGGGAGCGGAAGTGTTCGGCTGTGAGTAGGTGTGAATGTCAAACCATAATTGCTGAAAAATGTGTTAGAAAAGACTAGAATGCCGGACCATACATCATCAAAAGCGGGAAAAGTGGTGTTCGGCTGCAAGTAGGTGTGAATGTCCAGCCATAATTACTCACAAACCGGTAAGAAAAGGTAGTATTGCCAGACCATACATTATCAAAACAGGGAGCGGAGGTGGTTCAGCTGCAAGGTGTGAATGTCTGACTAAAGTTTATAAAAAGCGGGTAAGACAAGGTGCGAATGCCTGACAATGTATGATCAAATGAGGGAGCGGAGGTTTTCGGCTGCAAGGTCTGAATGTACAACCATAATTTGGAAAAACCGGGGAAGAAAAGGCTCGAAAGCCCGACTATACACCATCAAAAGCGGGAGCGGAGGTGTTCGGCTGCAAGTAGGTGTGAATGTTCGACCATAATTTGTAAAAAGTGGGTAAGACAAGGTGCGAATGCCTGACAATGTATGATCAAAAGCGGGAGCGGAGGTGTTCAGCTGCAAGAAGGTCTACATGTCCATCAATAATTGCTAGAAAACATGAAAGAAACTTTTCGAAAATCAAACCGCACATGATCATAAGTGGGATAGGAGGTGTTCAGCTGCAAGGTGTGAATGTCCACCCATAATTCCTGAAAAATGGGCAAAAAAAAGGTGTGAATGCCCAACCATACATCATCAAAAGCAGGAGTGGAAGTGTTTGGCTACAAGAAGGTGTGAACGTCCAACCAAAATATGTAAAAAGAAGTTAAGAAAAGGTTCGAATATCCAACCAAACATAATCAAAAGCGGGACTAGAGCTGTTCGACTGCAAGTAGGTGTGAATGTCAGATCATAATTTGCAAAAAGCTGATGAGAAAGGGTGAGAATGCCCGACTATACATCATCAAATGCGGGAGCGGAGTTGTTCGGCTGTGAGTAGGTGTGAATGTCCAGCCATAATTACTCACAAACGGGTAAGAAAAGGTAGTATTGCCAGACCATATATGATCAAAACAGGGAGCGGAGGTGGTTCAGCTGTAAGAAGGTTTGAATGCCCGACTAAAGTTCAAATATATTAACAAAAGCGGGAGGAGAGGTCTTCGGATGAGAGTGGTTGAAAATTTCCAACCATAATGTATAAAATGCGGTGAAAAAAAGGTGTGATAGAACACTAAAAGGTGGAGCGGAAGTGTTCGGCTGCAAGAAGGTGTGAATGTCCGACTATATTTGGTGAAAAGCAGGTGAAGCAAGGTCTGAATGCCCAACCTTACATCATCAAAAGCAAGATCAGAGTTGTTAGGCTGCAAGAAGGCCAAAGTTTGCCAAAAGCGGGTAAGGTGCGAATGTCCGACTAAATATCAACAAAATTTGGGGCGGAGGTTTTCGGATGCAAGTGGTTGTGAATATCCCACCATACAAGTATGGTGGAGAGGATGCTGTGAATAGCCGACCATAGTTTGGAAAAAGCGTGTAAGAAAAGGTTTGAATGCCCGAACATACACCATCAAAAGAGGGAGCGGAGGTGTTCCGCTGTACGAAGGTGTGAATGTCCGACCATACTTGGTAAAAAGCACGTAAGAAAAGGTTAAAATACCCGACTGTACACAATCAATAGCGGGAGCGGATGTGTTCGGCTACAAGAAGGTGTGACAGTCCGACCATGGTTTGTAAAAAGCGGGTAAGAAAAGGTGCGAATGTCCGACAATGTATGATCAAAAGAGAGAGCGGAGGTTTTCGGATACACGAAGGTTTGAATGTCCTACCATAGTTTGTAAAAAGCGGGTAAGAAAAGGTTCGAATGCCCGACTATACACCATAAAAAGCGGGAGCGGAGGTGTTCCGCTGTAAGACGGTGTGAATGTCCGACCATAGTTGGTAAAAAGCGGGTAAGAAAAGGTTAAAATACCCGACTGTACACAATCAATAGCGGGAGCGGAGTTGTTCGGCTACAAGAAGGTGTGAAAGTCCAACCATGGTTTGTAAAAAGCAGTTAAGAAAAGGCTCGAATATCCAACCAAACATAATCAAAAGCGGGAGCAGAGCTGTTCGACTGCAAGTAGGTGTGAATGTCCAGCCACAATTACTCACAAACGGGGGAAGAAAAGGTAGTATTGCCAGACCATACATGATCAAAACAGGGAGCGGAGGTTCAGCTGCAAGGTGTTAATGTCTGACTATAGTTTGTAAAAAGCGGGTAAGACAAGGTGCGAATGCCCAACAATGTATGATCAAAAGAGAGAGCGGAGGTGTTCGGCTGCAAGGTCTGAATGTCCAACCATAATTTGTAAAAACCGGGTAAGAAAAGGCTCGAAAGCCCGACTATACATCATCAAAAGCGGGAGCGGAGGTGTTCAGCTGCAAGAAGGTGTGAATGTTCGACTAAAGTTTGTAAAAAGCTGGTAAGACAAGGAGCGATGTCCCGACATTGTATGATCAAAAGCGGGAGCGGAGGTGTCCGGCTGTGAGTAGGTGTGAATGTCCTACCATAATTGCTGAAAAATGTGTTAGAAAAGGTAAGAATACTGGACCATACATCATCAAAAGCGGGAGAGGTGGTGTTCGGCTGCAAGAAGGTGTGAAAGTCCGACAATGGTTTGTAAAAAGCGGGTAAAAAAAGGTTCAAATGCCCGATCATATTTATTGCTATAAAATGAATTGCTTTGCTCAAACCAAGTTAAAACTGCTTTGTCCTTCCATATTCATCAATGTCTAGATCGACTTCAACAAAGAAAAACATTGGACTTTGCAGTAGAAGAAGTTGAAATCCATCTACACATTGATAAATATGAAGGACAAAGCAGTTCCCACTTGCCCATAAGAAAATAAGCTTATTCTCGGATTCCTGATCCTTCAGTGTTGCTCTTTCTTCTACTGCAAAATACAATGTTGTTCTTTGTTGAAGTCGATCTAGACATTGATAAATATGAAGGAAAAAGCAGTTTTAACTTGGTTTGAGTGAATGAATTCATTTTATACATAAAATCCGAAATCGTGCAGAACTCATGAAAATAAGCTTATTCTCGGATTCCTAAAACTTTTGATTGGCTCTTTCTTTTACTGCAAAGTACAACGTTGTTTTTTTTGTTTAAATATATCGAGACATTGATAAATATGAAGGTAAAAGCCGTTTTAACATAGTTTGAGTGAAGGATTTGATTTTATAGATAAAATCCCAAATCATGCAGAACTCCTCAAAAGGGAGGTATGGCTTAATCACAATTGTGGTTCTTTCTCATTCGGGGTAGTATGAGGAAGTTTATGCTTGAAATATATGTAGAAATGGGTACATATGAAGGACAAAGCAGTGTTAACTTAGTTTGAGTGAAGGAATTCATTTTATACATAAAATCCCAAATCATGCAGAACGTATGAAAAGAAGCTTATTCTCGGATTCCTGATCCTTCAGTTTTGCTCTTTCTTCTACTGCAAAATACAATGTTGTTCTTTGTTGAAGTCGATCTAGACATTGATAAATATGAAGGAAAAAGCAGTTTTAACTTGGTTTGAGTGAATGAATTCATTTTATACATAAAATCCGAAATCGTGCAGAACTCATGAAAATAAGCTTATTGTCGGATTCCTAAAACTTTTGATTTGCTCTTTCTTTTATTGCAAAGTACAACGTTGTTTTTTTTTTGTTTAAATCTATCGAGACATTGATATATATGAAGGTAAAAGCCGTTTTAACATAGTTTGAGTGAAGGAATTGATTTTATAGATAAAATCCCAAATCATGCAGAACTCCTCAAAAGGGGCGTATGGCTTAATCACAAGTGTGGTTCTTTCTCATTCGGGGTAGTATGAGGAAGTTTATGCTTGAAATATATGTAGAAATGGGTACATATGAAGGACAAAGCAGTGTTAACTTAGTTTGAGTGAAGGAATTCATTTTATACATAAAATCCCAAATCATGCAGAACGTATGAAAAGAAGCTTATTCTCGGATTCCTGATCCTTCAGTTTTGCTCTTTCTTCTACTGCAAAATACAATGTTGTTCTTTGTTGAAGTCGATCTAGACATTGATAAATATGAAGGAAAAAGCAGTTTTAACTTGGTTTGAGTGAATGAATTCATTTTATACATAAAATCCGAAATCGTGCAGAACTCATGAAAATAAGCTTATTGTCGGATTCCTAAAACTTTTGATTTGCTCTTTCTTTTATTGCAAAGTACAACGTTGTTTTTTTGTTTAAATCTATCGAGACATTGATATATATGAAGGTAAAAGCCGTTTTAACATAGTTTGAGTGAAGGAATTAATTTTATAGATAAAATCCCAAATCATGCAGAACTCCTCAAAAGGGAGGTATGGCTTAATCACAAGTGTGGCTCTTTCTCATTCAGGGTAATATGAGGAAGTTTATGCTTGAAATATATGTAGAAATGGGTACATATGAAGGACAAAGCAGTGTTAACTTAGTTTGCGTGAAGAAATTCATTTTATACATAAAATCCGAAATCGTGCAGAACTCATGAAAATAAGCTTATTCTCGGATTCCTAAAACTTTTGATTTGCACTTTCTTTTACTGCAAAGTACAACGTTGTTTTTTGTTGAAATCTATCTAGACATTGATTACATTCACACCTACTTGCAGTCGAACACCTTCTCATCCACTTATGATCATGTGCGGTTGGGCTTTCGCACCTTTTCTTACCCATTTTTCAGTAATTATGGGTGGACATTCAGACCTTCTTGCAGTCGAACAGCTCTGCTCCCGCTTTTGATTATGTTTGGTTAGATATTCGAACATTTTCTTAACTGCTTTTTTACAAACTTTGGTCGGACGTTCACACCTTCTTGCAGCCGAACACCTACACTTCCGGTTTTGATAGTGTATATTAGGGCATACGAACCTTTTCTTACCCGCTTTTTAAAAACCATGGTCGGACTTTCACACCTTCTCTTAGCTGAACAACTCCGCTCCCTCTTTTGATTGTGTACAGTCGGGTATTTTAACCTTTTCTTACCTGCTTTTTACCAACTATGATCGGACATTCACACCGTCTTACAGCGGAACACCTCCGCTCCCTCTTTTGATGGTGTATGTTTGGGCATTCGAACCTTTTCTTACCCGCTTTTTACAAACCAGGGTCGGACTTTAACACCTTTTAGTAGCCGAACAACTCCGCTCCCGCTATTGATTGTGTACAGTCGGGTATTTTAACCTTTTCTTACCCGCTTTTTACCAACTATGGTCGGACATTCACACCGTCTTACAGCGGAACACCTCCTCTCCCGCTTATGATCATGTACGGTTTGATATTCGAAAATTTACTTTCTTGTTTTAAAGCAATTATTGATGGACATTCAAACCTTCTTTTTGATGGTGTATAGTCGGGCTTTCGAGCCTTTTCTTCCCGGTTTTTACAAACCATGGTCGGACTTTCACACCTTCTTGTAGCCGAACAACTCCGCTCCTGCTATTGATTGTGTACAGTGGGGTATTTTAACCTTTTCTTACCCGCTTTTTACCAACTATGGTCGGACATTCACACCGTCTTACAGCGGAACACCTCTGCTCCCGCTTTTGATGGTGTATAGTCGGGCATTCGAACCTTTTCTTACCCGCTTTTTACAAACTATGGTGGGACATTCAAACCTTCTTGTATCCGAAAACCTCCGCTCTCTCTTTTGATCATACATTGTCGGACATTCGCACCTTTTCTCACCCGCTTTTTACAAACCATGGTCGGACTTTCACACCTTCTTGTAGCCGAACACATCCGCTCCCGCTATTGATTGTGTACAGTCGGGTATTTTAACCTTTTCTTACCCGCTTTTTACCAACTATGGTCGGACATTCACACCTTCGTACAGCGGAACACCTCCGCTCCCTCTTTTGATGGTGTATGTTCGGGTATTCAAACCTTTTCTTACCCGCTTTTTCCAAACTATGGTCGGCTATTCACAGCTTCCTCTCCACCATACTTGTATGGTTGGATATTCACACCCACTTGCATCCGAAGACCTCTGCCCCAAATTTTTTTGATATTTAGTCGGACATTCGCACCTTACCCGCTTTTGGCAAACTATGGCCTTCTTGCAGCCAAACACCTCTGATCTCGCATTTGATGATGTAAGGTTTGGCATTCAGACCTTGCTTCACCTGCTTTTCACCAAATATAGTCGGACATTCACACCTACTTGCCGCCGAACACAACCCCTCTCGCTTTTGATGATGTATGGACCGGCATTTTTACCTTTTCTAACACATTTTTTGATTATGTTTGGTTGGATATTCGAACCTTTTCTTAACTTCTTTTTACATATTTTGGTTGGACGTTCACACCTTCTTGTAGCCGAACACTTCCACTCCTGCTTTTGATGATGTATGGTTGGGCATTCACACCTTTTTTTTGCCCATTTTTTAGGAATTATGGGTGGACATTCACACCTTGCAGCTGAACACCTCCTATCCCACTTATGATCATGTGCGGTTTGATTTTCGAAAAGTTTCTTTCATGTTTTCTAGCAATTATTGATGGACATGTAGACCTTCTTGCAGCTGAACACCTCCGCTCCTGCTTTTGATCATACATTGTCAGGCATTCGCACCTTGTCTTACCCACTTTTTACAAACTTTAGTCGAACAGTCACACCTACTTGCAGCAGAACACAACCTCTCTCGCTTTTGATGATGTATGGACCGGCATTCTTACCTTTTCTAACACATTTCTCAGCAATTATGGTCGGAGATTCACACCTACTCACAGCCGAACAACTCCGCTCCCGCATTTGAAGGTGTATAGTCGGGCATTCTCACCCTTTCTCATCAGCTTTTTGCAAATTATGATCTGACATTCACACCTACTTCCAGTCGAACAGCTCTGCTCCCGCTTTTGATTATGTTTGGTTGGATATTCGAACCTTTTCTTAACTTCGTTTTACATATTTTGGTTGGACGTTCACACCTTCTTGTTGCCGAACACTTCCACTCCTGCTTTTGATGATGTATGGTTGGGCATTCACACCTTTTTTTTGCCCATTTTTTAGGAATTATGGGTGGACATTCACACCTTGCAGCTGAACACCTCCTGTCCCACTTATGATCATGTGCGGTTTGATTTTCGAAAAGTTTCTTTCATGTTTTCTAGCAATTATTGATGGACATGTAGACCTTCTTGCAGCTGAACACCTCCGCTCCCGCTTTTGATCATACATTGTCAGGCATTCGCACCTTGTCTTACCCACTTTTTACAAACTTTAGTCGAACAGTCACACCTACTTGCAGCCGAACACAACCTCTCTCGCTTTTGATGATGTATGGACCGGCATTCTTACCTTTTCTAACACATTTTTCAGCAATTATGGTCGGAGATTCACACCTACTCACAGCCGAACAACTCCGCTCCCGCATTTGAAGGTGTATAGTCGGGCATTCTCACCCTTTCTCATCAGCTTTTTGCAAATTATGATCTGACATTCACACCTACTTGCAGTCGAACAGCTCTGCTCCTGCTTTTGATTATGTTTGGTTGGATATTCGAACCTTTTCTTAACTGCTTTTTACAAACTTTGGTTGGACGTTCACACCTTCTTGTAGCCGAACACATGCACTCCTGCTTTTGATGATGTATGGTTGGGCATTCGCACCTTTTTTTTACCCATTTTTCAGGTATTATGGGTGGACATTCACACCTTCTTGCAGCTGAACACCTCCTCTCCCACTTATGATCATGTGTGGTTTGATTTTCGAAAATTTTCTTTCATGTTTTCTAGCAATTATTGATGGACATTTAGACCTTCTTGCAGCTGAACACCACCTCTCCCGATTTCGATGATGTATGGACCGGCATTTTTACCTTTTCTAACACATTTTTCAGCAATTATGGTTGGAGATTCACACCTACTCACAGCCGAACAACTCCGCTCCCGCATTTGATGGTGTATAGTCGGGCATTCTCACCCTTTCTCATCAGCTTTTTGCAAATTATGATCTGACATTCACACCTACTTCCAGTCGAACAGCTCTGCTCCCGCTTTTGATTATGTTTGGTTAGATATTCGAACCTTTTCTTAACTGCTTTTTACAAACTTTGGTCGGACGTTCACAATATCTTGCAGCCGAACACCTCCGCTTCCGCTTTTGATGGTGTATATTTGGGCATACGAACCTTTTCTTACCCGCTTTTTACAAACCAAGGTCGGACTTTCACACCTTCTCTTAGCTGAACAACTCCGCTCCCTCTTTTGATTGTGTACAGTCGGGTAATTTAACCTTTTCTTACCCGCTTTTTACCATCTATGGTCGGACATTCACACCGTCTTACAGCGGAACACCTCCGCTCCCTCTTTTGATGATGTATGGTTAGGCATTCGCACCTTTTCTTACCCATTTTTCAGTAATTATGGGTAGACATTCACACCTTCTTGCAGCTGAACACCTCCTCTCCCGCTTATGATCATGTGCAGTTTGATATTCGAACATTTTCTTTCATGTTTTCTAGCAATTATTGATGGACATTCAGACCACCGTCCTGCAGCTGAACACCTCCGCTCCCACTTTTGATGGTGTATAGTCGGGCTTTCGAGCCTTTTCTTCCCCGGTTTTTACAAATTATGGTTGGACATTCAGACCTTCTTGCAGCCGAAAACCTCCGCTCCCTCTTTTGATCATACATTGTCGGGCATTCGCACCTTTTCTTACCCGCTTTTTACAAACCATGGTCGGACTTTCACACCTTTTAGTAGCCGAACAACTCCGCTCCCGCTATTGATTGTGTACAGTCGGGTATTTTAACCTTTTCTTACCCGCTTTTTACCAACTATGGTTGGACATTCACACCTTCTTACACCAGAACACCTCCGCTCCCTGTTTTGATTATGTATGGTTTGACATTCGCACCTTCTCTCACCCGCCTTTTACTATGGTCGGCCATTCACAGCTTCCTCTCCACCATACTTGTATGGTGGGATATTCACACCCACCTGCATCCGAAGACCTCCGCCCCCACTTTTGTTGATATTTAGTCGGTCATTCGCACCTTACCCGCTTTTGGCAAACTATGGCCTTCTTGCAGCCAAACACCTCTGATCTCGCTTTTGATGATGTAAGGTTGGGCATTCAGACCTTGCTTCACCTGCTTTTCACCAAATATAGTCGGACATTCACACCCACTTGCATCCGAAGACCTCCGCCCCAAATTTTGTTGATATTTAGTCGGACATTCGCACCTTACCCGCTTTTGGCAAACTATGGCCTTCTTGCAGCCAAACACCTCTGATCTCGCTTTTGATGATGTAAGGTTGGGCATTCAGACCTTGCTTCACCTGCTTTTCACCAAATATAGTCGGACATTCACACCTTCTTGCAGCCGAACACTTCCGCTCCACCTTTTAGTGTTCTATCACACCTTTTTTTCACCGCATTTTATACATTATGGTTGGAAATTTTCAACCACTCTCATCCGAAGACCTCTCCTCCCGCTTTTGTTAATATATTTGAACTTTAGTCGGGCATTCAAACCTTCTTCCAGCTGAACCACCTCCGCTCCCTGTTTTGATCATATATGGTCTGGCAATACTACCTTTTCTTACCCGTTTGTGAGTAATTATGGCTGGACATTCACACCTACTTGCAGCCGAACACAACCTCTCTCGCTTTTGATGATGTATGGACCGGCATTCTTACCTTTTCTAACACATTTTTCAGCAATTATGGTCGGAGATTCACACCTACTCACAGCCGAACAACTCCGCTCCCGCATTTGATGGTGTATAGTCGGGCATTCTCACCCTTTCTCATCAGCTTTTTGCAAATTATGATCTGACATTCACACCTACTTGCAGTCGAACAGCTCTGCTCCCGCTTTTGATTATGTATGGTTGGATATTCGAACCTTTTCTTAACTGCTTTTTACAAACTTTGGTTGGACGTTCACACCTTCTTGTAGCCGAACACATGCACTCCTGCTTTTGATGATGTATGGGTGGACATTCACACCTTCTTGCAGCTGAACACCACCTCTCCCGATTTTGATTATGTATGGACCGGCATTTTTACCTTTTCTAACACATTTTTCAGCAATTATGGTTGGAGATTCACACCTACTCACAGCCGAACAACTCCGCTTCCGCTTTTGATGGTGTATATTCGGGCATACGAACCTTTTCTTACCCGCTTTTTACAAACCAAGGTCAGACTTTCACACCTTCTCTTAGCTGAACAACTCCGCTCCCTCTTTTGATTGTGTACAGTCGGGTAATTTAACCTTTTCTTACCCGCTTTTTACCATCTATGGTCGGACATTCACACCGTCTTACAGCGGAACACCTCCGCTCCCTCTTTTGATGATGTATGGTTAGGCATTCGCACCTTTTCTTACCCATTTTTCAGTAATTATGGGTAGACATTCACACCTTCTTGCAGCTGAACACCTCCTCTCCCGCTTATGATCATGTGCAGTTTGATATTCGAAAATTTTCTTTCATGTTTTCTAGCAATTATTGATGGACATTCAGACCGTCTTGCAGCTGAACACCTCCGCTCCCACTTTTGATGGTGTATAGTCGGGCTTTCGAGCCTTTTCTTCCCCGGTTTTTACAAATTATGGTTGGACATTCAGACCTTCTTGCAGCCGAAAACCTCCACTCCCTCTTTTGATCATACATTGTCGGGCATTTGCACCTTTTCTTACCAGCTTTTTACAAACCATGGTCGGACTTTCACACCTTTTAGTAGCCGAACAACTCCGCTCCCGCTATTGATTGTGTACAGTCGGGTATTTTAACCTTTTCTTACCCGCTTTTTACCAACTATGGTTGGACATTCACACCTTCTTACAGCAGAACACCTCCGCTCCCTGTTTTGATTATGTATGGTTTGACATTCGCACCTTCTCTCACCCGCCTTTTACTATGGTCGGCCATTCACAGCTTCCTCTCCACCATACTTGTATGGTGGGATATTCACACCCACCTGCATCCGAAGACCTCCGCCCCCACTTTTGTTGATATTTAGTCGGTCATTCGCACCTTACCCGCTTTTGGCAAACTATGGCCTTCTTGCAGCCAAACACCTCTGATCTCGCTTTTGATGATGTAAGGTTGGGCTTTCAGACCTTGCTTCACCTGCTTTTCACCAAATATAGTCGGACATTCACACCCACTTGCATCCGAAGACCTCCGCCCAAAATTTTGTTGATATTTAGTCGGACATTCGCACCTTACCCGCTTTTGGCAAACTATGGCCTTCTTGCAGCCAAACACCTCTGATCTCGCTTTTGATGATGTAAGGTTGGGCATTCAGACCTTGCTTCACCTGCTTTTCACCAAATATAGTCGGACATTCACACCTTCTTGCAGCCGAACACTTCCGCTCCACCTTTTAGTGTTCTATCACACCTTTTTTTCACCGCATTTTATACATTATGGTTGGAAATTTTCAACCACTCTCATCCGAAGACCTCTCCTCCCGCTTTTGTTAATATATTTGAACTTTAGTCGGACATTCAAACCTTCTTGCAGCTGAACCACCTCCGCTCCCTGTTTTGATCATATATGGTCTGGCAATACTACCTTTTCTTACCCGTTTGTGAGTAATTATGGCTGGACATTCACACCTACTTGCAGCCGAACACAACCTCTCTCGCTTTTGATGATGTATGGACCGGCATTCTTACCTTTTCTAACACATTTTTCAGCAATTATGGTCGGAGATTCACACCTACTCACAGCCGAACAACTCCGCTCCCGCATTTGATGGTGTATAGTCGGGCATTCTCACCCTTTCTCATCAGCTTTTTGCAAATTATGATCTGACATTCACACCTACTTGCAGTCGAACAGCTCTGCTCCCGCTTTTGATTATGTATGGTTGGATATTCGAACCTTTTCTTAACTGCTTTTTACAAACTTTGGTTGGACGTTCACACCTTCTTGTAGCCGAACACCTCCGCTCCCTCTTTTGATGATGTATGGTTAGGCATTCGCACCTTTTCTTACCCATTTTTCAGTAATTATGGGTAGACATTCACACCTTCTTGCAGCTGAACACCTCCTCTCCCGCTTATGATCATGTGCAGTTTGATATTCGAACATTTTCTTTCATGTTTTCTAGCAATTATTGATGGACATTCAGACCACCGTCCTGCAGCTGAACACCTCCGCTCCCACTTTTGATGGTGTATAGTCGGGCTTTCGAGCCTTTTCTTCCCCGGTTTTTA
This sequence comes from Leuresthes tenuis, assembly GCF_036924035.1. Lineage (NCBI taxonomy): Eukaryota > Metazoa > Chordata > Actinopteri > Atheriniformes > Atherinopsidae > Leuresthes > Leuresthes tenuis. The sequence continues at coordinate 215,086 of NW_027325415.1, read as the reverse complement.
CAAATTATGGTTGGACATTCAGACCTTCTTGCAGCCGAAAACCTCCACTCCCTCTTTTGATCATACATTGTCGGGCATTCGCACCTTTTCTTACCCGCTTTTTACAAACCATGGTCGGACTTTCACACCTTTTAGTAGCCGAACAACTCCGCTCCCGCTATTGATTGTGTACAGTCGGGTATTTTAACCTTTTCTTACCCGCTTTTTACCAACTATGGTTGGACATTCACACCTTCTTACACCAGAACACCTCCGCTCCCTGTTTTGATTATGTATGGTTTGACATTCGCACCTTCTCTCACCCGCCTTTTACTATGGTCGGCCATTCACAGCTTCCTCTCCACCATACTTGTATGGTGGGATATTCACACCCACCTGCATCCGAAGACCTCCGCCCCCACTTTTGTTGATATTTAGTCGGTCATTCGCACCTTACCCGCTTTTGGCAAACTATGGCCTTCTTGCAGCCAAACACCTCTGATCTCGCTTTTGATGATGTAAGGTTGGGCATTCAGACCTTGCTTCACCTGCTTTTCACCAAATATAGTCGGACATTCACACCCACTTGCATCCGAAGACCTCCGCCCCAAATTTTGTTGATATTTAGTCGGACATTCGCACCTTACCCGCTTTTGGCAAACTATGGCCTTCTTGCAGCCAAACACCTCTGATCTCGCTTTTGATGATGTAAGGTTGGGCATTCAGACCTTGCTTCACCTGCTTTTCACCAAATATAGTCGGACATTCACACCCACTTGCATCCGAAGACCTCCGCCCCAAATTTTGTTGATATTTAGTCGGACATTCGCACCTTACCCGCTTTTGGCAAACTATGGCCTTCTTGCAGCCAAACACCTCTGATCTCGCTTTTGATGATGTAAGGTTGGGCATTCAGACCTTGCTTCACCTGCTTTTCACCAAATATAGTCGGACATTCACACCTTCTTGCAGCCGAACACTTCCGCTCCACCTTTTAGTGTTCTATCACACCTTTTTTTCACCGCATTTTATACATTATGGTTGGAAATTTTCAACCACTCTCATCCGAAGACCTCTCCTCCCGCTTTTGTTAATATATTTGAACTTTAGTCGGGCATTCAAACCTTCTTGCAGCTGAACCACCTCCGCTCCCTGTTTTGATCATATATGGTCTGGCAATACTACCTTTTCTTACCCGTTTGTGAGTAATTATGGCTGGACATTCACACCTACTTGCAGCCGAACACAACCTCTCTCGCTTTTGATGATGTATGGACCGGCATTCTTACCTTTTCTAACACATTTTTCAGCAATTATGGTCGGAGATTCACACCTACTCACAGCCGAACAACTCCGCTCCCGCATTTGATGGTGTATAGTCGGGCATTCTCACCCTTTCTCATCAGCTTTTTGCAAATTATGATCTGACATTCACACCTACTTGCAGTCGAACAGCTCTGCTCCCGCTTTTGATTATGTATGGTTGGATATTCGAACCTTTTCTTAACTGCTTTTTACAAACTTTGGTTGGACGTTCACACCTTCTTGTAGCCGAACACATGCACTCCTGCTTTTGATGATGTATGGTTGGGCATTCGCACCTTTTTTTTTACCCATTTTTCAGGTATTATGGGTGGACATTCACACCTTCTTGCAGCTGAACACCTCCTCTCCCACTTATGATCATGTGTGGTTTGATTTTCGAAAATTTTCTTTCATGTTTTCTAGCAATTATTGATGGACATTTAGACCTTCTTGCAGCTGAACACCACCTCTCCCGATTTTGATTATGTATGGACCGGCATTTTTACCTTTTCTAACACATTTTTCAGCAATTATGGTTGGAGATTCACACCTACTCACAGCCGAACAACTCCGCTACCGCATTTAATGGTGTATAGTCGGGCATTCTCACCCTTTCTCATCAGCTTTTTGCAAATTATGATCTGACATTCACACCTACTTGCAGTCGAACAGCTCTGCTCCCGCTTTTGATTATGTATGGTTGGATAATCGAACCTTTTCTTAACTGCTTTTTACAAACTTTGGTTGGACGTTCACACCTTCTTGTAGCCGAACACATGCACTCCTGCTTTTGATGATGTATGGTTGGGCATTTGCACCTTTTTTTTTACCCATTTTTCAGGTATTATGGGTGGACATTCACACCTTCTTGCAGCTGAACACCTCCTCTCCCACTTATGATCATGTGTGGTTTGATTTTCGAAAATTTTCTTTCATGTTTTCTAGCAATTATTGATGGACAGTTAGACCTTCTTGCAGCTGAACACCACCTCTCCCGATTTTGATTATGTATGGACCGGCATTTTTACCTTTTCTAACACATTTTTCAGCAATTATGGTTGGAGATTCACACCTACTCACAGCCGAACAACTCCGCTACCGCATTTGATGGTGTATAGTCGGGCATTCTCACCCTTTCTCATCAGCTTTTTGCAAATTATGATCTGACATTCACACCTACTTCCAGTCAAACAGCTCTGCTCCCGCTTTTGATTATGTTTGGTTAGATATTCGAACCTTTTCTTAACTGCTTTTTACAAACTTTGGTCGGACGTTCACAATATCTTGCAGCCGAACACCTCCGCTTCCGCTTTTGATGGTGTATATTCGGGCATACGAACCTTTTCTTACCCGCTTTTTACAAACCAAGGTCGGACTTTCACACCTTCTCTTAGCTGAACAACTCCGCTCCCTCTTTTGATTATGTATGGTTGGATATTCGAACCTTTTCTTAACTGCTTTTTACAAACTTTGGTTGGACGTTCACACCTTCTTGTAGCCGAACACATGCACTCCTGCTTTTGATGATGTATGGTTGGGCATTCGCACCTTTTTTTTACCCATTTTTCAGGTATTATGGGTGGACATTCACACCTTCTTGCAGCTGAACACCTCCTCTCCCACTTATGATCATGTGTGGTTTGATTTTCGAAAATTTTCTTTCATGTTTTCTAGCAATTATTGATGGACATTTAGACCTTCTTGCAGCTGAACACCACCTCTCCCGATTTTGATTATGTATGGACCGGCATTTTTACCTTTTCTAACACATTTTTCAGCAATTATGGTTGGAGATTCACACCTACTCACAGCCGAACAACTCCGCTACCGCATTTAATGGTGTATAGTCGGGCATTCTCACCCTTTCTCATCAGCTTTTTGCAAATTATGATCTGACATTCACACCTACTTGCAGTCGAACAGCTCTGCTCCCGCTTTTGATTATGTATGGTTGGATATTCGAACCTTTTCTTAACTGCTTTTTACAAACTTTGGTTGGACGTTCACACCTTCTTGTAGCCGAACACATGCACTCCTGCTTTTGATGATGTATGGTTGGGCATTTGCACCTTTTTTTTTACCCATTTTTCAGGTATTATGGGTGGACATTCACACCTTCTTGCAGCTGAACACCTCCTCTCCCACTTATGATCATGTGTGGTTTGATTTTCGAAAATTTTCTTTCATGTTTTCTAGCAATTATTGATGGACAGTTAGACCTTCTTGCAGCTGAACACCACCTCTCCCGATTTTGATTATGTATGGACCGGCATTTTTACCTTTTCTAACACATTTTTCAGCAATTATGGTTGGAGATTCACACCTACTCACAGCCGAACAACTCCGCTACCGCATTTGATGGTGTATAGTCGGGCATTCTCACCCTTTCTCATCAGCTTTTTGCAAATTATGATCTGACATTCACACCTACTTCCAGTCAAACAGCTCTGCTCCCGCTTTTGATTATGTTTGGTTAGATATTCGAACCTTTTCTTAACTGCTTTTTACAAACTTTGGTCGGACGTTCACAATATCTTGCAGCCGAACACCTCCGCTTCCGCTTTTGATGGTGTATATTCGGGCATACGAACCTTTTCTTACCCGCTTTTTACAAACCAAGGTCGGACTTTCACACCTTCTCTTAGCTGAACAACTCCGCTCCCTCTTTTGATTATGTATGGTTGGATATTCGAACCTTTTCTTAACTGCTTTTTACAAACTTTGGTTGGACGTTCACACCTTCTTGTAGCCGAACACATGCACTCCTGCTTTTGATGATGTATGGTTGGGCATTCGCACCTTTTTTTTACCCATTTTTCAGGTATTATGGGTGGACATTCACACCTTCTTGCAGCTGAACACCTCCTCTCCCACTTATGATCATGTGTGGTTTGATTTTCGAAAATTTTCTTTCATGTTTTCTAGCAATTATTGATGGACATTTAGACCTTCTTGCAGCTGAACAGGCTTTGTGCACATGTCTCATGAAAATAAAATGGGTGTATGATTGCTGACGGCAGAGCAATACTGCCAAACTTATGAGTTCTTGTGGCAAACTTGATTCAGTGTCTTGACGTGTATACGCTGTTTCGCTGACTTGTCACAAGAAACAAAGTGTGTTTGATAAGATCCGACCATTTTATTACGGGAGGATCAGTATGTATGGATTCTGATGTGACTGATAAACCCATTCGTATCTTAAGCATAATCTAATACGTGAGACAACGCCCTGGCACACAATCAAAAAAAAAATAGAGAGAGAGCGGTTTTGTGTCCCCACAGTCCATAATGTAGAAAAGAGAGAAAAAAGCCTTTCTGATTTGGTGTGTGTGCTCACAGTGCAGAGTGTAGAGAAAAGAGAGAAAAGAAAGCCATTTTGGTGTCACGGGTGTTGTGACTTACACACACACATTTCTGAATTGAGAAAGGAAATTATTTTAGAGAAAGCACTAGAGTTTAGATCCCACATTTGTTGATAGGCATTCATTTAATTTTTCTTTTAATCAGTTTTAAAGTGAATACTAACTGAGAAATGAAAAAGGTGAAGAGTTTAGAAGCTTGGTTCAAGAGCAAAACTTGGTTTATGATCAGCTGAGTCTCTAAACAGAACAGCAAAGGGCTTCATCGAACATTTAAAAAAGATTCAGATTGTTAGAATATCCAGAATTTATAGGAATGGTGGTGATTACTCTTATTTTCTAGAATGGAAATAACTGCACCATGTCTGTTTTATGAATTTAAGGGGCTAAAAAGTTTTGTTCTCGTTTTTCTATGATTAACCGAATGTATGTGAGAGTCCAAACAGACAGAAGGGTTACGGCCGAGCGCTGGACCTTCCAAAAAAGATGAGACAGGCTGGACCTGTGCCATACTAGTTAAGACCGGCCTGTGGATAACAGGTTCTTTAAACTCTCACACACACAAACTCACACACGTTCGCATACATACACCCATACACACACACATTCTTGAACTTGCTGCAAGATTAAACATTTGCATTAACTGACTCCAGAAACTCTGAGTCTCATTGAGAGACTTTTCTCAACAATTGGGTCCTCAAACCAGATCTCAACGTTTTTTCCGCTTTCCAGGGTCGGAGCTGAAACCGTGCACGGGGGAGTCCAGTACTCCTAATGAAAGACCCCCTGCTGAATTGCGGTAATTAGGGGCCAGTGTCCACTGAAAGGGGGAAACAGGGACGAGATCGTACTTTTGAATCAATGGCCAGAAGCCATTGGCAGTGCAGGCATCAACAATAATGGTGTTATTTCACCCATTAACACTTAAGGTACCTCATGCAGTGGCTGTGATATGGTTACTTAACAAAATATCTTTACCAGACATCTCTCCTACATAACAGTTCTTCTTTCACAGCCACACCTTGTTGTCGAGAGATGTGCTACACTTAATCCATCCACACTGCTACCTACCCCACAGATGGAAAGCCTCATGATTGCATGTCAGAAATAACCATCAGTGTTTTACCCAGGCCAGACTTAACTGATATACGTTATGAAAATGCAGAAATAACTATATTTATTCAACAGGTCAAGCAAAAAACCCTGATGGCACAAATGCTACAGGATTTGCAGTAGTAACAGAAACTGAAGTTTTCTTAAAACAACCACTACCAAAAAATTACTCTGTTCAAGCAGTCGAATTGGTAGCTTTAACTGAAGCTTGTAAATTAAATAACAAAAAGGTTGTTAACGTTTACACTGACAGTCAGTATGCCTTCTCAACTGTACATGTGTTAACACAGCATTGGAAAAACAGGTATGTTGACATCCACAGCTAAATGTATAAACTACAAATATTTTAGCATTATTAGATGTTATTCAATTGCCATCTACAATAGACTCGTATGAATGACCGGAAGGAAAACCATACTGCCAAAGAATTTGTTTAAATATGCTGCAGTATTGAGCCACGGACCATGTCATGTCTCAACAGGAGGGATGGAAGCAATAATGAACAAGGTTTTTACAGCATATGGTTTTACTAATTATTGAATTTTTTTTTTTAGAATAAATAAATGAATAAAGTTTTGTCTAGCAGGTCAAATATGTGCAAAATACATTCCACAGGGCAATCTAAGACCAAAACGAAGATAATTCCCTAAGCCAGTGTATCTTTTTCAACATATTTGTTTGGATTTCATTATTTCATTATTGTGTAGATTTCATTGAACTAAATTAATGTTAAGGGAAACGATTCTGCTCAGTGACAACAGAGGTTTTTACCAAATGGTCTGAAATATTTCCATGTGCACAAGCAGATGCACTCTCAGTAGCAAAATCACGCGTAAAATAACTCATTTCTAGATTTGAAATTCCTGAAAAGATCTTCAGTGATAATTTGACACACTTTGTAAACTATGTCATCTCACTGATGGCAAAGAACTTAAAATAGATCTTAGAAACCACTGTGATATAGAAGGTTTCGCTAACACATTGGAATTGTTTTACTATTTACATATGCATGTGCAGTGAAGAATTGCTTGCTGCTGATAAATGCAAAGAAGAACAGCTTACACATAGATGCTCACATATAGGCTGCTGAATGCAATGAAGACCTGCTTATCCAGTAAAGTTCAATGTCAATGTGTAATATTCAATTAGGATTTGCAAAACAGTGAAGTTAAACAATGAATGGGTCCATAGTCGGTATGAGAAGACTACAGGAATATTTACCTGGGTGTACGTTCAAACAGAGATGAGAAAATTGCGATAAATTATTGTTTGTTTGTTTGTTAGTATGTATATGAATGTTATGTGTATAAACTGTGTTGAGTTGTAGTTACTCAGTAGTGTCTCAGTGAAACAACCGACGGGGGAAGCCTTGCGGTGACAACAAAAGCAGTGTTTTACTGATCAGTCAAGTTGCTCCAGTGTACTCCATACAAACTGGTTGGCTACTGAAGGGATAGAAAATGGGGAATACTTGTTTTAAAGCAAACAAGGAATTAGATGGGAAAAATACATGTTTTAACGGGACCCAGACAATATTATATAGATGTCGCCACTGAAGTAAAGAACATTTACGTGGGATGGTGTGAGGGTCCTCGTTTGGCTGACGTTCGCCGATATGCTCGCCATGCTCAGAACCAAGTTGAGACGCGTAAGACAACCAAAAGGGACAAGTGTGAAAAGGAGCTGCATTTGGCAACCATGACCATGTATTACGCAGTTGGTGTAAACAGAGGACGAGGCCGAAGTCGAAGACGTGGACGTGTGGGAGAGGAGGTCGAAATGGGCCACGCCAGAGCTATGATCCGAATATTTGTTTTTACTGTGGCCAGACTGGACACTGGAAGAAGGACTGTCCACAGCTAAAAAGTGATGAAATTGGGCAAAAGGCTGACTGAGGGTGGGAGGCAGGTTCTGGACGTCACGCGGCAGCAGAGCCTTCACTAATGGGTGATAGCACAAACACACTCACACATTTTTCCTGCTCTGTGTAGTGAAGCAACGCTTGCCGACTGTGATTCACGTAGTAAAGTTTTGCATGCTATTTCCGTCCTAGAGCAAAGATATTTCTTTCAGAATATAGGAACTTATGTTCATCAGTAGTGACGTCAGGGGAGTTTGATTGTCCTCCAAAGTTAAGTGGAAACCACGTTTACTGTATGTCTGCATCAGGCCAGGTTGTGAAGGAGAAAATGACAATGCCCATTGCGTGTTGTCACTCCCGATGAGCTCTCCTTCAAACACTCATTTTTGTTATCAGAGTTGTGTCCCATTCACCTGATGGGCTGTGATCTCATGTGTAAATTAGGCATTATTTTAACTTCTACACCAGAGGGTGTTAAGGTTATGTTACAGCCTGACAAAGTTTTCACAGCAGTGCAGTTTGATTCATCGGCACTTACATATGCTTATGAGTGGAAACTTCCCAGCTCTCCTTTTTCACAACAACTAGTGGAAGAAGCAAAAGCGTTAGTTTCACCCCTTTCTGATTTCATGCAACCTACTGATTTGCACTGCACATCACACATTTCTTTGGGGCCTGACGATGACTATGAGAAGAAGTGAAAAAATATGTGCGCCTACTTTATTGGCTGTGTCGCTCACTCCAGAGCACTTCGATTTTTTTAATGTTTGTGGTACTCGCCCTCACATTTCCTTGGCCAAACGTACACACTGGCAGTGACAAGGTGTGGGAGAGTTTGTTGCTAAATGTCAGAAAGAAATGGAGTGGACTGTTTCACCTGCTGATCCAAATTTGATGTTTTCTGAACGATTGTCAGCATACAAAAAAACATTTTGGAGTACAATGCATTGTCAAAGAACTGTGGACTTAATTCCTACCACAGAATCACATTTTGAAGCATGTTTTTTATCTGAAACAGATTTGTCTTCGATACCCATGTTGGCTGAAGTGCCCAATGATCTTTGGGCTAAGAGCAAATATGATGTGGGGTTGATAAAAGGCTGTGAACCAGTAATTGTCACCCCTAAATCAGACTTTTGTCCATGTAAAAAACAATACCCTTTTAAGCCTGAAGCAATTAAAGGGATTAAACCTGTTTTTCAATCTTTTCAGAAAACAGGCGTTATTGTTCCTTTTGAAAATTCACCTGTGCTTACTCCATTGTTTCCTGTTAAAAAGATTAAAGATGCTGGCCAGCCAGATGAATGGCGTTTTGTACAGGACCTCCAAGCGGTGAATGCTGCAGTTCAGCCACATGCTCCTACTGTGCCCAACCCACACACTATTTTGTCTCAAATTACATCAGATGCACAGTTTTTCTCAGTGGTTGACTTGTCGCCAGTGCACCCTGATAGCCCATTTTGGTTTGCTTTTTAGTTTGAAGGGAGATCTTGGACTTTTACCCGGTTATGCCAGGGGTACTGTGAAAGTCCCACTATTTACAATGCTGCCCTCAAAGCTAGTCTGGATTCACTTCAATCAACCACAGGCTCTGCTCTTTTGCAGTATGTGGATGACATCCTTTTATGTAGTCCATCTAAACAACAGTGTGAAAAAGACCAAATGACTCAAATAACTTTCTTGCTTTCAAAATCTTTCCTCTAGTGACGCTGACTTAGAGAGGGATGAAGATAATCATGTTTAATTGTTCATGTTTTGATTGTTTATCATTGGACCCTTTATTACTATGATGCCTGCATTTTAAACTCACGTTGTGTGCAAATGCAGGCTGATGTTTTACAGATAAAGTTATTATTTTCCTTGTTTCTTTTGGGTTGATTAATACAATGGTATTATTATAATCAAAAGGGAGGAATGTAATGGAAAATAATTCTTATATGCATTGTATTGAGTGTTACTGTGTATAACCTGCAAATGACCGAGCTGCAAGGTACCACCCTGCCCTGTTTTCTTAAATTCATCTTTACAATGGTGGGCTTGTTATAATGAGATAGCTGCACTTTAGGGGGGACAGGGTTAGGCTGGTATTTACGAGTGTGTCTGGGTAACCTCAACTGATGGTTGGGGAGGAAAGTTAGAAGAACAATCAATTATACCCAAAAACAGATGACGTGATGAGCGGGCAATATAACTGTGTGTTTTTGCTTCAGTGGTCAGAGCAACTCTGTATTCTGTACTGTGTTGTTCTCTCTTTCAAGATATTATTATTAAAGCCTCTTATCTCCTCAGAAGAAAATAACTGACTCTGTGCGTTACTAAATTTCCACCACAATTTTGGCTTCACGAACAGGATCCCTCGACTGGTGTCTCTGGACCGGATCGCAGTGCATGGCCAGCCTGGACTGAAGTAGCTGTTCCAGCCTCATACCTCCAAGGCCTTTTCTGAGAGAGAGGACTGGCAGGTCCTTTTCTTGAATACCAGCGCTGGGATCATTTTTGAAATATGATAGTCTGAGACGATAGGACTGCTTTTTAGTTTTTATTTGAATAAAAGAGGGTTTCCCGGTTGTGTCATTAGTGAGACAGAGATTTCATGGGTAAGTGAAACTTTTGAAGCAGTCCGAAGAAGTGTGAAGTACTCCGAAGAAGTGTGAGTACAGATTAAGGTCCTCATTGGAGACGTCCTTTGAGTGAAGGAATATATTTCCCCATTCCAAGTCTGAGAATGGGAAACAGTAGGTCTCAGACTTTTGACCCTACCGGGGGACCTAAGCATGATGAAATGAAAAAGACATATGGTCCAGAGGTTTTCCACCTGAAGGTTCTTTTAGTATGTTAGAAATAAGAAAATTAGAAGAAAAGTTTTGCAAATATGAGAAAGAGATGAAGCAAAAAAAAGAAAATTAAGTTTATATAAGAAGTAAGAAAGGTATAGAATTTTGGAAAAAATAAAGTGTATTAAGAGAAAGAAAGGAAAATGTTAAACAAATGCCATGACGGAATGATGATAATAATTTAGTATTAGCTGTGCCGGATCCAGACCTGGACTCCTGCCCTGCAACAACAACAGCCAGCCCTGCCACAAGCCTCTGGCTCTCGGGAAGAAGGGACTTCTTCCATCCTCCCTCGGGAAGAAATTCCATCATTCTCACAACATCAGTTACATAGGTCTGATGATGAGGAAAAGGAAGACGTTTGGTTCTCCAGCGTACCTGCCCAAGAACTTTTAACGCAAGTGACAAAAATCCTTTACCCACAATCTGGACTTCAGAGATCTAAACGTGAGAAAAAACAAAACCAGATTCAAACCATGCCTATGGTTAAAGTTGCAGTTCCCACTGGACCATTACTGGTTTATCGACCCTGGACTGAGACTGACATCATGGAAGCATAACAATGCTTACCAGATCCAGAGATTTCTGGACCCCATTTTGCTGACGAGTTGCGAGATTTCTGCGCGCAATCTGCCCGACTGGGGTTGAATTGCGTCGCATATTGGCAAAAAAGTTCAAACCGACCGACCTCTGCAAAATAGAGGCCAGTATGCTACAACTGGATTTGCGACCTACCAACAGTGAACGAGGACATAATGATAACGCTCAATATGAAGCAGCCATCCAAAGACTGTGTCAAACCATCACCACTCAATTTCCAACCAAAATCAATATGTCCCACATTTACACCTGCAAACAGAAACCCGGTGAAGGGACTGATGATTTTGTACACCGCATCCTTGAGGAAGTCAGCAAGCACAGCGGTCATCAGAGACCAAGGGATTTGGGTAATGAATCAGGACCATGGGAGAGTATTGCATGCAATGCAATAATTAAAGGCCTCATGCCAGATGTCGCCACTGAAGTAAAGAACATTTACGTGGGATGGTGTGAGGGTCCTCGTTTGGCTGACGTTCGCCGATATGTTTGCCATGCTCATAACCAAGTTGAGACGCGTAAGACAACCAAAAGGGACAAGTGTGAAAAGGAGCTGCATTTGGCAGCCATGACCATGTATTACGCAGTTGGTGTAAAAAGAGGACGAGGCCGAAGTTGAAAGAGAGGAGGGAGAGGAGGTCGAAAATGGGCCACGCCAGAGCTATGATCCGAATATTTGTTTTTACTGTGGCCAGACTGGACACTGGAAGAAGGACTGTCCACAGCTGAAAAGTGATGAAATTGGGCAAAAGGCTGACTGAGGGTGGGAGGCAGGTTCTGGACGTCACGCGGCAGCGGAGCCTCCACTGATGGGTGATAGCACAAACACACTCACACATTTTTCCTGCTCTGTGTAGTGAAGAAACGCTTGCCGACTGTGATTCACGTAGTAAAGTTTTGCATGCTATTTCCGTCCTAGAGCAAAGATATTTCTTTCAGAATATAGGAACTTATGTTCATCAGTAGTGACGTCAGGGGAGTTTGATTGTCCTCCAAAGTTAAGTGGAAACCACGTTTACTGTATGTCTGCCTCAGGCCAGGTTGTGAAGGAGAAAATGACAATGCCCATTGCGTGTTGTCACTCCCGATGAGCTCTCCTTCAAACACTCATTTTTGTTATCAGAGTTGTGTCCCATTAACCTGATGGGCTGTGATCTCATGTGTAAATTAGGCATTATTTTAACTTCTACACCAGAGGGTGTTAAGGTTATGTTACAGCCTGACAAAGTTTTCACAGCAGTGCAGTTTGATTCATCGGCACTTACATATGCTTATGAGTGGAAACTTCCCAGCTCTCCTTTTTCACAACAACTAGTGGAAGAAGCAAAAGCGTTAGTTTCACCCCTTTCTGATTTCATGCAACCTACTGATTTGCACTGCACATCACACATTTCTTCGGGGCCTGACAATGACTATGAGAAGAAGTGAAAAAATATGTGCGCCTACTTTATTGGCTGTGTCGCTCACTCCAGAGCACTTCGATTTTTTTAATGTTTGTGGTACTCGCCCTCACATTTCCTTGGCCAAACGTACACACTGGCAGTGACAAGGTGTGGGAGAGTTTGTTGCTACATGTCAGAAAGAAATGGAGTGGACCGTTTCACCTGCTGATCCAAATTTGATGTTTTCTGAACGATTGTCAGCATACAAAAAAACATTTTTGAGTACAATGCATTGTCAAAGAACTGTGGACTTAATTCCTACCACAGAATCACATTTTGAAGCATGTTTTTTATCTGAAACAGATTTGTCTTTGATACCCATGTTGGCTGAAGTGCCCAATGATCTTTGGGCTAAGAGCAAATATGATGTGGGGTTGATAAAAGGCTGTGAACCAGTAATTGTCACCCCTAAATCAGACTTTTGTCCATGTAAAAAACAATACCCTTTTAAGCCTGAAGCAATTAAAGGGATTAAACCTGTTTTTCAATCTTTTCAGAAAACAGGCGTTATTGTTCCTTTTGAAAATTCACCTGTGCTTACTCCATTGTTTCCTGTTAAAAAGATTAAAGATGCTGGCCAGCCAGATGAATGGCGTTTTGTACAGGACCTCCAAGCGGTGAATGCTGCAGTTCAGCCACATGCTCCTACTGTGCCCAACCCACACACTATTTTGTCTCAAATTACATCAGATGCACAGTTTTTCTCAGTGGTTGACTTGTCGCCAGTGCACCCTGATAGCCCATTTTGGTTTGCTTTTTAGTTTGAAGGGAGATCCTGGACTTTTACCCGGTTATGCCAGGGGTACTGTGAAAGTCCCACTATTTACAATGCTGCCCTCAAAGCTAGTCTGGATTAACTTCAATCAACCACAGGCTCTGCTCTTTTGCAGTATGTGGATGACATCCTTTTATGTGGTCCATCTAAACAACAGTGTGAAAAAGACAGTGAATCTGTTGAAACATCTTCCTTCTTATGGCCATAAAGCCAGCCTTTCTAAGTTACAGTTTGTACAGGACGAAGTCACCTTTTTGGGTCATGTGATTTTTAAGGATGGGCGCTCACTTTCTCCTAAACGTGTTGCTGCAGTTCAGATCATTCCTAAACCGGTTACTAAAAAACAGCTTATGTCATTCTTAGGTATAACATCTTACTGCAGGAACTTTATTCCTAACTACTCTTTTCTCGAAGCTCTCTTAGGTGCTCTTATCCATGGTAAAGGCAGCTGCAGTTCTGACATGCAGCTCCAGCCTTTAGTCAGCTTAAGCTGGCTCTTCAAACAGCACCAACACTTGACATTCCAGATCCTCATAAACCTTTCATACAGGCAGTTGATGAGAAGCATGGTTGTATGACATCTGTTCTTATGCAGGAACATGGGGCAGGCAAAGGCCAGTGGCTCATTTCTCAGCAAAACTGGACTCTGTGACTGCAGGCCTGCCTGGTTGTCTTCGTGCTGTTGCAGCTGCAGAGAAAGCTGTCCTGGCCTCCCAAGATATTGTGGGCTACGCTAATTTGACTGTTTTGGTTCCTCATGCTGTTGCCTTTATTCTTCTCGAGCAGAAAACTTCACATCTTTCAACTGCTCGTTGGCTCAGATACACCTCTGTGATATGCCAAATGTCACTGTTAAACGTTGTACTGTTCTGAATCCTGCTACTTTGCTTCCGACTCCTGAGGATGAGGAGCCTCATGACTGTGAAGCTGTTTTGGAACAAGTTTGTACACCCCGACCTGATCTTTTAGAGACTCCTCTTCCAAACTCTGACATGATTCTTTTTGTAGATGGATCAGCTTTGCGTGATCCAGCCACAGGTACTAACTATGTTTGGTTTGCAGTATGTTCTTCACATGACACTTTGTTGTCTGGTTCTCTTCCTAAACATTTCTCTGCTCAAACTACTGAGCTTATTGCACTTACTGAAGCTTGTAAGTTGGCAGCTGGTAAGTCTGTCACTATTTACACAGATTCCAGATATGCTTTTGGTGTTGTTCATGACTTTGGTGCGCTGTGGAAACACAGGCATTTCCTTAAATCAGATGGTAAAACTATTCTGAACTCCAAGCAGGTTTCTGATCTTCTTGATGCGATCCTTTTGCCTACAGCAATCTCGGTCTGTAAGTGTACGGCTCACACTAACTCAGACGATCCTGTTGCTTGTGGCAATGCCAGAGCTGATGCTGCAGCTAAGCAAGCAGCTAATTTTTTTCCTGTTTTCGCTTCCCTCTCTTTGCAGGCAGAAGACTCCCTCACAGATCTCCATGCTTTGCAAACTTTTGCCTCTGCAGATGAAATTTGGTCCTCTGGACGCATTTGGTCCTCTGTGGGTGCAACTCATACGGATGGTGTTTGGATGGGACCTGATGGTAAACCCTGTCTACCTAAACATTTTTTTCCTCATTTTTCAAAATTGACACATGGGTTGAACCATGTGTCAAAAGGGGGGATGCTGAATGCACTCACTGCTCAGTGGTTCACAAAAGGGTTCAGTTCATATGCGCAAAAATACTGTCAGTCATGTATGGTTTGTGCCACACATAATGTAGGAAAGGCATTACACACATCGCAAGTTGCACACCCTCCACCAGAGAAACCTTTTGAACATTTGATGATGGATTTTGTTGAACTCACACCAGCTGAAGGAAAGAAATATGCACTAGTAATAGTGGACGTGTTTAGTAAATGGGTTGAAGTTTTCCTTGCAAAACATGCAAACAGTAATGCAGTGACTAAAGCACTGCTAAACAGAAATCATTCCTAGATGGGGCATTCCAGAGAAGATCAGCAGTGATAATGGCACACATTTTGTAAACACTGCATTGACTGAGGTTGGTAAATTCCTGGGAATAACCTTGCGCACACATTGTGCTTATCATCCACAGAGTGGAGGTGCTGTGGAAAGAGAAAATGGTACATTAAAGTCCAAGTTAGCCAAATGTTGTGAAGAAACAGGTCTGCCATGGACAAAAGTATTACCTATTGTGCTTACCTACATGAGAATGAGAATCAGAGCTCAAGTGAATCTCAGCCCATTTGAAATTTTATTTGGCAGACCTCCTAACCTGGGATTGGGACCTGTAACCAGACCCCTCCCTTCCACAACTGTTTGTGATGATGCTATGTTGTCTTACTGTCGAAACCTTTCCACTGTTCTATCTCAAGTTTCACAGACAGTAAAAGCAGCCCTTCCAGCCACAGAAAACACACCACTCCAACCAGATGACAGGTGGTGAAGGAACTTCGCAGGAAACATTGGAAGTCCAAACGTTGGCAAGGCCCGTTCCAGGTGCTACTGGTCACTCATACAGCTGTTAAAGTTGCAGAGAGAGCAACCTGGATTCATGCCAGTCACTGTAAGAAGGTACCAGAACCAGTAGATGACTTCCACCCTGACATACATCAGCCTAACCAACACGCCCGGAAGGACAAAGATAAGAGTCAGCAGTAAAAGCTGTACTCCACCGGTGTGTTAAGTGCTAGTAACCTCTGACACCGAAGATTGAAACATCCTTACTGAGACCTGCGATGAAGATGATCATACACATGCTGTGAACCATGGAAGAAACTGTTTGTTGTTTGTATTTTCTTATTTGTAACCAGCATGTGCACATTGTATCTTGATTTCACAGGAAGCAATAATACAGGGCTGCTGTATTTTTCCCTGTGTGAAAGGCCTCATTGTATGTATCTCACCAAATGATTCAAATGACTCAAAGAACTTTTTTGCTTTCAAAATTTTTCCTTTAGTGACGCTGACTTAGAGAGGGATGAAGATAATCATATTTAATTGTTCATGTTTTGATTGTTTATCATTGGACCCTTTATCACTATGATGCCTGCATTTTAAACTCACGTTGTGTGCAAATGCAGGCTGATGTTTTACAGATAAAGTTATTATTTTCCTTGTTTCTTTTGGGTTGATTAATATAATGGTATTATTATAATCAAAAGGGAGGAATGTAATGGAAAATAATTCTTATATGCATTGTATTGAGTGTTACTGTGTATAACCTGCAAATGACCGAGCTGCAAGGTACCACCCTGCCCTGTTTTCTTAAATTCCTCTTTACAATGGTGGGCTTGTTATTATGAGATAGCTGCACTTTAGGGGGGACAGGGTTAGGCTGGTATTTACGAGTGTGTCTGGGTAACCTCAACTAATGGTTGGGGAGGAAAGTTAGAAGAACAATCAATTATACCCAAAAACAGATGACGTGATGAGTGGGCAATATAACTGTGTGTTTTTGCTTCAGTGGTCAGAGCAACTCTGTATTCTGTACTGTGTTGTTCTCTCTTGCAAGATATTATTATTAAAGCCTCTTATCTCCTCAAAAGAAAATAACTGACTCCCCAAGTGCAAGTGTCAGGACAAATGATCAAACTTCTCCAAGCTTCAGTCTGCAGAGAGGTACAAGACAGGGTTGCCCAATCTCGCCCTCACTTTTTGCTATTTTCATCGAACCTTTAGCAGCTGCTATCAGACAAGATAGAAATATTAAAGGCATCCAACCCCAAAATATTGAGCATAAAATAAGTCTTTATGCTGATGATGTATTACTTTTCCTTCAGAACTCACAGACGTCTCTCACTCACACGATCACACTCATAAATAAATTCTCAGCACTTTCTGACTACTCTATCAATTGGTCTAAGACCACAGTTCTGCCCATTAACTATAGGGACCAGAATATACCTTCGATCACTTTACAGTCAGGAAATATTAGATATTTAGGCATAAACATTTCCTCCAGGCTCTCAGGGCTAACAAAGCTAAATTATGTGCAATTATTAAAGACAGTAGAGGACGATCTCTCTCGTTTGAAGTCCTTACCTATATCACTTATGGGGAGAGTTACAACCATTAAAATGATGATACTACCAAAAGTTAACTATTTGTTCTCAATGATCCCCATAAAACCATCTGCTACTTGGTTTAAGTCACTAGGTTCATGCATCTCCAAATTTCTGTGGAAAAACAAACCACCACGTATTAGTTTAAAAACCCTACAGAAGACCAAGGACAGTGGTGGATTAGATTTACCTAATTTTCAGCACTATTCCTTAGCCAATAGGTTACAGTATATATCAAAATGGTTTAAACCTAGCCCAATAGATGAACATGGATAAATATAGAACAAGCATTGTGTGATAATCTGGAAATCTCTGACCTGCCACTTATTAGTCAAAACGTAAAAAATCACAAATGTTTCAAAAGCATTAACATCAGCACCTCTCTGACAGCCTGGTAGGAATTTCTTAAAATAACAAAGTCTTCACTTGTCCCGTGTAAGCTTACACCCATCTGGAACAATCCTGACATCCTGCAAAACAAAAAAATGCTAAACTTTACTCTGTGGAAGATCAAAGGAATCAAACATCTGGAACATATAATCCAAAATGGACATTTTATTTCATTTGATGAGCTCATATCACAACATGAGATAGGCAGCAATAAATTCCTAGAATATCAACAACTTAAGTCTATAATAACAAAGAAATATATCCTCCACCAACCAGACTTACAACTCCCGATTAGGGTAGTAGAATTTCTAAGCATCTGCACCCCAAAACTACTATCAAAAATATATAAATTATTGTCTAAGATAGATGACACAATGTCTCTACCGTCCTCAAAATGGGAGGCAGATTTATCCATCAGTTCTAGTCATAGCTTCTGGCCACATATATGTTTGAACACCTTCAGAATGACTCGAAATCCTAATTTACAGCTCATACAATACAAAATTATTCATAGAACACACTATACAGGACAAAGGATGTTCAGGATGGGTCTAACACACTCAAACATCTGCTCACATTGCACAGATAACACACCTGATGATTATGCACACGCTTTGTGGTTTTGTGCGCCTGTCCAGAGGTTCTGGCTTGAAGTCTTTGCGGACCTATCAACATGACTAAAGTGTAGCATTCCTGCATGCCCCACACTGTGCATACTGGGTGACTTAGACAACATCAATGTGGAATTTAGCTTAGCACACATGATCCTCACAGTGTTATGTATAGCAAAGAAAACTATTCTCATGAACTGGAAAGCGAAGAACAATCTGTGTATTAACCAGTTTAGAAATTTTCTTTTAGATTATATTAGCATGGAAACAATGTTTGCTTCCTCAAAACATCAATTGGCTGAATTTCATTCTCTCTGGTCCCTTCTGATTAGCTTGATCACATAGTGGTGGTGGTGGGTTGCTGTCCCGTCGCTCTGGGCGGTTGGGTTTGTGCTGGGGGGGGCTGTGTGGCTTCGGGCGTCTGGTGGTCTCTCGGGTCGTGGGGAAATACAGCAGCCCTGTATTATTGCTTCCTGTGAAATCAAGATACAATGTGCACATGCTGGTTACAAATAAGAAAATACAAACAACAAACAGTTTCTTCCATGGTTCACAGCATGTGTATGATCATCTTCATCGCTGGTCTCAGTAAGGATGTTTCAATCTTCGGGGTCAGAGGTTACTAGCACTTAACACACCGGTGGAGTACAGCTTTTACTGCTGACTCTTATCTTTGTCCTTCCGGGCGTGTTGGTTAGGCTGATGTATGTCAGGGTGGAAGTCATCTACTGGTTCTGGTACCTTCTTACAGTGACTGGCATGAATCCAGGTTGCTCTCTCTGCAACTTTAACAGCTGTGTGAGTGACCAGTAGCACCTGGAACGGGCCTTGCCAACGTTTGGACTTCCAATGTTTCCTGCGAAGTTCCTTCACCACCTGTCATCTGGTTGGAGTGGTGTGTTTTCTGTGGCTGGAAGGGCTGCTTTTACTGCCTGTGAAACTTGAGATAGAACAGTGGAAAGGTTTCGACAGTAAGACAACATAGCATCATCACAAACAGTTGTGGAAGGGAGGGGTCTGGTTACAGGTCCCAATCCCAGGTTAGGAGGTCTGCCAAATAAAATTTCAAATGGGCTGAGATTCACTTGAGCTCTGATTCTCATTCTCATGTAGATAAGCACAATAGGTAATGCTTTTGTCCATGGCAGACCTGTTTCTTCACAACATTTGGCTAACTTGGACTTTAATGTACCATTTTCTCTTTCCACAGCACCTCCACTCTGTGGATGATAAGCACAATGTGTGCGCAAGGTTATTCCCAGGAATTTACCAACCTCAGTCAATGCAGTGTTTACAAAATGTGTGCCATTATCACTGCTGATCTTCTCTGGAATGCCCCATCTAGGAATGATTTCTGTTTAGCAGTGCTTTAGTCACTGCATTACCGTTTGCATGTTTTGCAGGGAAAACTTCAACCCATTTACTAAACACGTCCACTATTCCTAGTGCATATTTCTTTCCTTCAGCTGGTGTGAGTTCAACAAAATCCATCATCAAATGTTCAAAAGGTTTCTCTGGTGGAGGGTGTGCAACTTGCGATGTGTGTAATGCCTTTCCTACATTATGTGTGGCACAAACCATACATGACTGACAGTATTTTTGCGCATATGAACTGAACCCTTTTGTGAACCACTGAGCAGTGAGTGCATTCAGCATCCCCCCTTTTGACACATGGTTCAACCCATGTGTCAATTTTGAAAAATGAGGAAAAAAATGTTTAGGTAGACAGGGTTTACCATCAGGTCCCATCCAAACACCATCCGTATGAGTTGCACCCACAGAGGACCAAATGCGTCCAGAGGACCAAATTTCATCTGCAGAGGCAAAAGTTTGCAAAGCATGGAGATCTGTGAGGGAGTCTTCTGCCTGCAAAGAGAGGGAAGCGAAAACAGGAAAAAAATTAGCTGCTTGCTTAGCTGCAGCATCAGCTCTGGCATTGCCACAAGCAACAGGATCGTCTGAGTTAGTGTGAGCCGCACACTTACAGACCGAGATTGCTGTAGGCAAAAGGATCACATCAAGAAGATCAGAAACCTGCTTGGAGTTCAGAATAGTTTTACCATCTGATTTAAGGAAATGCCTGTGTTTCCACAGCGCACCAAAGTCATGAACAACACCAAAAGCATATCTGGAATCTGTGTAAATAGTGACAGACTTACCAGCTGCCAACTTACAAGCTTCAGTAAGTGCAATAAGCTCAGTAGTTTGAGCAGAGAAATGTTTAGGAAGAGAACCAGACAACAAAGTGTCATGTGAAGAACATACTGCAAACCAAACACAGTTAGTACCTGTGGCTGGATCACGCAAAGCTGATCCATCTACAAAAAGAATCATGTCAGAGTTTGGAAGAGGAGTCTCTAAAAGATCAGGTCGGGGTGTACAAACTTGTTCCAAAACAGCTTCACAGTCATGAGGCTCCCCATCCTCAGGAGTCGGAAGCAAAGTAGCAGGATTCAGAACAGTACAACGTTTAACAGTGACATTTGGCATATCACGGAGCACAGAGGTGTATCTGAGCCAACAAGCAGTTGAAAGATGTGAAGTTTTCTGCTCGAGAAGAATAATGGCAACAGCATGAGGAACCAAAACAGTCAAATTAGCGTAGCCCACAATATCTTGGGAGGCCAGGACAGCTTTCTCTGCAGCTGCAACAGCACGAAGACAACCAGGCAGGCCTGCAGCCACAGAGTCCAGTTTTGCTGAGAAATGAGCCACTGGCCTTTGCCTGCCCCATGTTCCTGCATAAGAACAGATGTCATACAACCATGCTTCTCATCAACTGCCTGTATGAAAGGTTTATGAGGATCTGGAATGCCAAGTGTTGGTGCTGTTTGAAGAGCCAGCTTAAGCTGACTAAAGGCTGATTCAGCCTCAGGAGTCCATGGAACACGATCAGCTGACTGGAGCTGCATGTCAGAACTGCAGCTGCCTTTACCATGGATAAGAGCACCTAAGAGAGCTTCGAGAAAAGAGTAGTTAGGAATAAAGTTCCTGCAGTAAGATGTTATACCTAAGAATGACATAAGCTGTTTTTTAGTAACCGGTTTAGGAATGATCTGAACTGCAGCAACATCCATCCATCCATTTTCTATACCGACAGTCCGTTAATCGGGTAGCGGGTGGGCTGGAGCCTATCCCAGCAGTCATCGGGCGAAAGGCGGGGTACACCCTGGACAGGTCGCCAGTCCATCGCAGGGCCACATAGAGACAAACGAGACAAACAACCATGCATACTCACACTCACTACGGACAATTTGGAGTCAACAATTAACCTGACATGCATGTTTTTGGATGGTGGGAGGAAGCCAGAGTACCTGGAGAGAACCCACGCATACACGGGGAGAACATGCAAACTCCACACAGAAAGGCCCCAGGCAGGGATCGAACCTGGAACCCTCTTGCTGTGAGGTGACAGTGCTAACCACCACACCACCGCGCAGCCCTGCAGCAACATGTTTAGGAGAAAGTGAGCGCCCATCCTTAGAAATCACATGACCCAAAAAGGTGACTTCGTCCTGTACAAACTGTAACTTAGAAAGGCTGGCTTTATGGCCATAAGAAGGAAGATGTTTCAACAGATTCACTGTCTTTTTCACACTGTTGTTTAGATGGACCACATAAAAGGATGTCATCCGCATACTGCAAAAGAGCAGAGCCTGTGGTTGATTGAAGTTAATCCAGACTAGCTTTGAGGGCAGCATTGTAAATAGTGGGACTTTCACAGTACCCCTGGCATAACCGGGTAAAAGTCCAAGATCTCCCTTCAAACTAAAAAGCAAACCAAAATGGGCTATGAGGGTGCACTGGCGACAAGTCAACCACTGAGAAAAACTGTGCATCTGATGTAATTTGAGACAAAATAGTGTGTGGGTTGGGCACAGTAGGAGCATGTGGCTGAACTGCAGCATTCACCGCTTGGAGGTCCTGTACAAAACGCCATTCATCTGGCTGGCCAGCATCTTTAATCTTTTTAACAGGAAACAATGGAGTAAGCACAGGTGAATTTTCAAAAGGAACAATAACGCCTGTTTTCTGAAAAGATTGAAAAACAGGTTTAATCCCTTTAATTGCTTCAGGCTTAAAAGGGTATTGTTTTTTACATGGACAAAAGTCTGATTTAGGGGTGACAATTACTGGTTCACAGCCTTTTATCAACCCCACATCATATTTGCTCTTAGCCCAAAGATCATTGGGCACTTCAGCCAACATGGGTATCGAAGACAAATCTGTTTCAGTTAAAAAACATGCTTCAAAATGTGATTCTGTGGTAGGAATTAAGTCCACAGTTCTTTGACAATGCATTGTACTCAAAAATGTTTTTTTGTATGCTGACAATCGTTCAGAAAACATCAAATTTGGATCAGCAGGTGAAACAGTCCACTCCATTTCTTTTTGACATGTAGCAACAAACTCTCCCACACCTTGTCACTGCCAGTGTGTACGTTTGGCCAAGGAAATGTGAGGGCGAGTACCACAAACATTAAAAAAATCAAAGTGCTCTGGAGTCAATAAAGTAGGCGCACATATTTTTTCACTTCTTCTCATAGTCATTGTCAGGCCCCAAAGAAATGTGTGATGTGCAGTGCAAATCAGTAGGTTGCATGAAATCAGAAAGGGGTGAAACTAACGCTTTTTCTTCTTCCACTAGTTGTTGTGAAAAAGGAGAGCTGGGAAGTTTCCACTCATAAGCATATGTAAGTGCCGATGAATCAAACTGCACTGCTGTGAAAAAAGGCTGTAACATAACCTTAACACCCTCTGGTGTAGAAGTTAAAATAATGCCTAATTTACACATGAGATCACAGCCCATCAGGTTAATGGGACACAACTCTGATAACAAAAATGAGTGTTTGAAGGAGAGCTCATCGGGAGTGACAACACGCAATGGGCATTGTCATTTTCTCCTTCACAACCTGGCCTGATGCAGACATACAGTAAACGTGGTTTCCACTTAACTTTGGAGGACAATCAAACTCCCCTGACGTCACTACTGACGAACATAAGTTCCTATATTCTGAGAGAAATATCTTTGCTCTAGGACGGAAATAGCATGCAAAACTTTACTACGTGAATCACAGTCGGCAAGCGTTGCTTCACTACACAGAGCAGGAAGAATGTGTGAGTGTGTTTGTGCTATCACCCATTAGTGGAGGCTCCGCTGCCGCGTGACGTCCAGAACCTGCCTCCCACCCTCAGTCAGCCTTTTGCCCAATTTCATCACTGTTTAGCTGTGGACAGTCCTTCTTCCAGTGTCCAGTCTGGCCACAGTAAAAACAAATATTCGGATCATAGCTCTGGCGTGGCCCATTTCGACCTCCTCTCCCACACGTCCACGTCTTCGACTTCGGCCTCGTCCTCTGTTTACACCAACTGCGTAATACATGGTCATGGTTGCCAAATGCAGCTCCTTTTCACACTTGTCCCTTTTGGTTGTCTTACGCGTCTCAACTTGGTTCTGAGCATGGCGAGCATATCGGCGAACGTCAGCCAAACGAGGACCCTCACACCATCCCACGTAAATGTTCTTTACTTCAGTGGCGACATCTATATAATATTGTCTGGGTCCCGTTAAAACATGTATTTTTCCCATCTAATTCCTTGTTTGCTTTAAGTATTCCCCATTTTCTATCCCATCAGTTGCCAACCAGTTTGTATGGAGTACACTGGAGCAACTTGACTGATCAGTAAAACACTGCTTTTGTTGTCACCGCAAGGCTTCCCCCGTCGGTTGTTTCACTGAGACACTACTGAGTAACTACAACTCAACACAGTTTATACACATAACATTCATATACATACTAACAAACAAACAAACAATAATTTATCGCAATTTTCTCATCTCTGTTTGAACGTACACCCAGGTAAATATTCCTGTAGTCTTCTCATACCGACTATGGACCCATTCATTGTTTAACTTCACTGTTTTGCAAATCCTAATTGAATATTACACATTGACATTGAACTTTACTGGATAAGCAGGTCTTCATTGCATTCAGCAGCCTATATGTGAGCATCTATGTGTAAGCTGTTCTTCTTTGCATTTATCAGCAGCAAGCAATTCTTCACTGCACATGCATATGTAAATAGTAAAACAATTCCAATGTGTTAGCGAAACCTTCTATATCACAGTGGTTTCTAAGATCTATTTTAAGTTCTTTGCCATCAGTGAGATGACATAGTTTACAAAGTGTGTCAAATTATCACTGAAGATCTTTTCAGGAATTTCAAATCTAGAAATGAGTTATTTTACGCGTGATTTTGCTACTGAGAGTGCATCTGCTTGTGCACATGGAAATATTTCAGACCATTTGGTAAAAACCTCTGTTGTCACTGAGCAGAATCGTTTCCCTTAACATTAATTTAGTTCAATGAAATCTACACAATAATGAAATAATGAAATCCAAACAAATATGTTGAAAAAGATACACTGGCTTAGGGAATTATCTTCGTTTTGGTCTTAGATTGCCCTGTGGAATGTATTTTGCACATATTTGACCTGCTAGACAAAACTTTATTCATTTATTTATTCTAAAAAAAAAAATTCAATAATTAGTAAAACCATATGCTGTAAAAACCTTGTTCATTATTGCTTCCATCCCTCCTGTTGAGACATGACATGGTCCGTGGCTCAATACTGCAGCATATTTAAACAAATTCTTTGGCAGTATGGTTTTCCTTCCGGTCATTCATACGAGTCTATTGTAGATGGCAATTGAATAACATCTAATAATGCTAAAATATTTGTAGTTTATACATTTAGCTGTGGATGTCAACATACCTGTTTTTCCAATGCTGTGTTAACACATGTACAGTTGAGAAGGCATACTGACTGTCAGTGTAAACGTTAACAACCTTTTTGTTATTTAATTTACAAGCTTCAGTTAAAGCTACCAATTTGACTGCTTGAACAGAGTAATTTTTTGGTAGTGGTTGTTTTAAGAAAACTTCAGTTTCTGTTACTACTGCAAATCCTGTAGCATTTGTGCCATCAGGGTTTTTTGCTTGACCTGTTGAATAAATATAGTTATTTCTGCATTTTCATAACGTATATCAGTTAAGTCTGGCCTGGGTAAAACACTGATGGTTATTTCTGACATGCAATCATGAGGCTTTCCATCTGTGGGGTAGGTAGCAGTGTGGATGGATTAAGTGTAGCACATCTCTCGACAACAAGGTGTGGCTGTGAAAGAAGAACTGTTATGTAGGAGAGATGTCTGGTAAAGATATTTTGTTAAGTAACCATATCACAGCCACTGCATGAGGTACCTTAAGTGTTAATGGGTGAAATAACACCATTATTGTTGATGCCTGCACTGCCAATGGCTTCTGGCCATTGATTCAAAAGTACGATCTCGTCCCTGTTTCCCCCTTTCAGTGGACACTGGCCCCTAATTACCGCAATTCAGCAGGGGGTCTTTCATTAGGAGTACTGGACTCCCCCGTGCACGGTTTCAGCTCCGACCCTGGAAAGCGGAAAAAACGTTGAGATCTGGTTTGAGGACCCAATTGTTGAGAAAAGTCTCTCAATGAGACTCAGAGTTGCTGGAGTCAGTTAATGCAAATGTTTAATCTTGCAGCAAGTTCAAGAATGTGTGTGTGTATGGGTGTATGTGTGCGAACGTGTGTGAGTTTGTGTGTGTGAGAGTTTAAAGAACCTGTTATCCACAGGCAGGTCTTAACTAGTATGGCACAGGTCCAGCCTGTCTCATCTTTTTTGGAAGGTCCAGCGCTCGGCCGTAACCCTTCTGTCTGTTTGGACTCTCACATACATTCGGTTAATCATAGAAAAACGAGAACAAAACTTTTTAGCCCCTTAAATTCATAAAACAGACATGGTGCAGTTATTTCCATTCTAGAAAATAAGAGTAATCACCACCATTCCTATAAATTCTGGATATTCTAACAATCTGAATCTTTTTTAAATGTTCGATGAAGCCCTTTGCTGTTCTGTTTAGAGACTCAGCTGATCATAAACCAAGTTTTGCTCTTGAACCAAGCTTCTAAACTCTTCACCTTTTTCATTTCTCAGTTAGTATTCACTTTAAAACTGATTAAAAGAAAAATTAAATGAATGCCTATCAACAAATGTGGGATCTAAACTCTAGTGCTTTCTCTAAAATAATTTCCTTTCTCAATTCAGAAATGTGTGTGTGTAAGTCACAACACCCGTGACACCAAAACGGCTTTCTTTTCTCTCTTTTCTCTACACTCTGCACTGTGAGCACACACACCAAACCAGAAAGGCTTTTTTCTCTCTTTTCTACATTATGGACTGTGGGGACAGTCCATAATGTGTGCCAGGGCGTTGTCTCACGTATTAGATTATGCTTAAGATACGAATGGGTTTATCAGTCACATCAGAATCCATACATACTGATCCTCCCGTAATAAAATGGTCGGATCTTATCAAACACACTTTGTTTCTTGTGACAAGTCAGCGAAACAGCGTATACACGTCAAGACACTGAATCAAGTTTGCCACAAGAACTCATAAGTTTGGCAGTATTGCTCTGCCGTCAGCAATCATACACCCATTTTATTTTCATGAGACATGTGCAGGCACCTGTTCATCTACTGTTCTATCACTATGAATTAGTTTATCTATTATCAATAAGGATACTTCTACAACTACTATCAAAGTATGTCCAGACTTCTTATGTTGTCAGTTGCTATATATGAATAAGTGGGTTGCTACTGAAAAGCATTAAGCATGTCACACAGCCCAAACATATAACATTTCAGGACACACCACACAGTTAACAACCACAGTGAAGCGTGTCAAAGCCCAAACATGTAACATTCAACAGGACACTTACACAACACATTCAAATCAAACAGTCAGACAACATACAAGAACATATACCCCAGCCGGCATTGCTCCCTGCCTATTTTCCTACAACTCACTATGTGTGCGCACACCTTTATTCACAAACTCTTCAACTTATACTCTTTTACCGAAGCTGCTACAGCTCGATTGGCCAAATACCCTTAGATCCTATTTCGGTGAATTTGACATCTGCCTTGTATGTAACAGATTAGCGGTTTAGCAGTTTTAATTTAGTTTGAGTGAAGGAATTCATTTTATAGCAAAATCCGAAATCGTGAAGAACTCATGAAAGTAAGCTTATTCTCGGATTCCTGAAACTTTAGATTTGCTCTTTCTTTTACTGCAAAGTACAACGTTGAGCAGCACTAATGAGTTGTTTCTATTTTTGGCAGGCTTTACCTTTGCGGATGAAGCCCTTTCTGTCTGTGCAAAAGAAATCTTGTTACTGTGCAGAGTGACTTCTCTGAGTAGAGTCGCCTTACTTGTTGCGACTGTGCCGATGTTCGAAGCTGGAGTGCAAAGTTGTT
Source organism: Leuresthes tenuis (assembly GCF_036924035.1). NCBI lineage: Eukaryota > Metazoa > Chordata > Actinopteri > Atheriniformes > Atherinopsidae > Leuresthes > Leuresthes tenuis. Next base: position 187,391 of record NW_027325415.1, on the reverse strand, counting down.
GCTTGAATGGTGCTCGCTGGAGCGTGTGGTAGTGTAAAGTTATACCATTTAAAAGGGCTGAAGAGTGCTCAGTGCAGCGGGTGGGCGGAGGTGCAAAGTGACACTATGGCCATAAAAAGAACACCGCTACAAGTGCGCATTGTGCCAGGAAGGGCCCTCGGACGTGAACCAGTGGACAGTTATCGCTTCTCGGCCTTTTGGCTAAGATCAAGTGTAGTATCTGTTCTTATCAGTTTAATGTCTGATATGTCCTCTATGCGAGGACTACATATTAAATGGATTTTTATCAATAGGAGTTGAAAAAGGAGCTTGCTCCGTTCACTCCAAGCATCGACCCGGTACTGCAGTGCCGCTGGGAACGGTGCGCTCTCCTCTGCTCTTGTGAAAAAGCAAACAGCGGTGCAGGATGGAAGTTTCTTTTAATCTGCTGAGAAAAGAGAGTGAATGCGAAGCAGACTTTAACACGGCTCTGGGAGCGAGCCGAGTGCGGGCTAACCGGGACAATTGCTTGAAAGAAACGCGACACCGAATGAGCAGTCAGAACAAAGCCTCAATACGGTGTTCCTGTGTTGTTTGTGGCTGCCTTGTCTTTTGCACAGAGTAAAAGACAAGGCAGCCATCGAATAGGGCCCGATTGTTCCTACTTGGTCAGCCGAGGAGCAAGGGGGGGAGCAAGCGTCTCAACCAAGCAAAGCTCACCATGGGGAAGGTGGCTATGCCAACTAGCCTGATGCCCTGCTCCCGCAGTGATGGATAATCGTACACTGGTTTCTCTTCATAATGTACAAGTCTTTCGCCTTTTACTAAAGACTTCCGTGGAGAGCAGCACTAATGAATTGTTTCTATTTTTGGCAGGCTTTACCTTTGCGGGTGAAGCCCTTTCTGTCTGTGCAAAAGAAATCTTGTTACTGTGCAGAGTGACTTCTCTGAGTAGAGTCGCCTTACTTGTTGCGACTGTGCCGATGTTGCTTGAATGGTGCTCGCTGGAGCGTGCGGTAGTGTAAAGTTATACCATTTAAAAGGGTTGAAGAGTGCTCAGTGCAGCGGGTGGGCGGAGGTGCAAAGTGACACTATGGCCATAAAACGAACACCGCTACAAGTGCGCATTGTGCCAGGAAGGGCCCTCGGACGTGAACCAGTGGACAGATATCGCTTCTCGGCCTTTTGGCTAAGATCAAGTGTAGTATCTGTACTTATCAGTTTAATATGTGATATGTCTATGCAAGGACTACATATTAAATGGATTTTTATCAATAGGATTTGAAAAAGGAACGGTGCGCTCTCCTCTGCTCTTGTGAAAAAGCAAACAGCGGTGCAGGATGGAAGTTTCTTTTAATCTGCTGAGAAAAGAGAGTGAATGCAAAGCAGACTTTAACACGGCTCTGGTAGCGAGCCGAGTGCGGGCTAACCAGGAGAATTGCTTGAAAGATACGCGACACCGAATGAGCGGTCAGAACAAAATCTCAATACGGTGTTCTTGTGGTGTTTTTATAAAATGCGGTGTAAAAAAAGGTGTGAATGCCCCATAGAAAACTAAAAGGTGGAGCGGAAGTGTTCGGCTGCAAGAAGGTGTGAATGTCCGACTATATTTGGTGAAAAGCAGGTGAAGCAAGGTCTGAATGCCCAACCTTACATCATCAAAAGCGAGATAAGAGGTTTTTGGCTGCAAGAAGGCCATAGTTTGCCAAAAGCGGGTAAGGTGCGAATGATCGGCTAAATATCAACAAAAGTGGGGGCGGAGGTCTTCGGATGCAAGTGGGTGTGAATATCCCACCATACAAGTATGGTGGAGAGGAAGCTGTGAATGGCCGACCATAGTTTGCAAAAAGCGGGTGAGAAAAGGTGCGAATGTCCAACCATACATGATCAAAACAGGGAGCGGAGGTGTTTTGCTGCGACAAGGTGTGAATGTCCACACATAATTAATGAAAAGCGGGCAACAAGTAGGTTCGAATGCCCAACCATACATCATCAAAAGCAGGAGTGGATGTGTTCGGCTACAAGAAGGTTTGAATGTCCGAGCATAGTTTGTAAAAAGCGGGTAAGAAAAGGTTCAAATGCCCGAACATACACCATCAAAAGAGGGAGCGGAGGTGTTCCGCTGAAAGACGGTGTGAATGTCCGACCATAGTTGGTAAAAAGCGGGTAAGAAAAGGTTCGAATGCCCGAATATGTACCATCAAAACGGAAGCGGAGGTGTTCGGCTGTAAGAAGTTGTGAATGTCCGACCAAAGTTTGTAAAAAGCAGTTAAGAAAAGGTTCGAATATCCAACCAAACATAATCAAAAGTGGGAGCAGAGCTGTTCGACTGCAAGTAGGTGTGAATGTCCACCCATAATTCCTGAAAAATGGGTAAGAAAAGGTGCGAATGCCCAACCATACATCATCAAAAGAAGAAGTGGATGTGTTCTGCTACAAGAAGGTTTGAATATCCGACCATAGTTTGTAAAAAGTGGGTAAGAAAAAGTTCGAATGCCCGAACATACACCATCAAAAGAGGGAGCGGAGGTGTTCCGCTGTAAGATGCTGCGAATGTCCGACCATAGTTGGTAAAAAGCGGGTAAAAAAAGGTTAAAAAACCCGACTGTACACAATCAATAGCGGAAGCGGAGTTGTTCGGCTACAAGAAGGTGTGAAAGTCCACCAATAATTACTGAAAAATGGGTAAGAAAAGGTGTGAATGCCCAACTATACATCATCAAAAGCAGAAGTGGATGTGTTCGGCCACAAGAAGGTTTGAATGTCCGACCATAGTTTGTAAAAGGCGGGTAAGAAAAGGTTCGAATGCCCGTACATACACAATCAAAAGAGGGAGCGGAGGTGTTTCGCTGCAAGAAGGTGTGAATGTCCGAGCATAGTTTGTAAAAAGTGGGTGAGAAAAGGTTCGAATGCCAGAACATACACCATCAAAAGAGGGAGCGGAGGTGTTCCGCTGTAAGAAGGTGTGAATGTCCGACCATAGTTGGTAAAAAGCGGGTAAGAAAAGGTTCGAATGCCAAAATATACACCATCAAAAGCGGAAGCCGAGGTGTTCGGCTGCAAGTAGGTGTGAATGTCAGATCATAATTTGCAAAAAGCTGATGAGAAAGGTGTGAATGACCGACAATAATTGCTGAAAAATGTGTTAGAAAAGGTAAGAATGCCGGACCATTCATCATCAAAAGCGGGAGAAGAGGTGTTTGGCTGCAAGAAGCTGTGAATGTCCAGCCATAATTACTCAAAAACGGGTAAGAAAAGGTAGTATTGCCAGACCATAAATGATCAAAAAAGGGAGCGGAGGTTTTCCGCTGTAAGAAGGTGTGAATATCCGACCATAATTGGTAAAAAGCGGGTAAGAAAAGGTGCAAATGCCCGACAATGTATGATCAAAAGAGGGAGCGGAGGTTATCGGCTGCAAGAAGGTCTAAATGTCCAACCATAATTTGTAAAAACCGGGGAAGAAAAGGCTCCGAAGCCCAACTATACACCATCAAAAGCGGGAGCGGAGGTGTTCAGCTGCAAGAAGGTCTGAATGTCCATCAATAATTGCTAGAAAACATGAAAAAAAAATTTCGAATATCCAACCGCACATGATCATAAGTGGGAGAAGAGGTGTTCAGCTGCAAGAAGGTGTGAATGTCCACCCATAATTCCTCAAAAATGGGTAAGAAAAGGTGCGAATGCCCAACCATACATCATCAAAAGAAGAAGTGGATGTGTTCTGCTACAAGAAGGTTTGAATGTCCGACCATAGTTTGTAAAAAGTGGGTAAGAAAAAGTTCGAATGCCCGAACATACACCATCAAAAGAGGGAGCGGAGGTGTTCCGCTGTAAGATGCTGCGAATGTCCGACCATAGTTGGTAAAAAGCGGGTAATAAAAGATTAAAAAAACCCGACTGTACACAATCAATAGCGGAAGCGGAGTTGTTCGGCTACAAGAAGGTGTGAAAGTCCACCAATAATTACTGAAAAATGGGTAAGAAAAGGTGTGAATGCCCAACTATACATCATCAAAAGCAGAAGTGGATGTGTTCGGCCACAAGGTTTGAATGTCCGACCATAGTTTGTGAAAAGTGGGTAAGAAAAAGTTCGAATGCCCGAACATACACCATCAAAAGAGGGAGCGGAGGTGTTCCGCTGTAAGATGCTGCGAATGTCCGACCATAGTTGGTAAAAAGCGGGTAAGAAAAGGTTAAAAAACCCGACTGTACACAATCAATAGCGGAAGCGGAGTTGTTCGGCTACAAGGTGTGAAAGTCCACCAATAATTACTGAAAAATGGGTAAGAAAAGGTGTGAATGCCCAACTATACTTCATCAAAAGCAGAAGTGGATGTGTTCGGCCACAAGAAGGTTTGAATGTCCGACCATAGTTTGTAAAAGGCGGGTAAGAAAAGGTTCGAATGCCCGTACATACACAATCAAAAGAGGGAGCGGAGGTGTTTCGCTGCAAGAAGGTGTGAATGTCCAGCCATAATTACTCAAAAACGGGTAAGAAAAGGTAGTATTGCCAGACCATAAATGATCAAAAAAGGGAGCGGAGGTTTTCCGCTGTAAGAAGGTGTGAATATCCGACCATAATTGGTAAAAAGCGGGTAAGAAAAGGTGCAAATGCCCGACAATGTATGATCAAAAGAGGGAACAGAGGTTTTCGGCTGCAAGAAGGTCTAAATGTCCAACCATAATTTGTAAAAACCGGGGAAGAAAAGGCTCGGAAGCCCAACTATACACCATCAAAAGCGGGAGCGGAGGTGTTCAGCTGCAAGAAGGTCTGAATGTCCATCAATAATTGCTAGAAAACATGAAAAAAATTTTTCGAATATCCAACCGCACATGATCATAAGTGGGAGAGGAGGTGTTCAGCTGCAAGAAGGTGTGAATGTCCACCCATAATTCCTCAAAAATGGGTAAAAAAAAAGGTGCGAATGCCCAACCATACATCATCAAAAGCAGGACTGGATGTGTTCGGCTACAAGAAGGTTTGAATGTCCGAGCATAGTTTGTAAAAAGCGGGTAAGAAAAGGTTCGAATGCCCGAACATACACCATCAAAAGAGGGAGCGGAGGTGTTCCGCCATAAGAAGGTGTGAATGTCCGACCGTAGTTGGTTAAAATACCCGACTGTACACAATCAATAGCGGGAGCGAATGTGTTCGGCTACAAGAAGGTGTGAATGGCCGACCATTTTTTGTAAATAGCGGGTAAGAAAAGGTGCGAATGCCCGACAATGTATGATCAAAAGAGGGAGCGGAGGTTTTCGGCTAAAAGAAGGTCTGAATTTCCAACCATAATTTGTAAAAACCGGGGAAGAAAAGGCTCGAAAGCCCGACTATACACCATCAAAAGCGGCAGCAGAGGGGTTCAGCTGCAAGAAGGTCTGAATGTCCATCAATAATTGCTAGAAAAAATGAAAGAAAATTTTCAAATATAAAACCGCACATGATCATATGCGGGAGAGGAGGTGTTCAGCTGCAAGAAGGTGTGAATGTCCACCCATAATTCCTGAAAAATGGGTAAAAAAAGGTGCGAATGCCCAACCATACATCATCAAAAGCATGTGTGAATGTCAGATCATAATTTGCAAAAACCTGATTGTGTGCAGCTGAACACCTCTGCTCCCGCTTTTGATGGTGTATAGTCGGGCTTTCGAGGCTTTTCTTCAACGGTGTTTACAAATTATGGTTGGAAATTCAGACCTTGCAGCCGAACACCTCCGCTCCCTCTTTTGATCATACATTGTCGGGCATTCGCACCTTGTCTTACCCGCGTTTTACAAACCATGGTCGGACTTTCACACCTTCTTGTAGCTGAACAGCTCTGCTCCCACTTTTGATTATGTTTGGTTGGATATTCGCACCTTTTCTTAACTGCTTTTTACAAACTTTGGTCGGACGTTCACAACTTCTTACAGCCGAACACCTCCACTTCCGCTTTCGATGGTATATATTCGGGCATTCGAACCTTTTCTTACCCGCTTTTTACCAACTATGGTCGGACATTCACACCGTCTTTCAGCGGAACACCTCCGCTCCCTCTTTTGATGGTGTATGTTCGGGCATTCGCACCTTTTATTACCCACTTTTTACAAACTATGGTCGTACATTCAAACCTTCTTGTAGCCGAAAACCTCCACTCCCTCTTTTGATCATACTTTGTGGGGCATTCGCACCTTTTCTTACCCGCTTTTTACAAACTATGCTCGGACATTCAAACCTTCTTGTAGCCAAACACATCCACTCCTGCTTTTGTTGATGTATGGTTGGGCATTCGAACCTACTTGTTGCCCGCTTTTCATTAATTATGGGTGGACATTCACACCTTGTCGCAGCCAAACACCTCCGCTCCCTGTTTTGATCATGTATGGTTGGACATTCGCACCTTTTCTTACCCGCTTTTTGCAAACTATGGTCGGCCATTCACAGCTTCCTCTCCACCATACTTGTATGGTGGGATATTCACACCCACTTGCATCCGAAGACCTCCGCCCCCACTTTTGTTGATATTTAGCCGATCATTCGCACCTTACCCGCTTTTGGCAAACTATGGCCTTCTTGCAGCCAAAAACCTCTGATCTCGCTTTTGATGATGTAAGGTTGGGCATTCAGACCTTGCTTCACCTGCTTTTCACCAAATATAGTCGGACATTCACACCTTCTTGCAGCCGAACACTTCCGCTCCACCTTTTAGTTTTCTATGGGGCATTCACACCTTTTTTTACACCACATTTTATAAAAACACCACAGGAACACCGTATTGAGGCTTTGTTCTGACCGCTCATTCGGTGTCGCGTTTCTTTCAAGCAATTCTCCTGGTTAGCCCGCACTCGGCTCGCTCCCAGAGCCGTGTTAAAGTCTGCTTCGCATTCACTCTCTTTTCTCAGCAGATTAAAAGAAACTTCCATCCTGCACCGCTGTTTGCTTTTTCACAAGAGCAGAGGAGAGCGCACCGTTCCCAGCGGCACTGCAGTACCGGGTCGATGCTTGGAGTGAACGGAGCAAGCTCCTTTTTCAACTCCTATTGATAAAAATCCATTTAATATGTAGTCCTCGCATAGACATATCACATATTAAACTGATAAGTACAGATACTACACTTGATCTTAGCCAAAAGGCCGAGAAGCGATATCTGTCCACTGGTTCACGTCCGAGGGCCCTTCCTGGCACAATGCGCACTTGTAGCGGTGTTCGTTTTATGGCCATAGTGTCACTTTGCACCTCCGCCCACCCGCTGCACTGAGCACTCTTCAACCCTTTTAAATGGTATAACTTTACACTACCGCACGCTCCAGCGAGCACCATTCAAGCAACATCGGCACAGTCGCAACAAGTAAGGCGACTCTACTCAGAGAAGTCACTCTGCACAGTAACAAGATTTCTTTTGCACAGACAGAAAGGGCTTCACCCGCAAAGGTAAAGCCTGCCAAAAATAGAAACAATTCATTAGTGCTGCTCTCCACGGAAGTCTTTAGTAAAAGGCGAAGGACTTGTACATTATGAAGAGAAACCAGTGTACGATTATCCATCACTGCGGGAGCAGGGCATCAGGCTAGTTGGCATAGCCACCTTCCCCATGGTGAGCTTTGCTTGGTTGAGATGCTTGCTCCCCCCCCTTGCTCCTCGGCTGACCAAGTAGGAACAATCGGGCCCTATTTGATGGCTGCCTTGTCTTTTACTCTGTGCAAAAGACAAGGCAGCCACAAACAACACGGGAACACCGTATTGAGGCTTTGTTCTGACTGCTCATTCGGTGTCGCGTTTCTTTCAAGCAATTCTCCCGGTTAGCCCGCACTCGGCTCGCTCCCAGAGCCGTGTTAAAGTCTGCTTCGCATTCACTCTCTTTTCTCAGCAGATTAAAAGAAAGTTTCATCTTAGGCTCCCTGAAACTTCCATCCTGCACCACTGTTTGCTTTTTCACAAGAGCAGAGGAGAGCGCACCGTTCCCAGCGGCACTGCAGTACCGGGTCGATGCTTGGAGTGAACGGAGCAAGCTCCTTTTTCAACTCCTATTGATAAAAATCCATTTAATATGTAGTCCTCGCATAGAGGACATATCAGACATTAAACTGATAAGAACAGATGTTACACTTGATCTTAGCCAAAAGGCCGAGAAGCGATAACTGTCCACTGGTTCACGTCCGAGGGCCCTTCCTGGCACAATGCGCACTTGTAGCGGTGTTCTTTTTATGGCCATAGTGTCACTTTGCACCTCCGCCCACCCGCTGCACTAAGCACTCTTCAGCCCTTTTAAATGGTATAACTTTACACTACCACACGCTCCAGTGAGCACCATTCAAGCAACAACTTTGCACTCCAGCTTCGAACATCGGCACAGTCGCAACAAGTAAGGCGACTCTACTCAGAGAAGTCACTCTGCACAGTAACAAGATTTCTTTTGCACAGACAGAAAGGGCTTCATCCGCAAAGGTAAAGCCTGCCAAAAATAGAAACAACTCATTAGTGCTGCTCAACGTTGTACTTTGCAGTAAAAGAAAGAGCAAATCTAAAGTTTCAGGAATCCGAGAATAAGCTTACTTTCATGAGTTCTTCACGATTTCGGATTTTGCTATAAAATGAATTCCTTCACTCAAACTAAATTAAAACTGCTAAACCGCTAATCTGTTACATACAAGGCAGATGTCAAATTCACCGAAATAGGATCTAAGGGTATTTGGCTTATCGAGCTGTAGCAGCTTCGGTAAAAGAGTATAAGTTGAAGAGTTTGTGAATAAAGGTGTGCGCACACATAGTGAGTTGTAGGAAAATAGGCAGGGAGCAATGCCGGCTGGGGTATATGTTCTTGTATGTTGTCTGACTGTTTGATTTGAATGTGTTGTGTAAGTGTCCTGTTGAATGTTACATGTTTGGGCTTTGACACGCTTCACTGTGGTTGTTAACTGTGTGGTGTGTCCTGAAATGTTATATGTTTGGGCTGTGTGACATGCTTAATGCTTTTCAGTAGCAACCCACTTATTCATATATAGCAACTGACAACATAAGAAGTCCGGACATACTTTGATAGTAGTTGTAGAAGTATCCTTATTGATAATAGATAAACTAATTCATAGTGATAGAACAGTAGATGAACAGGTGCCTGCACATGTCTCATGAAAATAAAATGGGTGTATGATTGCTGACGGCAGAGCAATACTGCCAAACTTATGAGTTCTTGTGGCAAACTTGATTCAGTGTCTTGACGTGTATACGCTGTTTCGCTGACTTGTCACAAGAAACAAAGTGTGTTTGATAAGATCCGACCATTTTATTATTGGAGGATCAGTATGTATGGATTCTGATGTGACTGATAAACCCATTCGTATCTTAAGCATAATCTAATACGTGAGACAACGCCCTGGCACACAATCAAAAAAAAAAGAGAGAGAGCGGTTTTGTGTCCCCACAGTCCTTTCTGATTTGGTGTGTGTGCTCACAGTGCAGAGTGTAGAGAAAAGAGAGAAAAGAAAGCCGTTTTGGTGTCACGGGTGTTGTGACTTACACACATACATTTCTGAATTGAGAAAAGAAATTATTTTAGAGAAAGCACTAGAGTTTAGATCCCACATTTGTTGATAGGCATTCATTTAATTTTTCTTTTAATCAGTTTTAAAGTGAATACTAACTGAGAAATGAAAAAGGTGAAGAGTTTAGAAGCTTGGTTCAAGAGCAAAACTTGGTTTATGATCAGCTGAGTCTCTAAACAGAACAGCAATGGGCTTCATCGAACATTTAAAAAAGATTCAGATTGTTAGAATATCCAGAATTTATAGGAATGGTGGTGATTACTCTTATTTTCTAGAATGGAAATAACTGCACCATGTCTGTTTTATGAATTTAAGGGGCTAAAAAGTTTTGTTCTCATTTTTCTATGATTAACCGAATGTATGTGAGAGTCCAAACAGACAGAAGGGTTACGGCCGAGCGCTGGACCTTCCAAAAAAGATGAGACAGGCTGGACCTGTGCCATACTAGTTAAGACCTGCCTGTGGATAACAGGTTCTTTAAACTCTCACACACACAAACTCACACACGTTCACACACATACACCCATACACACACACATTCTTGAACTTGCTGCAAGATTAAACATTTGCATTAACTGACTCCAGCAACTCTGAGTCTCATTGAGAGACTTTTCTCAACAATTGGGTCCTCAAACCAGATCTCAACGTTTTTTCCGCTTTCCAGGGTCGGAGCTGAAACCGTGCACGGGGGAGTCCAGTACTCCTAATGAAAGACCCCCTGCTGAATTGCGGTAATTAGGGGCCAGTGTCCACTGAAAGGGGGAAAAAGGGACGAGATCGTACTTTTGAATCAATGGCCAGAAGCCATTGGCAGTGCAGGCATCAACAATAATGGTGTTATTTCACCCATTAACACTTAAGGTACCTCATGCAGTGGCTGTGATATGGTTACTTAACAAAATATCTTTACCAGACATCTCTCCTACATAACAGTTCTTCTTTCACAGCCACACCTTGTTGTCGAGAGATGTGCTACACTTAATCCATCCACACTGCTACCTACCCCACAGATGGAAAGCCTCATGATTGCATGTCAGAAATAACCATCAGTGTTTTACCCAGGCCAGACTTAACTGATATACGTTATGAAAATGCAGAAATAACTATATTTATTCAACAGGTCAAGCAAAAAACCCTGATGGCACAAATGCTACAGGATTTGCAGTAGTAACAGAAACTGAAGTTTTCTTAAAACAACCACTACCAAAAAATTACTCTGTTCAAGCAGTCGAATTGGTAGCTTTAACTGAAGCTTGTAAATTAAATAACAAAAAGGTTGTTAACGTTTACACTGACAGTCAGTATGCCTTCTCAACTGTACATGTGTTAACACAGCATTGGAAAAACAGGTATGTTGACATCCACAGCTAAATGTATAAACTACAAATATTTTAGCATTATTAGATGTTATTCAATTGCCATCTACAATAGACTCGTATGAATGACCGGAAGGAAAACCATACTGCCAAAGAATTTGTTTAAATATGCTGCAGTATTGAGCCACGGACCATGTCATGTCTCAACAGGAGGGATGGAAGCAATAATGAACAAGGTTTTTACAGCATATGGTTTTACTAATTATTGAATTTTTTTTTTTAGAATAAATAAATGAATAAAGTTTTGTCTAGCAGGTCAAATATGTGCAAAATACATTCTACAGGGCAATCTAAGACCAAAACGAAGATAATTCCCTAAGCCAGTGTATCTTTTTCAACATATTTGTTTGGATTTCATTATTTCATTATTGTGTAGATTTCATTGAACTAAATTAATGTTAAGGGAAACGATTCTGCTCAGTGACAACAGAGGTTTTTACCAAATGGTCTGAAATATTTCCATGTGCACAAGCAGATGCACTCTCAGTAGCAAAATCACGCGTAAAATAACTCATTTCTAGATTTGAAATTCCTGAAAAGATCTTCAGTGATAATTTTACACACTTTGTAAACTATGTCATCTCACTGATGGCAAAGAACTTAAAATAGATCTTAGAAACCACTGTGATATAGAAGGTTTCGCTATCACATTGGAATTGTTTTACTATTTACATATGCATGTGCAGTGAAGAATTGCTTGCTGCTGATAAATGCAAAGAAGAACAGCTTACACATAGATGCTCACATATAGGCTGCTGAATGCAATGAAGACCTGCTTATCCAGTAAAGTTCAATGTCAATGTGTAATATTCAATTAGGATTTGCAAAACAGTGAAGTTAAACAATGAATGGGTCCATAGTCGGTATGAGAAGACTACAGGAATATTTACCTGGGTGTACGTTCAAATAGAGATGAGAAAATTGCGATAAATTATTGTTTGTTTGTTTGTTAGTATGTATATGAATGTTATGTGTATAAACTGTGTTGAGTTGTAGTTACTCAGTAGTGTCTCAGTGAAACAACCGACGGGGGAAGCCTTGCGGTGACAACAAAAGCAGTGTTTTACTGATCAGTCAAGTTGCTCCAGTGTACTCCATACAAACTGGTTGGCTACTGAAGGGATAGAAAATGGGGAATACTTGTTTTAAAGCAAACAAGGAATTAGATGGGAAAAATACATGTTTTAACGGGACCCAGACAATATTATATAGATGTCGCCACTGAAGTAAAGAACATTTACGTGGGATGGTGTGAGGGTCCTCGTTTGGCTGACGTTCGCCGATATGCTCGCCATGCTCAGAACCAAGTTGAGACGCGTAAGACAACCAAAAGGGACAAGTGTGAAAAGGAGCTGCATTTGGCAACCATGACCATGTATTACGCAGTTGGTGTAAACAGAGGACGAGGCCGAAGTCGAAGACGTGGACGTGTGGGAGAGGAGGTCGAAATGGGCCACGCCAGAGCTATGATCCGAATATTTGTTTTTACTGTGGCCAGACTGGACACTGGAAGAAGGACTGTCCACAGCTAAAAAGTGATGAAATTGGGCAAAAGGCTGACTGAGGGTGGGAGGCAGGTTCTGGACGTCACGCGGCAGCGGAGCCTCCACTAATGGGTGATAGCACAAACACACTCACACATTTTTCCTGCTCTGTGTAGTGAAGCAACGCTTGCCGACTGTGATTCACGTAGTAAAGTTTTGCAGGCTATTTCCGTCCTAGAGCAAAGATATTTCTCTCAGAATATAGGAATTTATGTTCATCAGTAGTGACGTCAGGGGAGTTTGATTGTCCTCCAAAGTTAAGTGGAAACCACGTTTACTGTATGTCTGCATCAGGCCAGGTTGTGAAGGAGAAAATGACAATGCCCATTGCGTGTTGTCACTCCGGATGAGCTCTCCTTCAAACACTCATTTTTGTTATCAGAGTTGTGTCCCATTAACCTGATGGGCTGTGATCTCATGTGTAAATTAGGCATTATTTTAACTTCTACACTAGAGGGTGTTAAGGTTATGTTACAGCCTGACAAAGTTTTCACAGCAGTGCAGTTTGATTCATCGGCACTTACATATGCTTATGAGTGGAAACTTCCCAGCTCTCCTTTTTCACAACAACTAGTGGAAGAAGCAAAAGTGTTAGTTTCACCCCTTTCTGATTTCATGCAACCTACTGATTTGCACTGCACATCACACATTTCTTTGGGGCCTGACAATGACTATGAGAAGAAGTGAAAAAATATGTGCGCCTACTTTATTGGCTGTGTCGCTCACTCCAGAGCACTTCGATTTTTTTAATGTTTGTGGTACTCGCCCTCACATTTCCTTGGCCAAACGTACACACTGGCAGTGACAAGGTGTGGGAGAGTTTGTTGCTACATGTCAGAAAGAAATGGAGTGGACTGTTTCACCTGCTGATCCAAATTTGATGTTTTCTGAACGATTGTCAGCATACAAAAAAACATTTTTGAGTACAATGCATTGTCAAAGAACTGTGGACTTAATTCCTACCACAGAATCACATTTTGAAGCATGTTTTTTTATCTGAAACAGATTTGTCTTCGATACTCATGTTGGCTGAAGTGCCCAATGATCTTTGGGCTAAGAGCAAATATGATGTGTACAGTTTTGTACAGGACCTCCAAGCGGTGAATGCTGCAGTTCAGCCACATGCTCCTACTGTGCCCAACCCACACACTATTTTGTCTCAAATTACATCAGATGCACAGTTTTTCTCAGTGGTTGACTTGTCGCCAGTGCACCCTGATAGCCCATTTTGGTTTGCTTTTTAGTTTGAAGGGAGATCTTGGACTTTTACCCGGTTATGCCAGGGGTACTGTGAAAGTCCCACTATTTACAATGCTGCCCTCAAAGCTAGTCTGGATTAACTTCAATCAACCACAGGCTCTGCTCTTTTGCAGTATGTGGATGACATCCTTTTATGTAGTCCATCTAAACAACAGTGTGAAAAAGACCAAATGACTCAAATAACTTTCTTGCTTTCAAAATTTTTCCTCTAGTGACGCTGACTTAGAGAGGGATGAAGATAATCATGTTTAATTGTTCATGTTTTGATTGTTTATCATTGGACCCTTTATTACTATGATGCCTGCATTTTAAACTCACGTTGTGTGCAAATGCAGGCTGATGTTTTACAGACAAAGTTATTATTTTCCTTGTTTCTTTTGGGTTGATTAATATAATGGTATTATTATAATCAAAAGGGAGGAATGTAATGGAAAATAATTCTTATATGCATTGTATTGAGTGTTACTGTGTATAACCTGCAAATGACCGAGCTGCAAGGTACCACCCTGCCCTGTTTTCTTAAATTCCTCTTTACAATGGTGGGCTTGTTATAATGAGATAGCTGCACTTTAGGGGGGACAGGGTTAGGCTGGTATTTACGAGTGTGTCTGGGTAACCTCAACTGATGGTTGGGGAGGAAAGTTAGAAGAACAATCAATTATACCCAAAAACAGATGACGTGATGAGCGGGCAATATAACTGTGTGTTTTTGCTTCAGTGGTCAGAGCAACTCTGTATTCTGTACTGTGTTGTTCTCTCTTGCAAGATATTATTATTAAAGCCTCTTATCTCCTCACAAGAAAATAACTGACTCCCCAAATGCAAGTGTCAGGACAAATGATCAAACTTCTCCAAGCTTCAGTCTGCAGAGAAGTACAAGACAGGGTTGCTCACTTTCTCCCTCACTTTTTTGCTATTTTCATCAAACCTTTAGCAGCTGCTATCAGACAAGATAGAAATATTAAAGACATCCAACCCCAAAATATTTAGCATAAAATAAGTCTTTATGCTGATGATGTATTACTTTTCCTTCAGAACTCACAGACGTCTCTCACTCACACGATCACACTCATAAATAAATTCTCAGCACTTTCTGACTACTCTATCAATTGGTCTAAGACCACAGTTCTGCCCATTAACTGTAGGGTCCAGAATATACCTGCGATCACTTTACAGTCAGGAAATATTAGATATTTAGGCATAAATATTTCCTCCAGGCTCTCAGAGCTAACAAAGCTAATTTATGTGCAATTATTAAAGACAGTAGAGGACAATCTCTCTCGTTAGAAGTCCTTACCTATATCACTTATGGAGAGAGTTACAACCATTAAAATGATGATACTACCAAAAGTTAACTATTTGTTCTCAATGATCCCCATAAAACCAACCTGCTACTTGGTTTAAGTCACTAGATTCATGCATCTCCAAATTTCTGTGGAAAAACAAACCACCACGTATTAGTTTAAAAACCCTACAGAAGACCAAGGACAGTGGTGGATTAGATTTACCTAATTTTCAGCACTATTCCTTAGCCAATAGGTTACGGTATATATCAAAATGGTTTAAACCTAGCCCAATAGATGAACATGGATAAATATAGAACAAGCATTGTGTGATAATCTGGAAATCTCTGACCTGCCACTTATTAGTCAAAACGTAAAAAATCACAAATGTTTCAAAAGCATTAACATCAGCACCTCTCTGACAGCCTGGTGGGAATTTCTTAAAATAACAAAGTCTTCACTTGTCCCGTGTAAGCTTACACCCATCTGGAACAATCCTGACATCCTGCAAAACAAAAAAATGCTAAACTTTACTCTGTGGAAGATCAAAAGAATCAAACATCTGGAACATATAATCCAAAATGGGCATTTTATTTCATTTGATGAGCTCATATCACAACATGAGATAGGCAGCAATAAATTCCTAGAATATCAACAACTTAAGTCTATAATAACAAAGAAATATATCCTCCACCAACCAGACTTACAACTCCCGATTAGGGTAGCAGAATTTCTAAGCATCTGCACCCCAAAACTACTATCAAAAATATATAAATTATTGTCTAAGATAGATGACACAATGTCTCTACCGTCCTCAAAATGGGAGGCAGATTTATCCATCAGTTCTAGTCATAGCTTCTGGCCACAAATATGTTTGAACACCTTCAGAATGACTCAAAATCCTAATTTACAGCTCATACAATACAAAATTCTTCATAGAACACACTATACAGGACAAAGGATGTTCAGGATGGGTCTAACACACTCAAACATCTGCTCACATTGCACAGATAACACACCTGATGATTATGCACACGCTTTGTGGTTTTGTGCGCCTGTCCAGAAGTTCTGGCTTGAAGTCTGTGCGGACCTATCAACATGGCTAAAGTGTAGCATTCCTGCATGCCCCACACTGTGCATACTGGGTGACTTAGACAACATCAACGTGGAATTTAGCTTAGCACACATGATCCTCACAGTGTTATGTATAGCAAAGAAAACTATTCTCATGAACTGGAAAGCGAAGAACAATCTGTGTATTAACCAGTTTAGAAATCGCTCTGGGTGGTTGGGTGTGTGCTGGGGGGAGCTGTGTGGCTTCGGGCGTCTGGTGGTCTCTCGGGTCGTGGGGACCGGGTTGGTCATTGCTGGGGGGGACTGTGTGTCGGGCTTGGAGGGCAGTTTTGGGGGCTTGCGGGTTGGGTTGTCTTGCGGTGTGGGGCGGGGTCCCTTAGGGGCCTTGGGGTGGTGGCTGCTGGCTCTGTACCGGGTGACCGGGCCGCTCTGGCGTGGGTGGTGGAGCTGGGCCTTGACCTGGTGGCTTGCCGCTGCCTTGTGCCCAGGGCGGGGCCCTGCCTGTGCCTGGGGGGTCTGGGTTGCCCTGGACATGCCACAGTATGCGTGGGTTGGTGCAGGTCCTGGTGCCGGGCTTGTTGCTCTGGGAACTCGAAGGTGTCCGCAGGTGGTTGTTTTTTTTAGGGTGTTGGGGCGTGCGGTGAGGGGGAGGGGGTCTGTGTGGGGGTGTGCTTTTCCCCTGTTGGGAGGGGCCTGGGGGGGCCTGGGTGATGGTGGGTGTCAGGCCCGGGCTGCTGCGACTGGTGTAATAAGAATAAGCTTCTTTTCACGAGTTCTACACAATTCCGGATTTTGATATAAAATTAATTCCTTCACTCAAACCAAGTTAAAACTGCTTTGTCCTTCATATTTATCCATGTCTAAATAGCTTTAAACAAAAAAGAACGTTGTACTTTGCAGGATAGGAAAGAACAACACTAAACCTTTAGGAATCCGAGAATAAGCTTATTTTCACGAGTTCTACACAATTTCAGATTTTGTTATAAAATGAATTCCTTCACTCAAACCAAGTTAAAACTGCTTTGTCCTTCATATTTTTGCATGTCTAAATAGGTTTCAGGCATAATATTCTTCATATTACCCTGTTTGTGAAAGAAGCATACTTGTGATGGAGCAATACACTCCTTTTGGGTAACCTAAACTGATGGTTGGGGAGGAAAGTTAGAAGAACAATCAACTATCAACCAAAGACAGATGACGTGATGAGCGGGCAATATAACTGTGTGTTTTTACTTCAGTGGTCAGTGCAACTCTGTATTCTGTACTGTGCTGTTCTCTCTTTCAAGATATTATTATTAAAGCCTCTTATCTCCTCAGAAGAAAATAACTGACTCTGTGCGTTACTAAATTTCCACCACAATTTTGGCGTCACGAACAGGATCCCTCGACTGGTGTCTCTGGACCGGATCGCAGTGCATGGCCAGCCTGGACTGAAGTAGCTGTTCCAGCCTCATACCTCCAAGGCCTTTTCTGAGAGAGAGGACTGGCAGGTCCTTTTCCTGAATACCAGCGCTGGGATCATTTTTGAAATATGATAGTCTGAGACGATAGGACTGCTTTTTAGTTTTTATTTGAATAAAAGAGGGTTTCCCGGTTGTGTCATTAGTGAGACAGAGATTTCATGGGTAAGTGAAACTTTTGAAGCAGTCCGAAGAAGTGTGAAGTACTCCGAAGAAGTGTGAGTACAGATTAAGGTCCTCATTGGAGACGTCCTTTGAGTGAAGGAATATATTTCCCCATTCCAAGTCTGAGAATGGGAAACAGTAGGTCTCAGACTTTTGACCCTACCGGGGGACCTGAGCATGATGAAATGAAAAAGACATATGGTCCAGAGGTTTTCCACCTGAAGGTTCTTTTAGTATGTTAGAAATAAGAAAGTTTTGCAAATATGAGAAAGAGATGAAGCAAAAAAAAGAAAATTAAGTTTAAATAAGAAGTAAGAAAGGTATAGAATTTTGGAAAAAATAAAGTGTATTAAGAGAAAGAAAGGAAAATGTTAAACAAATGCCATGACGGAATGATGATAATAATTTAGTATTAGCTGTGCCGGATCCAGACCTGGACTCCTGCCCTCCACGACGCCTGCAACAACAACAGCCAGCCCTGCCACAAGCCTCTGGCTCTCGGAAAGAAGGGACTTCTTCCATCCTCCCTCGGGAAGAAATTCCATCATTCTCACAACATCAGTTACATAGGTCTGATGATGAGGAAAAGGAAGACGTTTGGTTCTCCAGCGTACCTGCCCAAGAACTTTTAACGCAAGTGACAAAAATCCTTTACCCACAATCTGGACTTCAGAGATCTAAACTTGAGAAAAAACAAAACCAGATTCAAACCATGCCTATGGTTAAAGTTGCAGTTCCCACTGGACCATTACTGGTTTATCGACCCTGGACTGAGACTGACATCATGGAAGCATAACAATGCTTACCAGATCCAGAGATTTCTGGACCCCATTTTGCTGACGAGTTGCGAGATTTCTGCGCACAATTCTGCCTGACTGGGGTTGAATTGCGTCGCATATTGGCAAAAAAGTTCAAACTGACCGACCTCTGCAAAATAGAGGCCAGTATGCTACAACTGAATTTGCGACCTACCAACAGTGAACGAGGACATAATGATAACGCTCAATATGAAGCAGCCATCCAAAGACTGTGTCAAGCCATCACCACTCAATTTCCAACCAAAATCAATATGTCCCACATTTACACCTGCAAACAGAAACCTGGTGAAGGGACTGATGATTTTGTACACCGCATCCTTGAGAAAGTCAGCAAGCACAGCGGTCATCAGAGACCAAGGGATTTGGGTAATGAATCAGGACCATGGGAGAGTATTGCATGCAATGGAATGTCCGACCATAGTTGGTAAAAAGCGGGTAAGAAAAGGTTAAAATACCCGACTGTACACAATCAATAGTGGGAGCGTATGTGTTCGGCTACAAGAAGGTGTGAAAGTCCGACCATGGTTTGTAAAAAGCGGGTAAGAAAAGGTGCAAATGCCCGACAATGTATGATCAAAAGAGGGAGCGGAGGTTTTCGGCTGCAAGAAGGTCTGAATGTCCAACCATAATTTTTTTAAAAACGGGGAAGAAAATAATCGAAAGCCCGACTATACACCATCAAAAGCGGGAGCGGAGGTGTTCAGCTGCAAAAAGGTCTGAATGTCCATCAAAAATTGCTAGAAAACATGAAAGAAAATTTTCGAATATCAAACCGCACATGATCATAAGCGGGAGAGGAGGTGTTCAGCTGCAGGAAGGTTTGAATGTCCATAATTCCTGAAAAATGAAAAATTCCTGAAAAATGGGTAAGAAAAGGTGTGAATGTCCAACTATACATCATCAAAAGCAGGTGTGAATGTTAGATCATAATTTGCAAAAAGCTGATGAGAAAGGGTGAGAATGCCCAACTATACACCATCAAATGCAGGAGCGGAGGTGTTCAGCTGTAAGGAGGTATGAATCTCCGACCATAATTGCTGAAAAATGTGTTAGAAAAGGTAAGAATGCCGGACCATACATCATCAAAAGCGGGAGAGGTGGTGTTCGGCTGCAAGTAGGTGTGAATGTCCAGCCATAATTACTCACAAACGGGTAAGAAAAGGTAGTATTGCCAGACCATACATGATCAAAACAGGGAGCGGAGGTGGTTCGGCTGCAAGAAGGTGTGAATGTCCGACTAAAGTTCAAATATATTAACAAAAGCGGAAGGAGAGGTCTTCGGATGAGAGTGGTTGAGAATTTCCAACCATAATCTATAAAATGCGGTGAAAAAAAAGGTGTGATAGAACACTAAAAGGTGGAGCGGAAGTGTTCGGCTGCAAGAAGGTGTGAATGTCCGACTATATTTGGTGAAAAGCAGGTGAAGCAAGGTCTGAATGCCCAACCTTACATCATGAAAAGCGAGATCAGAGGTGTTTGGCTGAGAGAAGGCCACAGTCTGCGATGCAATAATTAAAGGCCTCATGCCAGATGTCGCCACTGAAGTAAAGAACATTTACGTGGGATGGTTTTTGGCATTTGGCAGCCATGACCATGTATTACGCAGTTGGTGTAAACAGAGGACGAGGCCGAAGTCGAAGACGTGGACGTGTGGGAGAGGAGGTCGAAATGGGCCACGCCAGAGCTATGATCCGAATATTTGTTTTTACTGTGGCCAGACTGGACACTGGAAGAAGGACTGTCCACAGCTGAAAAGTGATGAAATTGGGCAAAAGACTGACTGAGGGTGGGAGGCAGGTTCTGGACGTCACGCGGCAGCGGAGCCTCCACTAATGGGTGATAGCACAAACACACTCACACATTTTTCCTGCTCTGTGTAGTGAAGAAACGCTTGCCGAATATGATTCACGTAGTAAAGTTTTGCATGCTATTTCCGTCCTAGAGCAAAGATATTTCTCTCAGAATATAGGAACTTATGTTCATCAGTAGTGACGTCAGGGGAGTTTGATTGTCCTCCAAAGTTAAGTGGAAACCACGTTTACTGTATGTCTGCATCAGGCCAGGTTGTGAAGGAGAAAATGACAATGCCCATTGCGTGTTGTCACTCCGGATGAGCTCTCCTTCAAACACTCATTTTTGTTATCAGAGTTGTGTCCCATTAACCTGATGGGCTGTGATCTCATGTGTAAATTAGGCATTATTTTAACTTCTACACCAGAGGGTGTTAAGGTTATGTTACAGCCTGACAAAGTTTTCACAGCAGTGCAGTTTGATTCATCGGCACTTACATATGCTTATGAGTGGAAACTTCCCAGCTCTCCTTTTTCACAACAACTAGTGGAAGAAGCAAAAGTGTTAGTTTCACCCCTTTCTGATTTCATGCAACCTACTGATTTGCACTGCACATCACACATTTCTTTGGGGCCTGACAATGACTATGAGAAGAAGTGAAAAAATATGTGCGCCTACTTTATTGGCTGTGTCGCTCACTCCAGAGCACTTCGATTTTTTTAATGTTTGTGGTACTCGCCCTCACATTTCCTTGGCCAAACGTACACACTGGCAGTGTCAAGGTGTGGGAGAGTTTGTTGCTACATGTCAGAAAGAAATGGAGTGGACCGTTTCACCTGCTGATCCAAATTTGATGTTTTCTGAACGATTGTCAGCATACAAAAAAACATTTTTGAGTACAATGCATTGTCAAAGAACTGTGGACTTAATTCCTACCACAGAATCACATTTTGAAGCATGTTTTTTATCTGAAACAGATTTGTCTTCGATACCCATGTTGGCTGAAGTATCCAATGATCTTTGGGCTAAGAGCAAATATGATGTGGGGTTGATAAAAGGCTGTGAACCAGTAATTGTCACCCCTAAATCAGACTTTTGTCCATGTAAAAAACAATACCCTTTTAAACCTGAAGCAATTAAAGGGATTAAACCTGTTTTTCAATCTTTTCAGAAAACAGGCGTTATTGTTCCTTTTGAAAATTCACCTGTGCTTACTCCATTGTTTCCTGTTAAAAAGATTAAAGATGCTGGCCAGCCAGATGAATGGCGTTTTGTACAGGACCTCCAAGCGGTGAATGCTGCAGTTCAGCCACATGCTCCTACTGTGCCCAACCCACACACTATTTTGTCTCAAATTACATCAGATGCACAGTTTTTCTCAGTGGTTGACTTGTCGCCAGTGCACCCTGATAGCCCATTTTGGTTTGCTTTTTAGTTTGAAGGGAGATCTTGGACTTTTACCCGGTTATGCCAGGGGTACTGTGAAAGTCCCACTATTTACAATGCTGCCCTCAAAGCTAGTCTGGATTAACTTCAATCAACCACAGGCTCTGCTCTTTTGCAGTATGTGGATGACATCCTTTTATGTAGTCCATCTAAACAACAGTGTGAAAAAGACAGTGAATCTGTTGAAACATCTTCATTCTTATGGCCATAAAGCCAGCCTTTCTAATTTACAGTTTGTACAGGACGAAGTCACCTTTTTGGGTCATGTGATTTCTAAGGATGGGCGCTCACTTTCTCCTAAACGTGTTGCTGCAGTTCAGATCATTCCTAAACCGGTTACTAAAAAACAGCTTATGTCATTCTTAGGTATAACATCTTACTGCAGGAACTTTATTCCTAACTACTCTTTTCTCGAAGCTCTCTTAGGTGCTCTTATCCATGGTAAAGGCCTCCAGTCAGCTGATCGTGTTCCATGGACTCCTGAGGATGAATCAGCCTTTAGTCAGCTTAAGCTGGCTCTTCAAACAGCACCAACACTTGGCATTCCAGATCCTCATAAACCTTTCATACAGGCAGTTGATGAGAAGCATGACATCTGTTCTTATGCAGGAACATGGGGCAGGCAAAGGCCAGTGGCTCATTTCTCAGCAAAACTGGACTCTGTGGCTGCAGGCCTGCCTGGTTGTCTTCGTGTTGTTGCAGCTGCAGAGAAAGCTGTCCTGGCCTCCCAAGATATTGTGGGCTACGCTAATTTGACTGTTTTGGTTCCTCATGCTGTTGCCATTATTCTTCTCGAGCAGAAAACTTCACATCTTTCAACTGCTCGTTGGCTCAGATACACCTTTGTGATATGCCAAATGTCACTGTTAAACGTTGTACTGTTCTGAATCCTGCTACTTTGCTTCCGACTCCTGAGGATGGGGAGCCTCATGACTGTGAAGCTGTTTTGGAACAAGTTTGTACACCCCGACCTGATCTTTTAGAGACTCCTCTTCCAAACTCTGACATGATTCTTTTTGTAGATGGATCAGCTTTGCGTGATCCAGCCACAGGTACTAACTGTGTTTGGTTTGCAGTATGTTCTTCACATGACACTTTGTTGTCTGGTTCTCTTCCTAAACATTTCTCTGCTCAAACTACTGAGCTTATTGCACTTACTGAAGCTTGTAAGTTGGCAGCTGGTAAGTCTGTCACTATTTACACAGATTCCAGATATGCTTTTGGTGTTGTTCATGACTTTGGTGCGCTGTGGAAACACAGGCATTTCCTTAAATCAGATGGTAAAACTATTCTGAACTCCAAGCAGGTTTCTGATCTTCTTGATGTGATCCTTTTGCCTACAGCAATCTCGGTCTGTAAGTGTGCGGCTCACACTAACTCAGACGATCCTGTTGCTTGTGGCAATGCCAGAGCTGATGCTGCAGCTAAGCAAGCAGCTAAATCTTTTCCTGTTTTCGCTTCCCTCTCTTTGCAGGCAGAAGACTCCCTCACAGATCTCCATGCTTTGCAAACTTTTGCCTCTGCAGATGAAATTTGGTCCTCTGGACGCATTTGGTCCTCTGTGGGTGCAACTCATATGGATGGTGTTTGGATGGGACCTGATGGTAAACCCTGTCTACCTAAACATTTTTTTCCTCATTTTTCAAAATTGACACATGGGTTGGACCATGTGTCAAAAGGGGGGATGCTGAATGCACTCACTGCTCAGTGGTTCACAAAAGGGTTCAGTTCACATGCGCAAAAATACTGTCAGTCATGTATGGTTTGTGCCACACATAATGTAGGAAAGGCATTACACACATCGCAAGTTGCACACCCTCCACCAGAGAAACCTTTTGAACATTTGATGATGGATTTTGTTGAACTCACACCAGCTGAAGGAAAGAAATATGCACTAGTAATAGTGGACGTGTTTAGTAAATGGGTTGAAGTTTTCCCTGCAAAACACGCAAACAGTAATGCAGTGACTAAAGCACTGCTAAACAGAAATCATTCCTAGATGGGGCATTCCAGAGAAGATCAGCAGTGATAATGGCACACATTTTGTAAACACTGCATTGACTGAGGTTGGTAAATTCCTGGGAATAACCTTGCGCACACATTGTGCTTATCATCCACAGAGTGGAGGTGCTGTGGAAAGAGAAAATGGTACATTAAAGTCCAAGTTAGCCAAATGTTGTGAAGAAACAGGTCTGCCATGGACAAAAGTATTACCTATTGTGCTTACCTACATGAGAATGAGAATCAGAGCTCAAGTGAAACTCAGCCCATTTGAAATTTTATTTGGCAGACCTCCTAACCTGGGATTGGGACCTGTAACCAGACCCCTCCCTTCCACAACTGTTTGTGATGATGCTATGTTGTCTTACTGTTGAAACCTTTCCACTGTTCTATCTCAAGTTTCACAGACAGTAAAAGTAGCCCTTCCAGCCACAGAAAACACACCACTCCAACCAGATGACAGGTGGTGAAGGAACTTCGCAGGAAACATTGGAAGTCCAAACGTTGGCAAGGCCCGTTCCAGGTGCTACTGGTCACTCATACAGCTGTTAAAGTTGCAGAGAGAGCAACCTGGATTCATGCCAGTCACTGTAAGAAGGTACCAGAACCAGTAGATGACTTCCACCCTGACATACATCAGCCTAACCAACACGCCCGGAAGGACAAAGATAAGAGTCAGCAGTAAAAGCTGTACTCCACCGGTGTGTTAAGTGCTAGTAACCTCTGACACCGAAGATTGAAACATCCTTACTGAGACCAGCGATGAAGATGATCATACACATGCTGTGAACCATGGTTCAAACTGTTTGTTGTTTGTATTTTCTTATTTGTAACCAGCATGTGCACATTGTATCTTGATTTCACAGGAAGCAATAATACAGGGCTGCTGTATTTCCCCACGACCCGAGAGACCACCAGACGCCCGAAGCCACACAGCCCCCCCCAGCACACACCCAACCGCCCAGAGCGACGGGACAGCAACCCACCACCACCACTATGTGATCAAGCTAATCAGAAGGGACCAGAGAGAATTAAATTCAGCCAATTGATGTTTTGAGGAAGCAGACATTGTTTCCATGCTAATATAATCTAAAAGAAAATTTCTAAACTGGTTAATACACAGATTGTTCTTCGCTTTCCAGTTCATGAGAATAGTTTTCTTTGCTATACATAACACTGTGAGGATCATGTGTGCTAAGCTAAATTCCACATTGATGTTGTCTAAGTCACCCAGTATGTACAGTGTGGGGCATGCAGGAATGCTACACTTTAGTCATGTTGATAGGTCCGCAAAGACTTCAAGCCAGAACCTCTGGACAGGCGCACAAAACCACAAAGCGTGTGCATAATCATCAGGTGTGTTATCTGTGCAATGTGAGCAGATGTTTGAGTGTGTTAGACCCATCCTGAACATCCTTTGTCCTGTATAGTGTGTTCTATGAAGAATTTTGTATTGTATGAGCTGTAAATTAGGATTTCGAGTCATTCTGAAGGTGTTCAAACATATATGTGGCCAGAAGCTATGACTAGAAGTGATGGATAAATCTGCCTCCCATTTTGAGGACGGTAGAGACATTGTGTCATCTATCTTAGACAATAATTTATATATTTTTGATAGTAGTTTTGGGGTGCAGATGCTTAGAAATTCTACTACCCTAATCGGGAGTTGTAAGTCTGGTTGGTGGAGGATATATTTCTTTGTTATTATAGACTTAAGTTGTTGATATTCTAGGAATTTATTGCTGCCTATCTCATGTTGTGATATGAGCTCATCAAATGAAATAAAATGTCCATTATGGATTATATGTTCCAGATGTTTGATTGCTTTGATCTTCCAGAGAGTAAAGTTTAGCATTTTTTTGTTTTGCAGGATGTCAGGATTGTTCCAGATGGGTGTAAGCTTACACGGGACAAGTGAAGACTTTGTTATTTTAAGAAATTCCCACCAGGCTGTCAGAGAGGTGCTGATGTTAATGCTCTTGAAACATTTGTGATTTTTTACGTTTTGACTAATAAGTGGCAGGTCAGAGATTTCCAGATTATCACACAATGCTTGTTCTATATTTATCCATGGTTCATCTATTGGGCTAGGTTTAAACCATTTTGATATATACTGTAACCTATTGGCTAAGGAATAGTGCTGAAAATTAGGTAAATCTAATCCACCACTGTCCTTGGTCTTCTGTAGGGTTTTTAAACTAATACGTGGTGGTTTGTTTTTCCACAGAAATTTGGAGATGCATGAACCTAGTGACTTAAACCAAGTAGCAGATGGTTTTATGGGGATCATTGAGAACAAATAGTTAACTTTTGGTAGTATCATCATTTTAATGGTTGTAACTCTCCCCATAAGTGATATAGGTAAGGACTTCAAACGAGAGAGATCGTCCTCTACTGTGTTTAATAATTGCACATAATTTAGCTTTGTTAGCTCTGAGAGCCTGGAGGAAATGTTTATGCCTAAATATCTAATATTTCCTGACTGTAAAGTGATCGCAGGTATATTCTGGTCCCTATAGTTAATGGGCAGAACTGTGGTCTTAGACCAATTGATAGAGTAGTCAGAAAGTGCTGAGAATTTATTTATGAGTGTGATCGTGTGAGTGAGAGACGTCTGTGAGTTCTGAAGGAAAAGTAATACATCATCAGCATAAAGACTTATTTTTTGCTCAATATTTTGGGGTTGGATGCCTTTAATATTTCTATCTTGTCTGATAGCAGCTGCTAAAGGTTCGATGAAAATAGCAAAAAGTGAGGGCGAAAGGGGGCAACCCTGTCTTGTACCTCTCTGCAGACTGAAGCTTGGAGAAGTTTGATCATTTGTCCTGACACTTGCACTTGGGGAGTCAGTTATTTTCTTTTGAGGAGATAAGAGGCTTTAATAATAATATCTTGCAAGAGAGAACAACACAGTACAGAATACAGAGTTGCTCTGACCACTGAAGCAAAAACACACAGTTATATTGCCCACTCATCACGTCATCTGTTTTTGGGTATAGTTGATTGTTCTTCTAACTTTCCTCCCCAACCATTAGTTGAGGTTACCCAGACACACTCGTAAATACCAGCCTAACCCTGTCCCCCCTAAAGTGCAGCTATCTCATAATAACAAGCCCACCATTGTAAAGAGGAATTTAAGAAAACAGGGCAGGGTGGTACCTTGCAGCTCAGTCATTTGCAGGTTATACACAGTAACACTCAATACAATGCATATAAGAATTATTTTCCATTACATTCGTCCCTTTTGATTATAATAATACCATTATATTAATCAACCCAAAAGAAACAAGGAAAATAATAACTTTATCTGTAAAACATCAGCCTGCATTTGCACACAACGTGAGTTTAAAATGCAGGCATCATAGTGATAAAGGGTCCAATGATAAACAATCAAAACATGAACAATTAAATATGATTATCTTCATCCCTCTCTAAGTCAGCGTCACTAGAGGAAAAATTTTGAAAGCAAAAAAGTTCTTTGAGTCATTTGAATCATTTGGTGAGATACATACAATGAGGCCTTTCACACAGGGAAAAATACAGCAGCCCTGTATTATTGCTTCCTGTGAAATCAAGATACAATGTGCACATGCTGGTTACAAATAAGAAAATACAAACAACAAACAGTTTCTTCCATGGTTCACAGCATGTGTATGATCATCTTCATTGCAGGTCTCAGTAAGGATGTTTCAATCTTCGGTGTCAGAGGTTACTAGCACTTAACACACCGGTGGAGTACAGCTTTTACTGCTGACTCTTATCTTTGTCCTTCCGGGCGTGTTGGTTAGGCTGATGTATGTCAGGGTGGAAGTCATCTACTGGTTCTGGTACCTTCTTACAGTGACTGGCATGAATCCACGTTGCTCTCTCTGCAACTTTAACAGCTGTGTGAGTGACCAGTAGCACCTGGAACGGGCCTTGCCAACGTTTGGACTTCCAATGTTTCCTGCGAAGTTCCTTCACCACCTGTCATCTGGTTGGAGTGGTGTGTTTTCTGTGGCTGGAAGGGCTGCTTTTACTGTCTGTGAAACTTGAGATAGAACAGTGGAAAGGTTTCGACAGTAAGACAACATTAGGGGTAAGCACAATAGGTAATGCTTTTGTCCATGGCAGACCTGTTTCTTCACAACATTTGGCTAACTTGGACTTTAATGTACCATTTTCTCTTTCCACAGCACCTCCACTCTGTGGATGATAAGCACAATGTGTGCGCAAGGTTATTCCCAGGAATTTACCAACCTCAGTCAATGCAGTGTTTACAAAATGTGTGCCATTATCACTGCTGATCTTCTCTGGAATGCCCCATCTAGGAATGATTTCTGTTTAGCAGTGCTTTAGTCACTGCATTACTGTTTGCATGTTTTGCAGGGAAAACTTCAACCCATTTACTAAACACGTCCACTATTACTAGTGCATATTTCTTTCCTTCAGCTGGTGTGAGTTCAACAAAATCCATCATCAAATGTTCAAAAGGTTTCTCTGGTGGAGGGTGTGCAACTTGCGATGTGTGTAATGCCTTTCCTACATTATGTGTGGCACAAACCATACATGACTGACAGTATTTTTGCGCATATGAACTGAACCCTTTTGTGAACCACTGAGCAGTGAGTGCATTCAGCATCCCCCCTTTTGACACATGGTTCAACCCATGTGTCAATTTTGAAAAATGAGGAAAAAAATGTTTAGGTAGACAGGGTTTACCATCAGGTCCCATCCAAACACCATCCGTATGAGTTGCACCCACAGAGGACCAAATGCGTCCAGAGGACCAAATTTCATCTGCAGAGGCAAAAGTTTGCAAAGCATGGAGATCTGTGAGGGAGTCTTCTGCCTGCAAAGAGAGGGAAGCGAAAACAGGAAAAAAATTAGCTGCTTGCTTAGCTGCAGCATCAGCTCTGGCATTGCCACAAGCAACAGGATCGTCTGAGTTAGTGTGAGCCGCACACTTACAGACCGAGATTGCTGTAGGCAAAAGGATCGCATCAAGAAGATCAGAAACCTGCTTGGAGTTCAGAATAGTTTTACCATCTGATTTAAGGAAATGCCTGTGTTTCCACAGCGCACCAAAGTCATGAACAACACCAAAAGCATATCTGGAATCTGTGTAAATAGTGACAGACTTACCAGCTGCCAACTTACAAGCTTCAGTAAGTGCAATAAGCTCAGTAGTTTGAGCAGAGAAATGTTTAGGAAGAGAACCAGACAACAAAGTGTCATGTGAAGAAAATACTGCAAACCAAACACAGTTAGGACCTGTGGCTGGATCACGCAAAGCTGATCCATCTACAAAAAGAATCATGTCAGAGTTTGGAAGAGGAGTCTCTAAAAGATCAGGTCGGGGTGTACAAACTTGTTCCAAAACAGTTTGACAATGCATTGTACTCAAAAATGTTTTTTTGTATGCTGACAATCGTTCAGAAAACATCAAATTTGGATCAGCAGGTGAAACGGTCCACTCCATTTCTTTCTGACATGTAGCAACAAACTCTCCCACACCTTGTCACTGCCAGTGTGTACGTTTGGCCAAGGAAATGTGAGGGCGAGTACCACAAACATTAAAAAAATCGAAGTGCTCTGGAGTGAGCGACACAGCCAATAAAGTAGGCGCACATATTTTTTCACTTCTTCTCATAGTCATTGTCAGGCCCCAAAGAAATGTGTGATGTGCAGTGCAAATCAGTAGGTTGCTTGAAATCAGAAAGGGGTGAAACTAACACTTTTGCTTCTTCCACTAGTTGTTGTGAAAAAGGAGAGCTGGGAAGTTTCCACTCATAAGCATATGTAAGTGCCGATGAATCAAACTGCACTGCTGTGAAAACTTTGTCAGGCTGTAACATAACCTTAACACCCTCTGGTGTAGAAGTTAAAATAATGCCTAATTTACACATGCGATCACAGCCCATCAGGTTAATGGGACACAACTCTGATAACAAAAATGAGTGTTTGAAGGAGAGCTCATCGGGAGTGACAACACGCAATGGGCATTGTCATTTTCTCCTTCACAACCTGGCCTGAGGCAGACATACAGTAAACGTGGTTTCCACTTAACTTTGGAGGACAATCAAACTCCCCTGACGTCACTACTGATGAACATAAGTTCCCATATTCTGAGAGAAATATCTTTGCTCTAGGACGGAAATAGCATGCAAAACTTTACTACGTGAATCACAGTCGGCAAGCGTTTCTTCACTACACAGAGCAGGAAAAATGTGTGAGTGTGTTTGTGCTATCACCCATTAGTGGAGGCTCCGCTGCCGCGTGACGTCCAGAACCTGCCTCCCACCCTCAGTTAGCCTTTTGCCCAATTTCATCACTTTTCAGCTGTGGACAGTCCTTCTTCCAGTGTCCAGTCTGGCCACAGTAAAAACAAATATTCGGATCATAGCTCTGATCCCACACGTCCACGTCTTCGACTTTGGCCTCGTCCTCTGTTTACACCAACTGCGTAATACATGGTCATGGCTGCCAAATGCAGCTCCTTTTCACACTTGTCCCTTTTGGTTGTCTTACGCGTCTCAACTTGGTTATGAGCATGGCGAGCATATCGGCGAACGTCAGCCAAACGAGGACCCTCACACCATCCCACGTAAATGTTCTTTACTTCAGTGGCGACATCTGGCATGAGGCCTTTAATTATTGCATTGCATGCAATACTCTCCCATGGTCCTGATTCATTACCCAAATCCCTTGGTCTCTGATGACCGCTGTGCTTGCTGACTTCCTCAAGGATGCGGTGTATAAAATCATCAGTCCCTTCACCGGGTTTCTGTTTGCAGGTGTAAATGTGGGACATATTGATTTTGGTTGGAAATTGAGTGGTGATGGCTTGACACAGTCTTTGGTTGGCTGCTTCATATTGAGCGTTATCATTATGTCCTCGTTCACTGTTGGTAGGTCGCAAATCCAGTTGTAGCATACTGGCCTCTATTTTGCAGAGGTCGGACGGTTTGAACTTTTTTGCTAATATGCGACGCAATTCAACCCCAGTCGGGCAGAATTGTGCGCAGAAATCTCGCAACTCGTCAGCAAAATGGGGTCCAGAAATCTCTGGATCTGGTAAGCATTGTTATGCTTCCATGATGTCAGTCTCAGTCCAGGGTCGATAAACCAGTAATGGTCCAGTGGGAACTGCAACTTTAACCATAGGCATGGTTTGAATCTGGTTTTGTTTTTTCTCACGTTTAGATCTCTGAAGTCCAGATTGTGGGTAAAGGATTTTTGTCACTTGCGTTAAAAGTTCTTGGGCAGGTACGCTGGAGAACCAAACGTCTTCCTTTTCCTCATCATCAGACCTATGTAGCTGATGTTGTGAGAATGATGGAATTTCTTCCCGAGGGAGGATGGAAGAAGTCCCTTCTTCCCGAGAGCCAGAGGCTTGTGGCAGGGCTGGCTGTTGTTGTTGCAGGCGTCGTGGAGGGCAGGAGTCCAGGTCTGGATCCGGCACAGCTAATACTAAATTATTATCATCATTCCGTCATGGCATTTGTTTAACATTTTCCTTTCTTTCTCTTAATACACTTTATTTTTTCCAAAATTCTATACCTTTCTTACTTCTTATTTAAACTTAATTTTCTTTTTTTTTGCTTCATCTCTTTCTCATATTTGCAAAACTTTTCTTCTAATTTTCTTATTTCTAACATACTAAAAGAACCTTCTGGTGGAAAACCTCTGGACCATATGTCTTTTTCATTTCATCATGCTTAGGTCCCCCGGTAGGGTCAAAAGTCTGAGACCTACTGTTTCCCATTCTCAGACTTGGAATGGGGAAATATATTCCTTCACTCAAAGGACGTCTCCAATGAGGACCTTAATCTGTACTCACACTTCTTCGGAGTACTTCACACTTCTTCGGACTGCTTCAAAAGTTTCACTTACCCATGAAATCTCTGTCTCACTAATGACACAACCGGGAAACCCTCTTTTATTCAAATAAAAACTAAAAAGCAGTCCTATCGTCTCAGACTATCATATTTCAAAAAGATCGCGCTGGTATTCAAGAAAAGGACCTGCCAGTCCTCTCTCTCAGAAAAGGCCTTGGAGGTATGAGGCTGGAACAGCTACTTCAGTCCAGGCTGGCCATGCACTGCGATCCGGTCCAGAGACACCAGTCGAGGGATCCTGTTCGTGACGCCAAAATTGTGGTGGAAATTTAGTAACGCACAGAGTCAGTTATTTTCTTCTGAGGAGATAAGAGGCTTTAATAATAATATCTTGAAAGAGAGAACAACACAGTACAGAATACAGAGTTGCTCTGAAGCAAAAACACAGTTATATTGCCCGCTCATCACGTCATCTGTCTTTGGTTGATAGTTGATTGTTCTTCTAACTTTCCTCCCCAACCATCAGTTTAGGTTACCCAAAAGGAGTGTATTGCTCCATCACAAGTATGCTTCTTTTTTTTTATATTTTATATCAAAATCCGGAATTGTGTAGAACTCGTGAAAAGAAGCTTATTCTTGGATTCCTGAAAAAATTTAGTGTTGTTGTTTCCTATCCTGAAAAGTACTACGTTCGTTTTTGTTTAAAGGTATTTAGACATGGATAAATATGAAGGACAAAGCAGTTTTAACTTGGTTTGAGTGAAGGAATTAATTTTATATCAAAATCCGATATTGTGTAGAACTCGTCAAACGACGCTTATTCTCGGATTCCTGAAAAGGTTTAGTGTTGTTCTTTCCTATCCTGCAAAGTACAACGTTCTTTTTTGTTTAAAGCTATTTGGACATGGATAAATATGAAGGACAAAGCAGTTTTAACTTAGTTTGAGTGAAGGAATTCATTTTATATCAAAATCCGAAATTGTGTAGAACTCGTGAAAATAAGCTTATTCTCGGATTCCTAAAGGTTTAGTGTTGTTGTTTCCTATCCTGCAAAGTACAACGTTCTTTTTTGTTTAAAGCTATTTAGACATGGATAAATATGAAGGAAAAGCAGTTTTAACTTGGTTTGAGTGAAGGAATTCATTTTATATCAAAATCCGGAATTGTGCATTATGGCAGCAGAATTGTAGTCTGAATACCTTTATGCCAAACAGATTTGCTTTGCCAAGGGAAGTTTTATAATTATTTATTGTTTATGTTTATAATATATAAACTAGCAGAGTAATTAATTCATCCTCCTGGTCCCTCCCACCCCGGAGAGGGCAGCCAGAGACTGGCTGCAATAGGCATCCCCGCTACCTGGGACCCAACACAGGGCAGGAGGGCCTGATGTCCACCAGGCTCGGGGCCTGCAGTCACCATATTCCGGGAGCTACTGTACCCCCAGAAGGAACCCATCCCGCCCCACCCCACTCAACCCAACCCCACCCCGGAGGACCTCTACAAAAACAAACAAACAACAACAAAAATCAAACAAACAAACAAACAAATCACCCGGTTACACCAGTCGCAGCAGCCCGGGCCTGAGACCCACCATCACCCAGGCCCCCCGAGGCCCCCCCCAACAGGGGAAAAGCACACCCCCATACAGACCCCCTCCTCCTCACCGCACGCCCCAACACCCTAAAAAAAATAACCACCTGCGGACACCTTGGAGTTCCCAGAGCAACAAGGCCGGCACCAGGACCTGCACCAACCCACGCATGCTGTGGCATGTCCAGGGCAACCCAGACCCCCCAGGCACAGGCAGGGCCCCGCCCCGGGCACAAGGCAGCGGCAAGCCACCAGGTCCAGGCCCAGCTCCACCACCCACGCCAGAGCGGCCCCGTCACCCGGTACAGAGCCAGCAGCCACCACCCCAAGGCCCCTAAGGGACCCCGCCCCACACCGCAAGACAGCCCCACCCGCAAGCCCCCAAAACTGCCCTCCAAGCCCGACACACAGTCCCCCCAGCAATGACCAACCGCCCAGAGCGACGGGACAGCAACCCACCACCAACACTATGTGATCAAGCTAATCAGAGGGGACCAGAGAGAATTAAATTCAGCCAATTGATGTTTTGAGGAGGCAGACATTGTTTCCATGCTAATATAATCTAAAAGAAAATTTCTAAACTGGTTAATACACAGATTGTTCTTCGCTTTCCAGTTCATGAGAATAGTTTTCTTTGCTATACATAACACTGTGAGGATCATGTGTGCTAAGCTAAATTCCACGTTGATGTTGTCTAAGTCACCCAGTATGCACAGTGTGGGGCATGCAGGAATGCTACACTTTAGCCATGTTGATAGGTCCGCACAGACTTCAAGCCAGAACTTCTGGACAGGCGCACAAAACCACAAAGCGTGTGCATAATCATCAGGTGTGTTATCTGTGCAATGTGAGCAGATGTTTGAGTGTGTTAGACCCTTCCTGAACATCCTTTGTCCTGTATAGTGTGTTCTATGAAGAATTTTGTATTGTGTGAGCTGTAAATTAGGATTTTGAGTCATTCTGAAGGTGTTCAAACATATTTGTGGCCAGAAGCTATAACTAGAACTGATGGATAAATCTGCCTCCCATTTTGAGGACGGTAGAGACATTGTGTCATCTATCTTAGACAATAATTTATATATTTTTGATAGTAGTTTTGGGGTGCAGATGCTTAGAAATTCTGCTACCCTAATCGGGAGTTGTAAGTCTGGTTGGTGGAGGATATATTTCTTTGTTATTATAGACTTAAGTTGTTGATTTTCTAGGAATTTATTGCTGCCTATCTCATGTTGTGATATGAGCTCATCAAATGAAATAAAATGTCCATTTTGGATTATATGTTCCAGATGTTTGATTCCTTTGATCTTCCACAGAGTAAAGTTTAGCATTTTTTTGTTTTGCAGGATGTCAGGATTGTTCCAGATGGGTGTAAGCTTACACGGGACAAGTGAAGACTTTGTTATTTTAAGAAATTCCCACCAGGCTGTCAGAGAGGTGCTGATGTTAATGCTTTTGAAACATTTGTGATTTTTTACGTTTTGACTAATAAGTGGCAGGTCAGAGATTTCCAGATTATCACACAATGCTTGTTCTATATTTATCCATGTTCATCTATTGGGCTAGGTTTAAACCATTTTGATATATACCGTAACCTATTGGCTAAGGAATAGTGCTGAAAATTAGGTAAATCTAATCCACCACTGTCCTTGGTCTTCTGTAGGGTTTTTAAACTAATACGTGGTGGTTTGTTTTTCCACAGAAATTTGGAGATGCATGAATCTAGTGACTTAAACCAAGTAGCAGGTTGGTTTTATGGGGATCATTGAGAACAAATAGTTAACTTTTGGTAGTATCATCATTTTAATGGTTGTAACTCTCCCCATAAGTGATATAGGTAAGGACTTCCAACGAGAGAGATTGTCCTCTACTGTCATTAATAATTGCACATAAATTAGCTTTGTTAGCTCTGAGAGCCTGGAGGAAATGTTTATGCCTAAATATCTAATATTTCCTGACTGTAAAGTGATTGCAGGTATATTCTGGACCCTACAGTTAATGGGCAGAACTGTGGTCTTAGACCAATTGATAGAGTAGTCAGAAAGTGCTGAGAATTTATTTATGAGTGTGATCGTGTGAGTGAGAGACGTCTGTGAGTTCTGAAGGAAAAGTAATACATCATCAGCATAAAGACTTATTTTATGCTCAATATTTTGGGGTTGGATGTCTTTAATATTTCTATCTTGTCTGATAGCAGCTGCTAAAGGTTTGATGAAAATAGCAAAAAGTGAGGGAGAAAGTGAGCAACCCTGTCTTGTACCTCTCTGCAGACTGAAGCTTGGAGAAGTTTGATCATTTGTCCTGACACTTGCATTTGGGGAGTCAGTTATTTTCTTGTGAGGAGATAAGAGGCTTTAATAATAATATCTTGCAAGAGAGAACAACACAGTACAGAATACAGAGTTGCTCTGACCACTGAAGCAAAAACACACAGTTATATTGCCCGCTCATCACGTCATCTGTTTTTGGGTATAATTGATTGTTCTTCTAACTTTCCTCCCCAACCATCAGTTGAGGTTACCCAGACACACTCGTAAATACCAGCCTAACCCTGTCCCCCCTAAAGTCAGCTATCTCATTATAACAAGCCCACCATTGTAAAGAGGAATTTAAGAAAACAGGGCAGGGTGGTACCTTGCAGCTCGGTCATTTGCAGGT
The DNA here is from genome assembly GCF_036924035.1 of Leuresthes tenuis. NCBI lineage: Eukaryota > Metazoa > Chordata > Actinopteri > Atheriniformes > Atherinopsidae > Leuresthes > Leuresthes tenuis. The sequence goes on along the minus strand of NW_027325415.1, from coordinate 151,610 downwards.
TATACACAGTAACACTCAATACAATGCATATAAGAATTATTTTCCATTACATTCGTCCCTTTTGATTATAATAATACCATTATATTAATCAACCCAAAAGAAACAAGGAAAATAATAACTTTATCTGTAAAACATCAGCCTGCATTTGCACACAACGTGAGTTTAAAATGCAGGCATCATAGTAATAAAGGGTCCAATGATAAACAATCAAAACATGAACAATTAAACATGATTATCTTCATCCCTCTCTAAGTCAGCGTCACTAGAGGAAAAATTTTGAAAGCAAGAAAGTTATTTGAGTCATTTGGTCTTTTTCACACTGTTGTTTAGATGGACTACATAAAAGGATGTCATCCACATACTGCAAAAGAGCAGAGCCTGTGGTTGATTGAAGTTAATCCAGACTAGCTTTGAGGGCAGCATTGTAAATAGTGGGACTTTCATAGTACCCCTGGCATAACCGGGTAAAAGTCCAAGATCTCCCTTCAAACTAAAAAGCAAACCAAAATGGGCTATCAGGGTGCACTGGCGACAAGTCAACCACTGAGAAAAACTGTGCATCTGATGTAATTTGAGACAAAATAGTGTGTGGGTTGGGCACAGTAGGAGCATGTGGCTGAACTGCAGCATTCACCGCTTGGAGGTCCTGTACAAAACGCCATTCATCTGGCTGGCCAGCATCTTTAATCTTTTTAACAGGAAACAATGGAGTAAGCACAGGTGAATTTTCAAAAGGAACAATAACGCCTGTTTTCTGAAAAGATTGAAAAACAGGTTTAATCCCTTTAATTGCTTCAGGCTTAAAAGGGTATTGTTTTTTACATGGACAAAAGTCTGATTTAGGGGTGACAATTACTGGTTCACAGCCTTTTATCAACCCCACATCATATTTGCTCTTAGCCCAAAGATCATTGGGCACTTCAGCCAACATGGGTATCGAAGACAAATCTGTTTCAGATAAAAAACATGCTTCAAAATGTGATTCTGTGGTAGGAATTAAGTCCACAGTTCTTTGACAATGCATTGTACTCAAAAATGTTTTTTTGTATGCTGACAATCGTTCAGAAAACATCAAATTTGGATCAGCAGGTGAAACAGTCCACTCCATTTCTTTCTGACATGTAGCAACAAACTCTCCCACACCTTGTCACTGCCAGTGTGTACGTTTGGCCAAGGAAATGTGAGGGCGAGTACCACAAACATTAAAAAAATCGAAGTGCTCTGGAGTGAGCGACACAGCCAATAAAGTAGGCGCACATATTTTTTCACTTCTTCTCATAGTCATTGTCAGGCCCCAAAGAAATGTGTGATGTGCAGTGCAAATCAGTAGGTTGCATGAAATCAGAAAGGGGTGAAACTAACGCTTTTGCTTCTTCCACTAGTTGTTGTGAAAAAGGAGAGCTGGGAAGTTTCCACTCATAAGTGTGCCGATGAATCAAACTGCACTGCTGTGAAAACTTTGTCAGGCTGTAACATAACCTTAACACCCTCTGGTGTAGAAGTTAAAATAATGCCTAATTTACACATGAGATCACAGCCCATCAGGTTAATGGGACACAACTCTGATAACAAAAATGAGTGTTTGAAGGAGAGCCCATCTGGAGTGACAACACGCAATGGGCATTGTCATTTTCTCCTTCACAACCTGGCCTGATGCAGACATACAGTAAACGTGGTTTCCACTTAACTTTGGAGGACAATCAAACTCCCCTGACGTCACTACTGATGAACATAAGTTCCTATATTCTGAGAGAAATATCTTTGCTCCAGGACGGAAATAGCATGCAAAACTTTACTACGTGAATCACAGTCGGCAAGCGTTGCTTCACTACACAGAGCAGGAAAAATGTGTGAGTGTGTTTGTGCTATCACCCATTAGTGGAGGCTCCGCTGCCGCGTGACGTCCAGAACCTGCCTCCCACCCTCAGTCAGCCTTTTGCCCAATTTCATCACTTTTTAGCTGTGGACAGTCCTTCTTCCAGTGTCCAGTCTGGCCACAGTAAAAACAAATATTCGGATCATAGCTCTGGCGTGGCCCATTTCGACCTCCTCTCCCACACGTCCACGTCTTCGACTTCGGCCTCGTCCTCTGTTTACACCCACTGCGTAATACATGGTCATGGTTGCCAAATGCAGCTCCTTTTCACACTTGTCCCTTTTGGTTGTCTTACGCGTCTCAAGTTGGTTCTGAGCATGGCGAGCATATCGGCGAACGTCAGCCAAACGAGGACCCTCACACCATCCCACGTAAATGTTCTTTACTTCAGTGGCGACATCTATATAATATTTTCTGGGTCTCGTTAAAACATGTATTTTTCCCATCTAATTCCTTTTTTGCTTTAAAACAAGTATTCCCCATTTTCTATCCCTTCAGTAGCCAACCAGTTTGTATGGAGTACACTGGAGCAACTTGACTGATCAGTAAAACACTGCTTTTGTTGTCACCGCAAGGCTTCCCCCGTCGGTTGTTTCACTGAGACACTACTGAGTAACTACAACTCAACACAGTTTATACACATAACATTCATATACATACTAACAAACAAACAAACAATAATTTATCGCAATTTTCTCATCTCTGTTTGAACGTACACCCAGGTAAATATTCCTGTAGTCTTCTCATACCGACTATGGACCCATTCATTGTTTAACTTCACTGTTTTGCAAATCCTAATTGAATATTACACATTGACATTGAAATTTAGTGGTTAAGCAGGTCTTCATTGCATTCAGCAGCCTATATGTGAGCATCTATGTGTAAGCTGTTCTTCTTTGCATTTATCAGCAGCAAGCAATTCTTCACTGCACATGCATATGTAAATAGTAAAACAATTCCAATGTGTTAGCGAAACCTTCTATATCACAGTGGTTTCTAAGATCTATTTTAAGTTCTTTGCCATCAGTGAGATGACATAGTTTACAAAGTGTGTCAAATTATCACTGAAGATCTTTTCAGGAATTTCAAATCTAGAAATGAGTTATTTTACGCGTGATTTTGCTACTGAGAGTGCATCTGCTTGTGCACATGGAAATATTTCAGACCATTTGGTAAAAACCTCTGTTGTCACTGAGCAGAATCGTTTCCCTTAACATTAATTTAGTTCAATGAAATCTACACAATAATGAAATAATGAAATCCAAACAAATATGTTGAAAAAGATACACTGGCTTAGGGAATTATCTTCGTTTTGGTCTTAGATTGCCCTGTGGAATGTATTTTGCACATATTTGACCTGCTAGACAAAACTTTATTCATTTATTTATTCTAAAAAAGAAAATTCAATAATTAGTTAAACCATATGCTGTAAAAACCTTGTTCATTATTGCTTCCATCCCTCCTGTTGAGACATGACATGGTCCGTGGCTCAATACTGCAGCATATTTAAACAAATTCTTTGGCAGTATGGTTTTCCTTCCGGTCATTCATACGAGTCTATTGTAGATGGCAATTGAATAACATCTAATAATGCTAAAATATTTGTAGTTTATACATTTAGCTGTGGATGTCAACATACCTGTTTTTCCAATGCTGTGTTAACACATGTACAGTTGAGAAGGCATACTGACTGTCAGTGTAAACGTTAACAACCTTTTTGTTATTTAATTTACAAGCTTCAGTTAAAGCTACCAATTCGACTGCTTGAACAGAGTAATTTTTTGGTAGTGGTTGTTTTAAGAAAACTTCAGTTTCTGTTACTACTGCAAATCCTGTAGCATTTGTGCCATCAGGGTTTTTTGCTTGACCTGTTGAATAAATATAGTTATTTCTGCATTTTCATAACGTATATCAGTTAAGTCTGGCCTGGGTAAAACACTGATGGTTATTTCTGACATGCAATCATGAGGCTTTCCATCTGTGGGGTAGGTAGCAGTGTGGATGGATTAAGTGTAGCACATCTCTCGACAACAAGGTGTGGCTGTGAAAGAAGAACTGTTATGTAGGAGAGATGTCTGGTAAAGATATTTTGTTAAGTAACCATATCACAGCCACTGCATGAGGTACCTTAAGTGTTAATGGGTGAAATAACACCATTATTGTTGATGCCTGCACTGCCAATGGCTTCTGGCCATTGATTCAAAAGTACGATCTCGTCCCTTTTTCCCCCTTTCAGTGGACACTGGCCCCTAATTACCGCAATTCAGCAGGGGGTCTTTCATTAGGAGTACTGGACTCCCCTGTGCACGGTTTCAGCTCCGACCCTGGAAAGCGGAAAAAACGTTGAGATCTGGTTTGAGGACCCAATTGTTGAGAAAAGTCTCTCAATGAGACTCAGAGTTGCTGGAGTCAGTTAATGCAAATGTTTAATCTTGCAGCAAGTTCAAGAATGTGTGTGTATGGGTGTATGTGTGCGAACGTGTGTGAGTTTGTGTGTGTGAGAGTTTAAAGAACCTGTTATCCACAGGCAGGTCTTAACTAGTATGGCACAGGTCCAGCCTGTCTCATCTTTTTTGGAAGGTCCAGCGCTCGGCCGTAACCCTTCTGTCTGTTTGGACTCTCACATACATTCGGTTAATCATAGAAAAACGAGAACAAAACTTTTTAGCCCCTTAAATTCATAAAACAGACATGGTGCAGTTATTTCCATTCTAGAAAATAAGAGTAATCACCACCATTCCTATAAATTCTGGATATTCTAACAATCTGAATCTTTTTTAAATGTTCGATGAAGCCCTTTGCTGTTCTGTTTAGAGACTCAGCTGATCATAAACCAAGTTTTGCTCTTGAACCAAGCTTCTAAACTCTTCACCTTTTTCATTTCTCAGTTAGTATTCACTTTAAAACTGATTAAAAGAAAAATTAAATGAATGCCTATCAACAAATGTGGGATCTAAACTCTAGTGTTTTCTCTAAAATAATTTCCTTTCTCAATTCAGAAATGTGTGTGTGTAAGTCACAACACCCGTGACACCAAAACGGCTTTCTTTTCTCTCTTTTCTCTACACTCTGCACTGTGAGCACACACACCAAATCAGAAAGGCTTTTTTCTCTCTTTTCTACATTATGGACTGTGGGGACACAAAACCGCTCTCTCTCTTTTTTTTTTTGATTGTTTGCCAGGGCGTTGTCTCACGTATTAGATTATGCTTAAGATACGAATGGGTTTATTCTCTGACTCAGTCACATCAGAATCCATACATACTGATCCTCCCGTAATAAAATGGTCGGATCTTATCAAACACACTTTGTTTCTTGTGACAAGTCAGCGAAACAGCGTATACACGTCAAGACACGAAGATACGAAGGTGTGAATGTCCGACCATACTTGGTAAAAAGCGGGTAAGAAAAGGTTAAAATACCCGACTGTACACAATCAATAGCGGGAGCGGATGTGTTCGGCTACAAGAAGGTGTGACAGTCCGACCATGGTTTGTAAAAAGCGGGTAAGAAAAGGTGCGAATGTCCGACAATGTATGATCAAAAGAGAGAGCGGAGGTTTTCGGATACACGAAGGTTTGAATGTCCTACCAAAGTTTGTAAAAAGCGGGTAAGAAAAGGTTCGAATGCCCGACTATACACCATAAAAAGCGGGAGCGGAGGTGTTCCGCTGTAAGACGGTGTGAATGTCCGACCATAGTTGGTAAAAAGCGGGTAAGAAAAGGTTAAAATACCCGACTGTACACAATCAATAGCGGGAGCGGAGTTGTTCGGCTACAAGAAGGTGTGAAAGTCCGACCATGGTTTGTAAAAAGCAGTTAAGAAAAGGTTCGAATATCCAACCAAACATAATCAAAAGCGGGAGCAGAGCTGTTCGACTGCAAGTAAGTGTGAATGTCCAGCCATAATTACTCACAAACGGGGGAAGAAAAGGTAGTATTGCCAGACCATACATGATCAAAACAGGGAGCGGAGGTTCAGTGTTAACTTAGTTTGAGTGAAGGAATTCATTTTATACATAAAATCCCAAATCATGCAGAACGTATGAAAAGAAGCTTATTCTCGGATTCCTGATCCTTCAGTTTTGCTCTTTCTTCTACTGCAAAATACAATGTTGTTCTTTGTTGAAGTCGATCTAGACATTGATAAATATGAAGGAAAAAGCAGTTTTAACTTGGTTTGAGTGAATGAATTCATTTTATACATAAAATCCGAAATCGTGCAGAACTCATGAAAATAAGCTTATTCTCGGATTCCTAAAACTTTTGATTAGCTCTTTCTTTTATTGCAAAGTACGTTGTTTTTTTTGTTTAAATCTATCGAGACATTGATATATATGAAGGTAAAAGCCGTTTTAACATAGTTTGAGTGAAGGAATTAATTTTATAGATAAAATCCCAAATCATGCAGAACTCCTCAAAAGGGAGGTATGGCTTAATCACAAGTGTGGCTCTTTCTCATTCAGGGTAATATGAGGAAGTTTATGCTTGAAATATATGTAGAAATGGGTACATATGAAGGACAAAGCAGTGTTAACTTAGTTTGCATGAAGAAATTCATTTTATACATAAAATCCGAAATCGTGCAGAACTCATGAAAATAAGCTTATTCTCGGATTCCTAAAACTTTTGATTTGCACTTTCTTTTACTGCAAAGTACAACGTTGTTTTTTGTTGAAATCTATCTAGACATTGATTACATTCACACCTACTTGCAGTCGAACACCTTCTCATCCACTTATGATCATGTGCGGTTGGGCTTTCGCACCTTTTCTTACCCATTTTTCAGTAATTATGGGTGGACATTCAGACCTTCTTGCAGCCGAAAACCTCCGCTCCTCTTTTGATCATACATTGTCGGGCATTCACACCTTGTCTTACCCGCTTTTTACAAACTTTAGTCGGACATTCAAACCTTCTTGCAGCTGAACCACCTCCGCTCCCTGTTTTGATCATATATGGTCTGGCAATAGTACCTTTTCTTACCCGTTTGTGAGTAATTATGGCTGGACATTCACACCTTCTTGCAGCCGAACACAACCTCTCCCGCTTTTGATGATATATGGTCCGGCCTTCTTACCTTTTCTAACAAATTTTTCAGCAATTATGGTCGGACATTCACACCTACTCACAGACGAACACCTCCGCTCCCACATTTGATAGTGTATAGTCGGGCATTCTCACCCTTTCTCATCAGCTTTTTGCATATTATGATCTGATATTCACACCTACTTGAAGTCGAACAGCTCTGCTCCCGCTTTTGATTATGTTTGGTTGGATATTCGAACATTTTCTTAATGCTTTTTACAAACTTTGGTCGGACGTTCACACCGTCTTGCAGCCGAACACCTCCGCTTCCGCTTTTGATGGTGTATAGTCGGGCATTCGAGCCTTTTCTTACCCACCTATTACTTACTATGGTTGGACATTCAAACCTTCTTGTAGCCGAACACATCCGCTCCTGCTTTTGATGATATATGATTTGGCATTCGCACCTTTTCTTACCCATTTTTCAGTAATTATTGGTCGGACATTCAGACCTTCTTGCACCTGAACACCTCTGCTCCCGCTTTTGATGGTGTATAGTCGGGCTTTCGAGCCTTTTCTTCCCCGATTTTTACAAATTATGGTTGGACATTCAGACCTTGCAGCCGAAAACCTCCGCTCCCTCTTTTGATCATAAATTGTCGGGCATTCGCCCCTTGTCTTACACGGTTTTTACAAACTTTAGTCAGACATTCACACCTTGCAGCTGAACCACCTCCATTCCCTGTTTTGATCATGTGTGGTCTGGAAATACTACCTTTTCTTCCCCCGTTTGTGAGTAATTATGGCTGGACATTCACACCTACTTGCAGCCGAAAAACCACCTCTCCCGCTTTTGTTGATGTATTGTCCGGCATTCTAGTCTTTTCTATCACATTTTTCAGCAATTATGATCTGACATTCACACCTACTTGAGAATGCCCGACTATACACCATCAAATGCGGGAGCGGAGTTGTTCGGCTGTGAGTAGGTGTGAATCTCCGACCATAATTGCTGAAAAATGTGTTAGAAAAGGTAAGAATGCCGGTCCATACATCATCAAAAGCGAGAGAGGTTGTGTTCGGCTGCAAGTAGGTGTGACTGTTCGACTAAAGTTTGTAAAAAGTGGGTAAGACAAGGTGCGAATGCCTGACAATGTATGATCAAAAGCGGGAGCGGAGGTGTTCAGCTGCTAATCAGTTTTAAAGTGAATACTAACTGAGAAATGAAAAAGGTGAAGAGTTTAGAAGCTTGGTTCAAGAGCAAAACTTGGTTTATGATCAGCTGAGTCTCTAAACAGAACAGCAAAGGGCTTCATCGAACATTTAAAAAAGATTCAGATTGTTAGAATATCCAGAATTTATAGGAATGGTGGTGATTACTCTTATTTTCTAGAATGGAAATAACTGCACCATGTCTGTTTTATGAATTTAAGGGGCTAAAAAGTTTTGTTCTCGTTTTTCTATGATTAACCGAATGTATGTGAGAGTCCAAACAGACAGAAGGGTTACGGCCGAGCGCTGGACCTTCCAAAAAAGATGAGACAGGCTGGACCTGTGCCATACTAGTTAAGACCTGCCTGTGGATAACAGGTTCTTTAAACTCTCACACACACAAACTCACACACGTTCGCACACATACACCCATACACACACATTCTTGAACTTGCTGCAAGATTAAACATTTGCATTAACTGACTCCAGCAACTCTGAGTCTCATTGAGAGACTTTTCTCAACAATTGGGTCCTCAAACCAGATCTCAACGTTTTTTCCGCTTTCCAGGGTCGGAGCTGAAACCGTGCACAGGGGAGTCCAGTACTCCTAATGAAAGACCCCCTGCTGAATTGCGGTAATTAGGGGCCAGTGTCCACTGAAAGGGGGAAAAAGGGACGAGATCGTACTTTTGAATCAATGGCCAGAAGCCATTGGCAGTGCAGGCATCAACAATAATGGTGTTATTTCACCCATTAACACTTAAGGTACCTCATGCAGTGGCTGTGATATGGTTACTTAACAAAATATCTTTACCAGACATCTCTCCTACATAACAGTTCTTCTTTCACAGCCACACCTTGTTGTCGAGAGATGTGCTACACTTAATCCATCCACACTGCTACCTACCCCACAGATGGAAAGCCTCATGATTGCATGTCAGAAATAACCATCAGTGTTTTACCCAGGCCAGACTTAACTGATATACGTTATGAAAATGCAGAAATAACTATATTTATTCAACAGGTCAAGCAAAAAACCCTGATGGCACAAATGCTACAGGATTTGCAGTAGTAACAGAAACTGAAGTTTTCTTAAAACAACCACTACCAAAAAATTACTCTGTTCAAGCAGTCGAATTGGTAGCTTTAACTGAAGCTTGTAAATTAAATAACAAAAAGGTTGTTAACGTTTACACTGACAGTCAGTATGCCTTCTCAACTGTACATGTGTTAACACAGCATTGGAAAAACAGGTATGTTGACATCCACAGCTAAATGTATAAACTACAAATATTTTAGCATTATTAGATGTTATTCAATTGCCATCTATAATAGACTCGTATGAATGACCGGAAGGAAAACCATACTGCCAAAGAATTTGTTTAAATATGCTGCAGTATTGAGCCACGGACCATGTCATGTCTCAACAGGAGGGATGGAAGCAATAATGAACAAGGTTTTTACAGCATATGGTTTTACTAATTATTGAATTTTTTTTTTTAGAATAAATAAATGAATAAAGTTTTGTCTAGCAGGTCAAATATGTGCAAAATACATTCCACAGGGCAATCTAAGACCAAAACGAAGATAATTCCCTAAGCCAGTGTATCTTTTTCAACATATTTGTTTGGATTTCATTATTTCATTATTGTGTAGATTTCATTGAACTAAATTAATGTTAAGGGAAACGATTCTGCTCAGTGACAACAGAGGTTTTTACCAAATGGTCTGAAATATTTCCATGTGCACAAGCAGATGCACTCTCAGTAGCAAAATCACGCGTAAAATAACTCATTTCTAGATTTGAAATTCCTGAAAAGATCTTCAGTGATAATTTGACACACTTTGTAAACTATGTCATCTCACTGATGGCAAAGAACTTAAAATAGATCTTAGAAACCACTGTGATATAGAAGGTTTCGCTAACACATTGGAATTGTTTTACTATTTACATATGCATGTGCAGTGAAGAATTGCTTGCTGCTGATAAATGCAAAGAAGAACAGCTTACACATAGATGCTCACATATAGGCTGCTGAATGCAATGAAGACCTGCTTAACCACTAAATTTCAATGTCAATGTGTAATATTCAATTAGGATTTGCAAAACAGTGAAGTTAAACAATGAATGGGTCCATAGTCGGTATGAGAAGACTACAGGAATATTTACCTGGGTGTACGTTCAAACAGAGATGAGAAAATTGCGATAAATTATTGTTTGTTTGTTTGTTAGTATGTATATGAATGTTATGTGTATAAACTGTGTTGAGTTGTAGTTACTCAGTAGTGTCTCAGTGAAACAACCGACGGGGGAAGCCTTGCGGTGACAACAAAAGCAGTGTTTTACTGATCAGTCAAGTTGCTCCAGTGTACTCCATACAAACTGGTTGGCTACTGAAGGGATAGAAAATGGGGAATACTTGTTTTAAAGCAAAAAAGGAATTAGATGGGAAAAATACATGTTTTAACGGGACCCAGAAAATATTATATAGATGTCGCCACTGAAGTAAAGAACATTTACGTGGGATGGTGTGAGGGTCCTCGTTTGGCTGACGTTCGCCGATATGCTCGCCATGCTCAGAACCAACTTGAGACGCGTAAGACAACCAAAAGGGACAAGTGTGAAAAGGAGCTGCATTTGGCAACCATGACCATGTATTACGCAGTGGGTGTAAACAGAGGACGAGGCCGAAGTCGAAGACGTGGACGTGTGGGAGAGGAGGTCGAAATGGGCCACGCCAGAGCTATGATCCGAATATTTGTTTTTACTGTGGCCAGACTGGACACTGGAAGAAGGACTGTCCACAGCTAAAAAGTGATGAAATTGGGCAAAAGGCTGACTGAGGGTGGGAGGCAGGTTCTGGACGTCACGCGGCAGCGGAGCCTCCACTAATGGGTGATAGCACAAACACACTCACACATTTTTCCTGCTCTGTGTAGTGAAGCAACGCTTGCCGACTGTGATTCACGTAGTAAAGTTTTGCATGCTATTTCAGTCCTGGAGCAAAGATATTTCTCTCAGAATATAGGAACTTATGTTCATCAGTAGTGACGTCAGGGGAGTTTGATTGTCCTCCAAAGTTAAGTGGAAACCACGTTTACTGTATGTCTGCATCAGGCCAGGTTGTGAAGGAGAAAATGACAATGCCCATTGCGTGTTGTCACTCCAGATGGGCTCTCCTTCAAACACTCATTTTTGTTATCAGAGTTGTGTCCCATTAACCTGATGGGCTGTGATCTCATGTGTAAATTAGGCATTATTTTAACTTCTACACCAGAGGGTGTTAAGGTTATGTTACAGCCTGACAAAGTTTTCACAGCAGTGCAGTTTGATTCATCGGCACACTTATGAGTGGAAACTTCCCAGCTCTCCTTTTTCACAACAACTAGTGGAAGAAGCAAAAGCGTTAGTTTCACCCCTTTCTGATTTCATGCAACCTACTGATTTGCACTGCACATCACACATTTCTTTGGGGCCTGACAATGACTATGAGAAGAAGTGAAAAAATATGTGCGCCTACTTTATTGGCTGTGTCGCTCACTCCAGAGCACTTCGATTTTTTTAATGTTTGTGGTACTCGCCCTCACATTTCCTTGGCCAAACGTACACACTGGCAGTGACAAGGTGTGGGAGAGTTTGTTGCTACATGTCAGAAAGAAATGGAGTGGACTGTTTCACCTGCTGATCCAAATTTGATGTTTTCTGAACGATTGTCAGCATACAAAAAAACATTTTTGAGTACAATGCATTGTCAAAGAACTGTGGACTTAATTCCTACCACAGAATCACATTTTGAAGCATGTTTTTTATCTGAAACAGATTTGTCTTCGATACCCATGTTGGCTGAAGTGCCCAATGATCTTTGGGCTAAGAGCAAATATGATGTGGGGTTGATAAAAGGCTGTGAACCAGTAATTGTCACCCCTAAATCAGACTTTTGTCCATGTAAAAAACAATACCCTTTTAAGCCTGAAGCAATTAAAGGGATTAAACCTGTTTTTCAATCTTTTCAGAAAACAGGCGTTATTGTTCCTTTTGAAAATTCACCTGTGCTTACTCCATTGTTTCCTGTTAAAAAGATTAAAGATGCTGGCCAGCCAGATGAATGGCGTTTTGTACAGGACCTCCAAGCGGTGAATGCTGCAGTTCAGCCACATGCTCCTACTGTGCCCAACCCACACACTATTTTGTCTCAAATTACATCAGATGCACAGTTTTTCTCAGTGGTTGACTTGTCGCCAGTGCACCCTGATAGCCCATTTTGGTTTGCTTTTTAGTTTGAAGGGAGATCTTGGACTTTTACCCGGTTATGCCAGGGGTACTATGAAAGTCCCACTATTTACAATGCTGCCCTCAAAGCTAGTCTGGATTAACTTCAATCAACCACAGGCTCTGCTCTTTTGCAGTATGTGGATGACATCCTTTTATGTAGTCCATCTAAACAACAGTGTGAAAAAGACCAAATGACTCAAATAACTTTCTTGCTTTCAAAATTTTTCCTCTAGTGACGCTGACTTAGAGAGGGATGAAGATAATCATGTTTAATTGTTCATGTTTTGATTGTTTATCATTGGACCCTTTATTACTATGATGCCTGCATTTTAAACTCACGTTGTGTGCAAATGCAGGCTGATGTTTTACAGATAAAGTTATTATTTTCCTTGTTTCTTTTGGGTTGATTAATATAATGGTATTATTATAATCAAAAGGGAGGAATGTAATGGAAAATAATTCTTATATGCATTGTATTGAGTGTTACTGTGTATAACCTGCAAATGACCGAGCTGCAAGGTACCACCCTGCCCTGTTTTCTTAAATTCCTCTTTACAATGGTGGGCTTGTTATAATGAGATAGCTGCACTTTAGGGGGGACAGGGTTAGGCTGGTATTTACGAGTGTGTCTGGGTAACCTCAACTGATGGTTGGGGAGGAAAGTTAGAAGAACAATCAATTATACCCAAAAACAGATGACGTGATGAGCGGGCAATATAACTGTGTGTTTTTGCTTCAGTGGTCAGAGCAACTCTGTATTCTGTACTGTGTTGTTCTCTCTTGCAAGATATTATTATTAAAGCCTCTTATCTCCTCACAAGAAAATAACTGACTCCCCAAATGCAAGTGTCAGGACAAATGATCAAACTTCTCCAAGCTTCAGTCTGCAGAGAGGTACAAGACAGGGTTGCTCACTTTCTCCCTCACTTTTTGCTATTTTCATCAAACCTTTAGCAGCTGCTATCAGACAAGATAGAAATATTAAAGACATCCAACCCCAAAATATTGAGCATAAAATAAGTCTTTATGCTGATGATGTATTACTTTTCCTTCAGAACTCACAGACGTCTCTCACTCACACGATCACACTCATAAATAAATTCTCAGCACTTTCTGACTACTCTATCAATTTGTCTAAGACCACAGTTCTGCCCATTATCTGTAGGGTCCAGAATATACCTGCGATCACTTTACAGTCAGGAAATATTAGATATTTAGGCATAAACATTTCCTCCAGGCTCTCAGAGCTAACAAAGCTAATTTATGTGCAATTATTAATGACAGTAGAGGACAATCTCTCTCGTTGGAAGTCCTTACCTATATCACTTATGGGGAGAGTTACAACCATTGAAATGATGATACTACCAAAAGTTAACTATTTGTTCTCAATGATCCCCATAAAACCAACCTGCTACTTGGTTTAAGTCACTAGATTCATGCATCTCCAAATTTCTGTGGAAAAACAAACCACCACGTATTAGTTTAAAAACCCTACAGAAGACCAAGGACAGTGGTGGATTAGATTTACCTAATTTTCAGCACTATTCCTTAGCCAATAGGTTACGGTATATATCAAAATGGTTTAAACCTAGCCCAATAGATGAACATGGATAAACATAGAACAAGCATTGTGTGATAATCTGGAAATCTCTGACCTGCCACTTATTAGTCAAAACGTAAAAAATCACAAATGTTTCAAAAGCATTAACATCAGCACCTCTCTGACAGCCTGGTGGGAATTTCTTAAAATAACAAAGTCTTCACTTGTCCCGTGTAAGCTTACACCCATCTGGAACAATCCTGACATCCTGCAAAACAAAAAAATGCTAAACTTTACTCTGTGGAAGATCAAAGGAATCAAACATCTGGAACATATAATCCAAAATGGACATTTTATTTCATTTGATGAGCTCATATCACAACATGAGATAGGCAGCAATAAATTCCTAGAAAATCAACAACTTAAGTCTATAATAACAAAGAAATATATCCTCCACCAACCAGACTTACAACTCCCGATTAGGGTAGCAGAATTTCTAAGCATCTGCACCCCAAAACTACTATCAAAAATATATAAATTATTGTCTAAGATAGATGACACAATGTCTCTACCGTCCTCAAAATGGGAGGCAGATTTATCCATCAGTTCTAGTTATAGCTTCTGGCCACAAATATGTTTGAACACCTTCAGAATGACTCAAAATCCTAATTTACAGCTCACACAATACAAAATTCTTCATAGAACACACTATACAGGACAAAGGATGTTCAGGATGGGTCTAACACACTCAAACATCTGCTCACATTGCACAGATAACACACCTGATGATTATGCACACGCTTTGTGGTTTTGTGCGCCTGTCCAGAAGTTCTGGCTTGAAGTCTGTGCGGACCTATCAACATGGCTAAAGTGTAGCATTCCTGCATGCCCCACACTGTGCATACTGGGTGACTTAGACAACATCAACGTGGAATTTAGCTTAGCACACATGATCCTCACAGTGTTATGTATAGCAAAGAAAACTATTCTCATGAACTGGAAAGCGAAGAACAATCTGTGTATTAACCAGTTTAGAAATTTTCTTTTAGATTATATTAGCATGGAAACAATGTCTGCCTCCTCAAAACATCAATTGGCTGAATTTAATTCTCTCTGGTCCCCTCTGATTAGCTTGATCACATAGTGTTGGTGGTGGGTTGCTGTCCCGTCGCTCTGGGCGGTTGGGTGTGTGCTGAGGGGGGCTGTGTGGCTTCGGGCGTCTGGTGGTCTCTCGGGTCGTGGGGAGCGGGTTGGTCATTGCTGGGGGGGACTGTGTGTCGGGCTTGGAGGGCAGTTTTGGGGGCTTGCGGGTGGGGCTGTCTTGCGGTGTGGGGCGGGGTCCCTTAGGGGCCTTGGGGTGGTGGCTGCTGGCTCTGTACCGGGTGACCGGGCCGCTCTGGCGTGGGTGGTGGAGCTGGGCCTGGACCTGGTGGCTTGCCGCTGCCTTGCGCCCGGGGCGGGGCCCTGCCTGTGCCTGGGGGGTCTGGGTTGCCCTGGACATGCCACAGTATGCGTGGGTTGGTGCAGGTCCTGGTGCCGGCCTTGTTGCTCTGGGAACTCCAAGGTGTCCGCAGGTGGTTATTTTTTTTAGGGTGTTGGGGCGTGCGGTGAGGGGGAAGGGGTCTGTGTGGGGGTGTGCTTTTCCCCTGTTGGGGGGGGCCTGGGGGGGCCTGGGTGATGGTGGGTCTCGCTGCTGCGACTGGTGTGACCGGGTGATTTGTTTGTTTGTTTGTTTGATTTTTGTTGTTGTTTGTTTGTTTTTGTAGAGGTCCTCCGGGGTGGGGTTGGGTTCAGTGGGGTGGGGCGGGATGGGTTCCTTCTGGGGGTACAGTAGCTCCCGGAATATGGTGACTGCAGGCCCCGAGCCTGGTGGACATCAGGCCCTCCTGCCCTGTGTTGGGTCCCAGGTAGCGGGGATGCCTATTGCAGCCAGTCTCTGGCTGCCCTCTCCGGGGTGGGAGGGACCAGGAGGATGAATTAATTATTCTGCTAGTTTATATATTGTAAACATAAACAATAAACATTTATAAAACTTCCCTTGGCAAAGCAAATCTGTTTGGCATAAAGGTATTCAGACTACAATTCTGCTGACATAATGCACAATTCCGGATTTTGATATAAAATGAATTCCTTCACTCAAACCAAGTTAAAACTGCTTTTTCCTTCATATTTATCCATGTCTAAATAGCTTTAAACAAAAAAGAACGTTGTACTTTGCAGGATAGGAAACAACAACACTAAACCTTTAGGAATCCGAGAATAAGCTTATTTTCACGAGTTCTACACAATTTCGGATTTTGATATAAAATGAATTCCTTCACTCAAACCAAGTTAAAACTGCTTTGTCCTTCATATTTATCCATGTCTAAATAGCTTTAAACAAAAACGAACGTAGTACTTTTCAGGATAGGAAACAACAACACTAAATTTTTTCAGGAATCCAAGAATAAGCTTCTTTTCACGAGTTCTACACAATTCCGGATTTTGATATAAAATTAATTCCTTCACTCAAACCAAGTTAAAACGGCTTTGTCCTTCATATTTATCCATGTCTAAATAGCTTTAAACAAAAAAGAACGTTGTACTTTGCAGGATAGGAAAGAACAACACTAAACCTTTAGGAATCCGAGAATAAACTTATTTTGACGAGTTCTACACAATTTCAGATTTTGTTATAAAATGAATTCCTTCACTCAAACCAAGTTAAAACTGCTTTGTCCTTCATATTTTTGCATGTCTAAATAGGTTTCAGGCATAAAATTCTTCATATTACCCTGTATGTGAAAGAAGCATACTTGTGATGGAGCAATACACTCCTTTTGGGTAACCTAAACTGATGGTTGGGGAGGAAAGTTAGAAGAACAATCAACTATCAACCAAAGACAGATGACGTGATGAGCGGGCAATATAACTGTGTGTTTTTGCTTCAGTGGTCAGAGCAACTCTGTATTCTGTACTGTGTTGTTCTCTCTTTCAAGATATTATTATTAAAGCCTCTTATCTCCTCAGAAGAAAATAACTGACTCTGTGCGTTACTAAATTTCCACCACAATTTTGGCGTCACGAACAGGATCCCTCGACTGGTGTCTCTGGACCGGATCGCAGTGCATGGCCAGCCTGGACTGAAGTAGCTGTTCCAGCCTCATACCTCCAAGGCCTTTTCTGAGAGAGAGGACTGGCAGGTCCTTTTCTTGAATACCAGCGCTGGGATCATTTTTGAAATATGATAGTCTGAGACGATAGGACTGCTTTTTAGTTTTTATTTGAATAAAAGAGGGTTTCCCGGTTGTGTCATTAGTGAGACAGAGATTTCATGGGTAAGTGAAACTTTTGAAGCAGTCCGAAGAAGTGTGAAGTACTCCGAAGAAGTGTGAGTACAGATTAAGGTCCTCATTGGAGACGTCCTTTGAGTGAAGGAATATATTTCCCCATTCCAAGTCTGAGAATGGGAAACAGTAGGTCTCAGACTTTTGACCCTACCGGGGGACCTAAGCATGATGAAATGAAAAAGACATATGGTCCAGAGGTTTTCCACCTGAAGGTTCTTTTAGTATGTTAGAAATAAGAAAATTAGAAGAAAAGTTTTGCAAATATGAGAAAGAGATGAAGCAAAAAAAAAGAAAATTAAGTTTAAATAAGAAGTAAGAAAGGTATAGAATTTTGGAAAAATAAAGTGTATTAAGAGAAAGAAAGGAAAATGTTAAACAAATGCCATGACGGAATGATGATAATAATTTAGTATTAGCTGTGCCGGATCCAGACCTGGACTCCTGCCCTCCACGACGCCTGCAACAACAACAGCCAGCCCTGCCACAAGCCTCTGGCTCTCGGGAAGAAGGGACTTCTTCCATCCTCCCTCGGGAAGAAATTCCATCATTCTCACAACATCAGTTACATAGGTCTGATGATGAGGAAAAGGAAGACGTTTGGTTCTCCAGCGTACC
Source organism: Leuresthes tenuis (assembly GCF_036924035.1). NCBI lineage: Eukaryota > Metazoa > Chordata > Actinopteri > Atheriniformes > Atherinopsidae > Leuresthes > Leuresthes tenuis. The sequence continues at coordinate 133,738 of NW_027325415.1, read as the reverse complement.
TGCCCAAGAACTTTTAACGCAAGTGACAAAAATCCTTTACCCACAATCTGGACTTCAGAGATCTAAACGTGAGAAAAAACAAAACCAGATTCAAACCATGCCTATGGTTAAAGTTGCAGTTCCCACTGGACCATTACTGGTTTATCGACCCTGGACTGAGACTGACATCATGGAAGCATAACAATGCTTACCAGATCCAGAGATTTCTGGACCCCATTTTGCTGACGAGTTGCGAGATTTCTGCACACAATCTGCCCGACTGGGGTTGAATTGCGTCGCATATTGGCAAAAAAGTTCAAACCGACCGACCTCTGCAAAATAGAGGCCAGTATGCTACAACTGGATTTGCGACCTACCAACAGTGAACGAGGACATAATGATAACGCTCAATATGAAGCAGCCATCCAAAGACTGTGTCAAACCATCACCACTCAATTTCCAACCAAAATCAATATGTCCCACATTTACACCTGCAAACAGAAACCCGGTGAAGGGACTGATGATTTTGTACACTGCATCCTTGAGGAAGTCAGCAAGCACAGCGGTCATCAGAGACCAAGGGATTTGGGTAATGAATCAGGACCATGGGAGAGTATTGCATGCAATGCAATAATTAAAGGCCTCATGCCAGATGTCGCCACTGAAGTAAAGAACATTTACGTCGGATGGTGTGAGGGTCCTCGTTTGGCTGACGTTCGCCGATATGTTTGCCATGCTCATAACCAAGTTGAGACGCGTAAGACAACCAAAAGGGACAAGTGTGAAAAGGAGCTGCATTTGGCAGCCATGACCATGTATTACGCAGTTGGTGTAAAAAGAGGACGAGGCCGAAGTTGAAGACGTGGACGTGTGGGAGAGGAGGTCGAAATGGGCCACGCCAGAGCTATGATCCGAATATTTGTTTTTACTGTGGCCAGACTGGACACTGGAAGAAGGACTGTCCACAGCTGAAAAGTGATGAAATTGGGCAAAAGGCTGACTGAGGGTGGGAGGCAGGTTCTGGACGTCACGCGGGAGCGGAGCCTCCACTGATGGGTGATAGCACAAACACACTCACACATTTTTCCTGCTCTGTGTAGTGAAGAAACGCTTGCCGACTGTGATTCACGTAGTAAAGTTTTGCATGCTATTTCCGTCCTAGAGCAAAGATATTTCTTTCAGAATATAGGAACTTATGTTCATCAGTAGTGACGTCAGGGGAGTTTGATTGTCCTCCAAAGTTAAGTGGAAACCACGTTTACTGTATGTCTGCCTCAGGCCAGGTTGTGAAAGAGAAAATGACAATGCCCATTGCGTGTTGTCACTCCCGATGAGCTCTCCTTCAAACACTCATTTTTGTTATCAGAGTTGTGTCCCATTAACCTGATGGGCTGTGATCTCATGTGTAAATTAGGCATTATTTTAACTTCTACACCAGAGGGTGTTAAGGTTATGTTACAGCCTGACAAAGTTTTCACAGCAGTGCAGTTTGATTCATCGGCACTTACATATGCTTATGAGTGGAAACTTCCCAGCTCTCCTTTTTCACAACAACTAGTGGAAGAAGCAAAAGCGTTAGTTTCACCCCTTTCTGATTTCATGCAACCTACTGATTTGCACTGCACATCACACATTTCTTCGGGGCCTGACAATGACTATGAGAAGAAGTGAAAAAATATGTGCGCCTACTTTATTGGCTGTGTCGCTCACTCCAGAGCACTTCGATTTTTTTAATGTTTGTGGTACTCGCCCTCACATTTCCTTGGCCAAACGTACACACTGGCAGTGACAAGGTGTGGGAGAGTTTGTTGCTACATGTCAGAAAGAAATGGAGTGGACCGTTTCACCTGCTGATCCAAATTTGATGTTTTCTGAACGATTGTCAGCATACAAAAAAACATTTTTGAGTACAATGCATTGTCAAAGAACTGTGGACTTAATTCCTACCACAGAATCACATTTTGAAGCATGTTTTTTTATCTGAAACAGATTTGTCTTCGATACCCATGTTGGCTGAAGTGCCCAATGATCTTTGGGCTAAGAGCAAATATGATGTGGGGTTGATAAAAGGCTGTGAACCAGTAATTGTCACCCCTAAATCAGACTTTTGTCCATGTAAAAAACAATACCCTTTTAAGCCTGAAGCAATTAAAGGGATTAAACCTGTTTTTCAATCTTTTCAGAAAACAGGCGTTATTGTTCCTTTTGAAAATTCACCTGTGCTTACTCCATTGTTTCCTGTTAAAAAGATTAAAGATGCTGGCCAGCCAGATGAATGGCGTTTTGTACAGGACCTCCAAGCGGTGAATACTGCAGTTCAGCCACATGCTCCTACTGTGCCCAACCCACACACTATTTTGTCTCAAATTACATCAGATGCACAGTTTTTCTCAGTGGTTGACTTGTCGCCAGTGCACCCTGATAGCCCATTTTGGTTTGCTTTTTAGTTTGAAGGGAGATCTTGGACTTTTACCCGGTTATGCCAGGGGTACTGTGAAAGTCCCACTATTTACAATGCTGCCCTCAAAGCTAGTCTGGATTAACTTCAATCAACCACAGGCTCTGCTCTTTTGCAGTATGTGGATGACATCCTTTTATGTAGTCCATCTAAACAACAGTGTGAAAAAGACCAAATAACTCAAATAACTTTCTTGCTTTCAAAATTTTTCCTCTAGTGACGCTGACTTAGAGAGGGATGAAGATAATCATATTTAATTGTTCATGTTTTGATTGTTTATCTTTGGACCCTTTATCACTATGATGCCTGCATTCTAAACTCACGTTGTGTGCAAATGCAGGCTGATGTTTTACAGATAAAGTTATTATTTTCCTTGTTTCTTTTGGGTTGATTAATATAATGGTATTATTATAATCAAAAGGGAGGAATGTAATGGAAAATAATTCTTATATGCATTGTATTGAGTGTTACTGTGTATAACCTGCAAATGACTGAGCTGCAAGGTACCACCCTGCCCTGTTTTCTTAAATTCCTCTTTACAATGGTGGGCTTGTTAATATGAGATAGCTGCACTTTAGGGGGGACAGGGTTAGGCTGGTATTTACGAGTGTGTCTGGGTAACCTCAACTAATGGTTGGGGAGGAAAGTTAGAAGAACAATCAACTATACCCAAAAACAGATGACGTGATGAGCGGGCAATATAACTGTGTGTTTTTGCTTCAGTGGTCAGAGCAACTCTGTATTCTGTACTGTGTTGTTCTCTCTTGCAAGATATTATTATTAAAGCCTCTTATCTCCTCAAAAGAAAATAACTGACTCCCCAAGTGCAAGTGTCAGGACAAATGATCAAACTTCTCCAAGCTTCAGTCTGCAGAGAGGTACAAGACTGGGTTGCCCACTTTCGCCCTCACTTTTTGCTATTTTCATCGAACCTTTAGCAGCTGCTATCAGACAAGATAGAAATATTAAAGGCATCCAACCCCAAAATATTGAGCATAAAATAAGTCTTTATGCTGATGATGTATTACTTTTCCTTCAGAACTCACAGACGTCTCTCACTCACACGATCACACTCATAAATAAATTCTCAGCACTTTCTGACTACTCTATCAATTGGTCTAAGACCACAGTTCTGCCCATTAACTATAGGGACCAGAATATACCTGCGATCACTTTACAGTCAGGAAATATTAGATATTTAGGCATAAACATTTCCTCCAGGCTCTCAGAGCTAACAAAGCTAAATTATGTGCAATTATTAAAGACAATAGAGGACGATCTCTCTCGTTTGAAGTCCTTACCTATATCACTTATGGGGAGAGTTACAACCATTAAAATGATGATACTACCAAAAGTTAACTATTTGTTCTCAATGATCCCCATAAAACCATCTGCTACTTGGTTTAAGTCACTAGGTTCATGCATCTCCAAATTTCTGTGGAAAAACAAACCACCACGTATTAGTTTAAAAACCCTACAGAAGACCAAGGACAGTGGTGGATTAGATTTACCTAATTTTCAGCACTATTCCTTAGCCAATAGGTTACAGTATATATCAAAATGGTTTAAACCTAGCCCAATAGATGAACCATGGATAAATATAGAACAAGCATTGTGTGATAATCTGGAAATCTCTGACCTGCCACTTATTAGTCAAAACGTAAAAAATCACAAATGTTTCAAAAGCATTAACATCAGCACCTCTCTGACAGCCTAGTGGGAATTTCTTAAAATAACAAAGTCTTCACTTGTCCCGTGTAAGCTTACACCCATCTGGAACAATCCTGACATCCTGCAAAACAAAAAAATGCTAAACTTTACTCTGTGGAAGATCAAAGGAATCAAACATCTGGAACATATAATCCAAAATGGACATTTTATTTCATTTGATGAGCTCATATCACAACATGAGATAGGCAGCAATAAATTCCTAGAATATCAACAACTTAAGTCTATAATAACAAAGAAATATATCCTCCACCAACCAGACTTACAACTCCCGATTAGGGTAGTAGAATTTCTAAGCATCTGCACCCCAAAACTACTATCAAAAATATATAAATTATTGTCTAAGATAGATGACACAATGTCTCTACCGTCCTCAAAATGGGAGGCAGATTTATCCATCAGTTCTAGTCATAGCTTCTGGCCACATATATGTTTGAACACCTTCAGAATGACTCAAAATCCTAATTTAGAGCTCATACAATACAAAATTCTTCATAGAACACACTATACAGGACAAAGGATGTTCAGGATGGGTCTAACACACTCAAACATCTGCTCACATTGCACAGATAACACACCTGATGATTATGCACACGCTTTGTGGTTTCGTGCGCCTGTCCAGAGGTTCTGGCTTGAAGTCTGTGCGGACCTATCAACATGACTAAAGTGTAGCATTCCTGCATGCCCCACACTGTGCATACTGGGTGACTTAGACAACATCAATGTGGAATTTAGCTTAGCACACATGATCCTCACAGTGTTATGTATAGCAAAGAAAACTATTCTCATGAACTGGAAAGCGAAGAACAATCTGTGTATTAACCAGTTTAGAAATTTTCTTTTAGATTATATTAGCATGGAAACAATGTCTGCTTCCTCAAAACATCAATTGGCTGAATTTAATTCTCTCTGGTCCCTTCTGATTAGCTTGATCACATAGTGGTGGTGGTGGGTTGCTGTCCCGTCGCTCTGGGCGGTTGGGTGTGTGCTGGGGGGGGCTGTGTGGCTTCGGGCGTCTGGTGGTCTCTCGGGTCGTGGGGAAATACAGCAGCCCTGTATTATTGCTTCCTGTGAAATCAAGATACAATGTGCACATGCTGGTTACAAATAAGAAAATACAAACAACAAACAGTTTCTTCCATGGTTCACAGCATGTGTATGATCATCTTCATCGCTGGTCCCAGTAAGGATGTTTCAATCTTCGGTGTCAGAGGTTACTAGCACTTAACACACCGTTGGAGTACAGCTTTTACTGCTGACTCTTATCTTTGTCCTTCCGGGCGTGTTGGTTAGGCTGATGTATTTCAGGGTGGAAGTCATCTACTGGTTCTGGTACCTTCTTACAGTGACTGGCATGAATCCAGGTTGCTCTCTCTGCAACTTTAACAGCTGTGTGAGTGACCAGTAGCACCTGGAACGGGCCTTGCCAACGTTTGGACTTCCAATGTTTCCTGCGAAGTTCCTTCACCACCTGTCATCTGGTTGGAGTGGTGTGTTTTCTGTGGCTGGAAGGGCTGCTTTTACTGTCTGTGAAACTTGAGATAGAACAGTGGAAAGGTTTCGACAGTAAGACAACATAGCATCATCACAAACAGTTGTGGAAGGGAGGGGTCTGGTTACAGGTCCCAATCCCAGGTTAGGAGGTCTACCAAATAAAATTTCAAATGGGCTAAGATTCACTTGAGCTCTGATTCTCATTCTCATGTAGGTAAGCACAATAGGTAATGCTTTTGTCCATGGCAGACCTGTTTCTTCACAACATTTGGCTAACTTGGACTTTAATGTACCATTTTCTCTTTCCACAGCACCTCCACTCTGTGGATGATAAGCACAATGTGTGCGCAAGGTTATTCCCAGGAATTTACCAACCTCAGTCAATGCAGTGTTTACAAAATGTGTGCCATTATCACTGCTGATCTTCTCTGGAATGCCCCATCTAGGAATGATTTCTGTTTAGCAGTGCTTTAGTCACTGCATTACTGTTTGCATGTTTTGCAGGGAAAACTTCAACCCATTTACTAAACACGTCCACTATTACTAGTGCATATTTCTTTCCTTCAGCTGGTGTGAGTTCAACAAAATCCATCATCAAATGTTCAAAAGGTTTCTCTGTTGGAGGGTGTGCAACTTGCGATGTGTGTAATGCCTTTCCTACATTATGTGTGGCACAAACCATACATGACTGACAGTATTTTTGCGCATATGAACTGAACCCTTTTGTGAACCACTGAGCAGTGAGTGCATTCAGCATCCCCCCTTTTGACACATGGTTCAACCCATGTGTCAATTTTGAAAAATGAGGAAAAAAATGTTTAGGTAGACAGGGTTTACCATCAGGTCCCATCCAAACACCATCCGTATGAGTTGCACCCACAGAGGACCAAATGCGTCCAGAGGACCAAATTTCATCTGCAGAGGCAAAAGTTTGCAAAGCATGGAGATCTGTGAGGGAGTCTTCTGCCTGCAAAGAGAGGGAAGCGAAAACAGGAAAAAAATTAGCTGCTTGCTTAGCTGCAGCATCAGCTCTGGCATTGCCACAAGCAACAGGATCGTCTGAGTTAGTGTGAGCCGCACACTTACAGACCGAGATTGCTGTAGGCAAAAGGATCACATCAAGAAGATCAGAAACCTGCTTGGAGTTCAGAATAGTTTTACCATCTGATTTAAGGAAATGCCTGTGTTTCCACAGCGCACCAAAGTCATGAACAACACCAAAAGCATATCTGGAATCTGTGTAAATAGTGACAGACTTACCAGCTGCCAACTTACAAGCTTCAGTAAGTGCAATAAGCTCAGTAGTTTGAGCAGAGAAATGTTTAGGAAGAGAACCAGACAACAAAGTGTCATGTGAAGAACATACTGCAAACCAAACACAGTTAGTACCTGTGGCTGGATCACGCAAAGCTGATCCATCTACAAAAAGAATCAAGTCAGAGTTTGGAAGAGGAGTCTCTAAAAGATCAGGTCGGGGTGTACAAACTTGTTCCAAAACAGCTTCACAGTCATGAGGCTCCCCATCCTCAGGAGTCGGAAGCAAAGTAGCAGGATTCAGAACAGTACAACGTTTAACAGTGACATTTGGCATATCACGGAGCACAGAGGTGTATCTGAGCCAACAAGCAGTTGAAAGATGTGAAGTTTTCTGCTCGAGAAGAATAATGGCAACAGCATGAGGAACCAAAACAGTCAAATTAGCGTAGCCCACAATATCTTGGGAGGCCAGGACAGCTTTCTCTGCAGCTGCAACAGCACGAAGACAACCAGGCAGGCCTGCAGCCACAGAGTCCAGTTTTGCTGAGAAATGAGCCACTGGCCTTTGCCTGCCCCATGTTCCTGCATAAGAACAGATGTCATACAACCATGCTTCTCATCAACTGCCTGTATGAAAGGTTTATGAGGATCTGGAATGCCAAGTGTTGGTGCTGTTTAAAGAGCCAGCTTAAGCTGACTAAAGGCTGATTCAGCCTCAGGAGTCCATGGAACACGATCAGCTGACTGGAGCTGCATGTCAGAACTGCAGCTGCCTTTACCATGGATAAGAGCACCTAAGAGAGCTTCGAGAAAAGAGTAGTTAGGAATAAAGTTCCTGCAGTAAGATGTTATACCTAAGAATGACATAAGCTGTTTTTTAGTAACCGGTTTAGGAATGATCTGAACTGCAGCAACATGTTTAGGAGAAAGTGAGCGCCCATCCTTAGAAATCACATGACCCAAAAAGGTGACTTCGTCCTGTACAAACTGTAACTTAGAAAGGCTGGCTTTATGGCCATAAGAAGGAAGATGTTTCAACAGATTCACTGTCTTTTTCACACTGTTGTTTAGATGGACCACATAAAAGGATGTCATCCACATACTGCAAAAGAGCAGAGCCTGTGGTTGATTGAAGTTAATCCAGACTAGCTTTGAGGGCAGCATTGTAAATAGTGGGACTTTCACAGTACCCCTGGCATAACCGGGTAAAAGTCCAAGATCTCCCTTCAAACTAAAAAGCAAACCAAAATGGGCTATCAGGGTGCACTGGCGACAAGTCAACCACTGAGAAAAACTGTGCATCTGATGTAATTTGAGACAAAATAGTGTGTGGGTTGGGCACAGTAGGAGCATGTGGCTGAACTGCAGCATTCACCGCTTGAAGGTCCTGTACAAAACGCCATTCATCTGGCTGGCCAGCATCTTTAATCTTTTTAACAGGAAACAATGGAGTAAGCACAGGTGAATTTTCAAAAGGAACAATAACGCCTGTTTTCTGAAAAGATTGAAAAACAGGTTTAATCCCTTTAATTGCTTCAGGCTTAAAAGGGTATTGTTTTTTACATGGACAAAAGTCTGATTTAGGGGTGACAATTACTGGTTCACAGCCTTTTATCAACCCCACATCATATTTGCTCTTAGCCCAAAGATCATTGGGCACTTCAGCCAACATGGGTATCGAAGACAAATCTGTTTCAGATAAAAAACATGCTTCAAAATGTGATTCTGTGGTAGGAATTAAGTCCACAGTTCTTTGACAATGCATTGTACTCAAAAATGTTTTTTTGTATGCTGACAATCGTTCAGAAAACATCAAATTTGGATCAGCAGGTGAAACGGTCCACTCCATTTCTTTCTGACATGTAGCAACAAACTCTTCCACACCTTGTCACTGCCAGTGTGTACGTTTGGCCAAGGAAATGTGAGGGCGAGTACCACAAACATTAAAAAATCGAAGTGCTCTGGAGTGAGCGACACAGCCAATAAAGTAGGCGCACATATTTTTTCACTTCTTCTCATAGCCCCAAAGAAATGTGTGATGTGCAGTGCAAATCAGTAGGTTGCATGAAATCAGAAAGGGGTGAAACTAACGCTTTTGCTTCTTCCACTAGTTGTTGTGAAAAAGGAGAGCTGGGAAGTTTCCACTCATAAGCATATGTAAGTGCCGATGAATCAAACTGCACTGCTGTGAAAACTTTGTCAGGCTGTAACATAACCTTAACACCCTCTGGTGTAGAAGTTAAAATAATGCCTAATTTACACATGAGATCACAGCCCATCAGGTTAATGGGACACAACTCTGATAACAAAAATGAGTGTTTGAAGGAGAGCTCATCGGGAGTGACAACACGCAATGGGCATTGTCATTTTCTCCTTCACAACCTGGCCTGATGCAGACATACAGTAAACGTGGTTTCCACTTAACTTTGGAGGACCATCAAACTCCCCTGACGTCACTACTGATGAACATAATTTCCTATATTCTGAGAGAAATATCTTTGCTCTAGGACGGAAATAGCATGCAAAACTTTACTACGTGAATCACAGTCGGCAAGCGTTTCTTCACTACACAGAGCAGGAAAAATGTGTGAGTGTGTTTGTGCTATCACCCATTAGTGGAGGCTCCGCTGCCGCGTGACGTCCAGAACCTGCCTCCCACCCTCAGTCAGCCTTTTGCCCAATTTCATCACTTTTCAGCTGTGGACAGTCCTTCTTCCAGTGTCCAGTCTGGCCACAGTAAAAACAAATATTCGGATCATAGCTCTGGCGTGGCCCATTTCGACCTCCTCTCCCACACGTCCACGTCTTCGACTTCGGCCTCGTCCTCTGTTTACACACACTGCGTAATACATGGTCATGGCTGCCAAATGCAGCTCCTTTTCACACTTGTCCCTTTTGGTTGTCTTACGCGTCTCAACTTGGTTATGAGCATGGCGAGCATATCGGCGAACGTCAGCCAAACGAGGACCCTCACACCATCCCACGTAAATATTCTTTACTTCAGTGGCGACATCTGGCATGAGGCCTTTAATTATTGCATCGCAAACTGTGGCCTTCTCTCAGCCAAACACCTCTGATCTCGCTTTTCATGATGTAAGTTCCTGCGTATGCTGCCGCTTACCTGGATGACGTCATCATCCATAGCAACAGCTGGGCGGAGCATGTTCAGCAGATGGCGGCAGTGCTGGAGTCACTGCGGCAGGCGGGGCTCACGGCCAACCCAAAGAAGTGTGCAGTTGGATGGAGGGAGGTACGGTATCTGGGGTACCACTTGGGCGGCGGACAGGTGCGTCCACAGGTAGACAAGACAGCAGCGATTGCAGCCTGCCCAAAACCTAAGATCAAGAAAGAGGTGAGGCGGTTTTTGGGGCTGGCCGGATATTACCGGCGATTTATTCCCAACTTCGCGAAAAGGTGCATCTGATCCGGTCCGGTGGACGAAGCAGTGCCAGGTGTCACTTGAGAGGGTAAAGCAGACCCTCTGTGGGGAGCCTCTTCTCCACACACCTAACTCCTTTCTCCCATTTGTCCTGCAGACTGATGCATCGGGAAGGGGGTCGGGGGCTGTTCTGTCCCAGCAGGTGCGGGGCGTTCACCGCCCAGTGCTTTACATCAGCCAGAAACTATCTGAGAGGGAGACCAGATACAACACGGTGGAGAGGGAGTGCCTGGCCATCCGGTGGGTGGTCGGCGCTCTGCGGTATTACTTGCTGGGGCGCCCATTCACCCTTTGCTCGGACCTTGCTCCCCTCCAGTGGCTCCACCGAATGAAAAATGTCAATGCACGGATCACCCGCTGGTATCTGGCACTACAGCCTTTTAAATTCAAAGTGGTCCATAGGCCGGGGGCACCGATTAGCGGTAGCCGACTTCCTTTACAGCTCGCATGGCGAGGTGGGGGGGGGAGAGAGTAGGTTAGGCCGGACCGCTCCCCGGCCAAGGTCAGGCGGTGGAGGTATGTGGAGGGGGCGTGGTGCATCAGCTGCAGGAGAGAGCTGTGGAGAGAGCTCTGGGGAGCAGGACTAGGTGAGTGATTAGTACACCGGCAGTCACTTGTCTAATCACTCTCCTCTTTAAAAAACTCAGAGCTGTAAGGAGGATTGAAGTGGAGTCGGCAGCACGAACCGGGAGGGAAGGCCTGCGAACGACTCCACATTCATGAAAAAGGGTTAAATAAACTATACGTTGAACCGTCCTCTGTCTCTGTGTCTCTCTGAAAGAACCCGCAGTGGCAACAGGCCGCCTCAATGTGCAATTATTAAAGACAGTAAAGGACGATCTCTCTCGTTTGAAGTCCTTACCTATATCACTTATGGGGAGAGTTACAACCATTAAAATGATGATACTACCAAAAGTTAACTATCTGTTCTCAATGATCCCCATAAAACCACCTGCTACTTGGTTTAAGTCACTAGATTCATGCATCTCTAAATTTCTGTGGAAAAACAAACCACCACGTATTAGTTTAAAAACCCTACAGAAGACCAAGGACAGGGTGGATTAGATTTACCTAATTTTCAGCACTATTCCTTAGCCAATAGGTTACAGTATATATCAAAATGGTTTAAACCTAGCCCAATACATGAACATGGATAAGTATAGAACAAGCATTGTGTGATAATCTGGAAATCTCGGACCTGCCACTTATTAGTCAAAACGTGAAAAATCACAAATGTTTCAAAAGCATTAACATCAGCACCTCTCTGACAGCCTGGTGGGAATTTCTTAAAATAACAAAGTCTTCACTTGTCCCGTGTAAGCTTACACCCATCTGGAACAATCCTGACATCCTGCAAAACAAAAAAATGCTAAACATTACTCTCTGGAAGATCAAAGCAATCAAACATCTGGAACATATAATCCATAATGGACATTTTATTTCATTTGATGAGCTCATATCACAACATGAGATAGGCAGCAATAAATTCCTAGAATATCAACAACTTAAGTCTATAATAACAAAGAAATATATCCTCCACCAACCAGACTTACAACTCCCGATTAGGGAAGCAGAATTTCTAAGCATCTGCACCCCAAAACTACTATCAAAAATATATAAATTATTGTCTAAGATAGATGACACAATGTCTCTACCGTCCTCAAAATGGGAGGCAGATTTATCCATCAGTTCTAGTCATAGCTTCTGGCCACAAATATGTTTGAACACCTTCACAATGACTCGAAATCCTAATTTACAGCTCATACAATACAAAATTCTTCATAGAACACACTATACAGGACAAAGGATGTTCAGGATGGGTCTAACACACTCAAACATCTGCTCACATTGCACAGATAACACACCTGATGATTATGCACACGCTTTGTGGTTTTGTGCGCCTGTCCAGAAGTTCTGGCTTGAAGTCTGTGCGGACCTATCAACATGGCTAAAGTGTAGCATTCCTGCATGCCCCACACTGTGCATACTGGGTGACTTAGACAACATCAACGTGGAATTTAGCTTAGCACACATGATCCTCACAGTGTTATGTATAGCAAAGAAAACTATTCTCATGAACTGGAAAGCGAAGAACAATCTGTGTATTAACCAGTTTAGAAATTTTCTTTTAGATTATATTAGCATGGAAACAATGTCTGCCTCCTCAAAACATCAATTGGCTGAATTTAATTCTCTCTGGTCCCCTCTGATTAGCTTGATCACATAGTGTTGGTGGTGGGTTGCTGTCCCGTCGCTCTGGGCGGTTGGTCATTGCTGGGGGGACTGTGTGTCGGGCTTGGAGGGCAGTTTTGGGGGCTTGCGGGTGGGGCTGTCTTGCGGTGTGGGGCGGGGTCCCTTATGGGCCTTGGGGTGGTGGCTGCTGGCTCTGTACCGGGTGACGGGGCCGCTCTGGCGTGGGTGGTGGAGCTGGGCCTGGACCTGGTGGCTTGCCGCTGCCTTGTGCCCGGGGCGGGGCCCTGCCTGTGCCTGGAGGGTCTGGGTTGCCCTGGACATGCCACAGCATGCGTGGGTTGGTGCAGGTCCTGGTGCCGGCCTTGTTGCTCTGGGAACTCCAAGGTGTCCGCAGGTGGTTATTTTTTTTAGGGTGTTGGGGCGTGCGGTGAGGAGGAGGGGGTCTGTATGGAGGTGTGCTTTTCCCCTGTTGGGGGGGGCCTGGGGGGGCCTGGGTGATGGTGGGTCTCAGGCCCGGGCTGCTGCGACTGGTGTAACCGGGTGATTTGTTTGTTTGTTTGTTTGATTTTTGTTGTTGTTTGTTTGTTTTTGTAGAGGTCCTCCGGGGTGGGGTTGGGTTGAGTGGGGTGGGGCGGGATGGGTTCCTTCTGGGGGTACAGTAGCTCCCGGAATATGGTGACTGCAGGCCCCGAGCCTGGTGGACATCAGGCCCTCCTGCCCTGTGTTGGGTCCCAGGTAGCGGGGATGCCTATTGCAGCCAGTCTCTGGCTGCCCTCTCCGGGGTGGGAGGGACCAGGAGGATGAATTAATTACTCTGCTAGTTTATATATTATAAACATAAACAATAAACAATTATAAAACTTCCCTTGGCAAAGCAAATCTGTTTGGCATAAAGGTATTCAGACTACAATTCTGCTGCCATAATGCACAATTCCGGATTTTGATATAAAATGAATTCCTTCACTCAAACCAAGTTAAAACTGCTTTTCCTTCATATTTATCCATGTCTAAATAGCTTTAAACAAAAAAGAACGTTGTACTTTGCAGGATAGGAAACAACAACACTAAACCTTTAGGAATCCGAGAATAAGCTTATTTTCACGAGTTCTACACAATTTCGGATTTTGATATAAAATGAATTCCTTCACTCAAACTAAGTTAAAACTGCTTTGTCCTTCATATTTATCCATGTCCAAATAGCTTTAAACAAAAAAGAACGTTGTACTTTGCAGGATAGGAAAGAACAACACTAAACCTTTTCAGGAATCCGAGAATAAGCGTCGTTTGACGAGTTCTACACAATATCGGATTTTGATATAAAATTAATTCCTTCACTCAAACCAAGTTAAAACTGCTTTGTCCTTCATATTTATCCATGTCTAAATACCTTTAAACAAAAACGAACGTAGTACTTTTCAGGATAGGAAACAACAACACTAAATTTTTTCAGGAATCCAAGAATAAGCTTCTTTTCACGAGTTCTACACAATTCCGGATTTTGATATAAAATATAAAAAAAAAGAAGCATACTTGTGATGGAGCAATACACTCCTTTTGGGTAACCTAAACTGATGGTTGGGGAGGAAAGTTAGAAGAACAATCAACTATCAACCAAAGACAGATGACGTGATGAGCGGGCAATATAACTGTGTTTTTGCTTCAGAGCAACTCTGTATTCTGTACTGTGTTGTTCTCTCTTTCAAGATATTATTATTAAAGCCTCTTATCTCCTCAGAAGAAAATAACTGACTCTGTGCGTTACTAAATTTCCACCACAATTTTGGCGTCACGAACAGGATCCCTCGACTGGTGTCTCTGGACCGGATCGCAGTGCATGGCCAGCCTGGACTGAAGTAGCTGTTCCAGCCTCATACCTCCAAGGCCTTTTCTGAGAGAGAGGACTGGCAGGTCCTTTTCTTGAATACCAGCGCTGGGATCATTTTTGAAATATGATAGTCTGAGACGATAGGACTGCTTTTTAGTTTTTATTTGAATAAAAGAGGGTTTCCCGGTTGTGTCATTAGTGAGACAGAGATTTCATGGGTAAGTTAAACTTTTGAAGCAGTCCGAAGAAGTGTGAAGTACTCCGAAGAAGTGTGAGTACAGATTAAGGTCCTCATTGGAGACGTCCTTTGAGTGAAGGAATATATTTCCCCATTCCAAGTCTGAGAATGGGAAACAGTAGGTCTCAGACTTTTGACCCTACCGGGGGACCTAAGCATGATGAAATGAAAAAGACATATGGTCCAGAGGTTTTCCACCAGAAGGTTCTTTTAGTATGTTAGAAATAAGAAAATTAGAAGAAAAGTTTTGCAAATATGAGAAAGAGATGAAGCAAAAAAAAAGAAAATTAAGTTTAAATAAGAAGTAAGAAAGGTATAGAATTTTGGAAAAAATAAAGTGTATTAAGAGAAAGAAAGGAAAATGTTAAACAAATGCCATGACGGAATGATGATAATAATTTAGTATTAGCTGTGCCGGATCCAGACCTGGACTCCTGCCCTCCACGACGCCTGCAACAACAACAGCCAGCCCTGCCACAAGCCTCTGGCTCTCGGGAAGAAGGGACTTCTTCCATCCTCCCTCGGGAAGAAATTCCATCATTCTCACAACATCAGCTACATAGGTCTGATGATGAGGAAAAGGAAGACGTTTGGTTCTCCAGCGTACCTGCCCAAGAACTTTTAACGCAAGTGACAAAAATCCTTTACCCACAATCTGGACTTCAGAGATCTAAACGTGAGAAAAAACAAAACCAGATTCAAACCATGCCTATGGTTAAAGTTGCAGTTCCCACTGGACCATTACTGGTTTATCGACCCTGGACTGAGACTGACATCATGGAAGCATAACAATGCTTACCAGATCCAGAGATTTCTGGACCCCATTTTGCTGACGAGTTGCGAGATTTCTGCGCACAATTCTGCCCGACTGGGGTTGAATTGCGTCGCATATTAGCAAAAAAGTTCAAACCGTCCGACCTCTGCAAAATAGAGGCCAGTATGCTACAACTGGATTTGCGACCTACCAACAGTGAACGAGGACATAATGATAACGCTCAATATGAAGCAGCCAACCAAAGACTGTGTCAAGCCATCACCACTCAATTTCCAACCAAAATCAATATGTCCCACATTTACACCTGCAAACAGAAACCCGGTGAAGTGACTGATGATTTTATACAAAGCATCCTTGAGGAAGTCAGCAAGCACAGCGGTCATCAGAGACCAAGGGATTTGGGTAATGAATCAGGACCATGGGAGAGTATTGCATGCAATGCAATAATTAAAGGCCTCATGCCAGATGTCGCCACTGAAGTAAAGAACATTTACGTGGGATGGTGTGAGGGTCCTCGTTTGGCTGACGTTCGCCGATATGCTCGCCATGCTCATAACCAAGTTGAGACGCGTAAGACAACCAAAAGGGACAAGTGTGAAAAGGAGCTGCATTTGGCAGCCATGACCATGTATTACGCAGTTGGTGTAAAAAGAGGACGAGGCCGAAGTCGAAGACGTGGACGTGTGGGATCAGAGCTATGATCCGAATATTTGTTTTTACTGTGGCCAGACTGGACACTGGAAGAAGGACTGTCCACAGCTGAAAAGTGATGAAATTGGGCAAAAGGCTAACTGAGGGTGGGAGGCAGGTTCTGGACGTCACGCGGCAGCGGAGCCTCCACTAATGGGTGATAGCACAAACACACTCACACATTTTTCCTGCTCTGTGTAGTGAAGAAACGCTTGCCGACTGTGATTCACGTAGTAAAGTTTTGCATGCTATTTCCGTCCTAGAGCAAAGATATTTCTCTCAGAATATGGGAACATGTTCATCAGTAGTGACGTCAGGGGAGTTTGATTGTCCTCCAAAGTTAAGTGGAAACCACGTTTACTGTATGTCTGCCTCAGGCCAGGTTGTGAAGGAGAAAATGACAATGCCCATTGCGTGTTGTCACTCCCAATGAGCTCTCCTTCAAACACTCATTTTTGTTATCAGAGTTGTGTCCCATTAACCTGATGGGCTGTGATCGCATGTGTAAATTAGGCATTATTTTAACTTCTACACCAGAGGGTGTTAAGGTTATGTTACAGCCTGACAAAGTTTTCACAGCAGTGCAGTTTGATTCATCGGCACTTACATATGCTTATGAGTGGAAACTTCCCAGCTCTCCTTTTTCACAACAACTAGTGGAAGAAGCAAAAGTGTTAGTTTCACCCCTTTCTGATTTCAAGCAACCTACTGATTTGCACTGCACATCACACATTTCTTTGGGGCCTGACAATGACTATGAGAAGAAGTGAAAAAATATGTGCGCCTACTTTATTGGCTGTGTCGCTCACTCCAGAGCACTTCGATTTTTTTAATGTTTGTGGTACTCGCCCTCACATTTCCTTGGCCAAACGTACACACTGGCAGTGACAAGGTGTGGGAGAGTTTGTTGCTACATGTCAGAAAGAAATGGAGTGGACCGTTTCACCTGCTGATCCAAATTTGATGTTTTCTGAACGATTGTCAGCATACAAAAAAACATTTTTGAGTACAATGCATTGTCAAAGAACTGTGGACTTAATTCCTACCACAGAATCACATTTTGAAGCATGTTTTTTATCTGAAACAGATCTGTCTTCGATACCCATGTTGGCTGAAGTGCCCAATGATCTTTGGGCTAAGAGCAAATATGATGTGGGGTTGATAAAAGGCTGTGAACCAGTAATTGTCACCCCTAAATCAGACTTTTGTCCATGTAAAAAACAATACCCTTTTAAGCCTGAAGCAATTAAAGGGATTAAACCTGTTTTTCAATCTTTTCAGAAAACAGGCGTTATTGTTCCTTTTGAAAATTCACCTGTGCTTACTCCATTGTTTCCTGTTAAAAAGATTAAAGATGCTGGCCAGCCAGATGAATGGCGTTTTGTACAGGACCTCCAAGCGGTGAATGCTGCAGTTCAGCCACATGCTCCTACTGTGCCCAACCCACACACTATTTTGTCTCAAATTACATCAGATGCACAGTTTTTCTCAGTGGTTGACTTGTCGCCAGTGCACCCTGATAGCCCATTTTGGTTTGCTTTTTAGTTTGAAGGGAGATCTTGGACTTTTACCCGGTTATGCCAGGGGTACTGTGAAAGTCCCACTATTTACAATGCTGCCCTCAAAGCTAGTCTGGATTAACTTCAATCAACCACAGGCTCTGCTCTTTTGCAGTATGTGGATGACATCCTTTTATGTGGTCCATCTAAACAACAGTGTGAAAAAGACAGTGAATCTGTTGAAACATCTTCCTTCTTATGACCATAAAGCCAGCCTTTCTAAGTTACAGTTTGTACAGGACGAAGTCACCTTTTTGGGTCATGTGATTTCTAAGGATGGGCGCTCACTTTCTCCTAAACGTGTTGCTGCAGTTCAGATCATTCCTAAACCGGTTACTAAAAAACAGCTTATGTCATTCTTAGGTATAACATCTTACTGCAGGAACTTTATTCCTAACTACTCTTTTCTCGAAGCTCTCTTAGGTGCTCTTATCCATGGTAAAGGCAGCTGCAGTTCTGACATGCAGCTCCAGTCAGCTGATCGTGTTCCATGGACTCCTGAGGCTGAATCAGCCTTTAGTCAGCTTAAGCTGGCTCTTCAAACAGCACCAACACTTGGCATTCCAGATCCTCATAAACCTTTCATACAGGCAGTTGATGAGAAGCATGGTTGTATGACATCTGTTCTTATGCAGGAACATGGGGCAGGCAAAGGCCAGTGGCTCATTTCTCAGCAAAACTGGACTCTGTGGCTGCAGGCCTGCCTGGTTGTCTTCGTGCTGTTGCAGCTGCAGAGAAAGCTGTCCTGGCCTCCCAAGATATTGTGGGCTACGCTAATTTGACTGTTTTGGTTCCTCATGCTGTTGCCATTATTCTTCTCGAGCAGAAAACTTCCCATCTTTCAACATCTTGTTGGCTCAGATACACCTCTGTGCTCCTTGATATGCCAAATGTCACTGTTAAACGTTGTACTGTTCTGAATCCTGCTACTTTGCTTCCGACTCCTGAGGATGGGGAGCCTCATGACTGTGAAGCTGTTTTGGAACAAGTTTGTACACCCCGACCTGATCTTTTAGAGACTCCTCTTCCAAACTCTGACATGATTCTTTTTGTAGATGGATCAGCTTTGCGTGATCCAGCCACAGGTCCTAACTGTGTTTGGTTTGCAGTATTTTCTTCACATGACACTTTGTTGTCTGGTTCTCTTCCTAAACATTTCTCTGCTCAAACTACTGAGCTTATTGCACTTACTGAAGCTTGTAAGTTGGCAGCTGGTAAGTCTGTCACTATTTACACAGATTCCAGATATGCTTTTGGTGTTGTTCATGACTTTGGTGCGCTGTGGAAACACAGGCATTTCCTTAAATCAGATGGTAAAACTTGTTAGAGTTTTTAATTGTTATCTCATGATATACCCTGTTTTACAATTATATTCCTGTGCTTTAATTGCACTTATATGCTATACCATAAAAATCATATGTGTGATGTATGGATCTTATACTACATTAGTTCTAATCATGTGATGATGAAATGTGTGTGTGAGTATGAACAAAGGGAGATGCTTCAGGACAGAGCCTTCCGGAGGTCAACTGAGTTTAACTGAGTTCAAACTACAACGCACAATGCCTGATTCAAACTAGTTTGTAGATGTATCTCTTTGAATGATTATCGTCAAGGTCTCACACTCTGAAGTTACAGATGTGTCTCCATACCTAAATGTTAGACAGAGTCACACGCTCTGAAATTTCTATGCAGCCTTTTGTTTTGTAAAACTCTTCCCCTTTTCTAATCTTTGAATAAAACCAGGCTGCTGCAAGGAGAGAGTCGGAGATTGTTGTAGGTTGCTTAGACACATACACCTGTGGCTGAAGCAGCGACGGCTCTCCCCTTTTGCAAAAGCTGAACTTTATATTGATCTCTTGTGTGGTTCTTTCTGTTTAAGGTGGGACTTCGTTAGTAAGAACGAAAAACCCCATCAACTTGGTGCCGTGACCCGGATCCCAACATACCTGACCGCTGGCGGACGGAGGACGACGCGCTGAAATCCGTGCACGGCCAGTGTCAACAGGACCTGGAAGAAAGTCCTGGGGGGTGAATTCTTCGCTGGGCCAGCGTCATAGGTCCGACTTCGTCTGCCAACGGTGGATTGACGGGATCCGGACGGAGTGAAACGAACCAACAGAGAAGATCAAGTAAGTGAAAAGCGCTGTGTTACGGGTCAGAGGCTCTGTAAGAAGAGAGGCCTTGAGTCCCAAAGAGTACAGGGTCAGAGGCTAAAAACCTTGAGTCCCAGAAAGTAAAGGGTCAGAGGCTCTGTACGCAGTGGCCTTGAGTCCCAAGTGAGAGAGACTGCTGCAGAAGTCTGCTCTTTGTCAGAAGTAGTTCCTTGTCGAAGGTTTGCTTCTGAGTAGCAGGGAAAGAATTTGTGCTTTGTGCTGTACAAAATACTTGCTGCTGTGTAAATACGAGTGAATGAGAGTGTGAATGACAGAGTACACTGACTGAATCAGCATTACTGGTGGAAACCTAACGGTGTTAACACAAACCAGTAGTTTGTTGAAGTAGGTCAGTTTAATCTGTATTAAGGACATATATTAATAAAAATATACGCAGAGTACTAAATTAAGTTAAAATAAAAAATGGGTAATCAAACCAGTAAATCCTCCCCCAGAGGTGCCGAAGGTGATGAAAAATATATGGTTGGCAAATTTCCTGGTTGTCTACGTTATATGTCAAAGTGGCAGAAGAAGTTTGGTGTTGACAAAAAGTTGAAAGTTGATCAGTGGAAAGGAGTGGTTGTGATGCTGGAAGGAAGCGTAGCTGCAAAGCGTGGAGCAAAGAGGGAGAGAAAGGAAAAAGAGTTGCAGTACGCTAACTTGTGGTTGAAGGCATCTGAAGAAAGGAGAGAGCAGATTCAGAAGGCAAAACAGAGAAATTCGGGAGATAATAAAACAGCAAGCTTGTTTGTAAGACCAGAAGATAATGAAACACAGGCTAGCAAGCGCCCACCTCAAGCTGCAGTACCCCCAACACCGGCTGACGGGTGCTCGCCCCCTGCAGGGGCAGAGGCTATTTCTCCCACTGCACCCCCTACTCAGTTAGCGAATACCTCTGATTTGTATCCTAATCTGAGCAAACCTGTGCCTGATTTCACGTTTTACCCAAGTCCCACAAACCCCTTCGTCTCCCCTATGTGGCTTAGAAGTCATTCTAAAAAAGAAACAATGCCTCCTCAGAACACAGTCGAACATTATCCAATGATTCAAGTGGCCAATCCTAACCCTGGTGAAGGACAGGCTGCTCACATGTATGTGTACAGGCCGTGGACTTTAGAAGAAGCCAGAAGAGCTGTGGAAGGATGCACACCTGCAAAAGAGGATCCTGCCCAGTGGGCTGAGGACATGCTAGGAATCATCCTTTCATATAGATTAAATGGGCTTGAAGCAGGCCAAGCAGCCATGACTTCACTCGGGAAGGATTGGGCCCGAGTCAGAGGAGATTTTACTGGCGCACGTGATAATCACGTGCCCTTTCCTGCCCCAAATGATGAGCCAGCCACACTCGGTGCTGAGTTTCAGGTTCAGTGGAACGCTCTCACAGGAAGAGTGGCAACATTGTACCGCAGACGGGCAGATTATGGCTGCCTGGCGGGAATAAAACAGAAAAGTGATGAAGATGTTGAAGATTTCCGTTTGAGATTTGAAAAAGAATTCAGAATACATAGCGGTATCGAGGTTAATATTAACGATCGTTCTACTTATCAGCAACAGCTGAAAAATGGTCTCCTCACAGGATTCCGCCCTGAGATTGGAAATTGGATAAGAAAACATCATGTTGAATCCGCTGAAAGCACAGTCGGCCAGACCATGCAATGGGCCAGACATGCTGAGAGAGTGGTAAATGAGAAAGAAGGAAATTCAGATGTGTTTTACACCGATGGTTTGGAATCCAGCAGCTCCACTGTTTTCTTCCGCGGCAGCCAGAGAGGTGGCGGTCGAGGAAAAAACAGAGGGAGGGGAAGAGGCCAAAGGCCCTTCCAATCTGGATCTGATAGAAATTCTGACGAATGCTGGAACTGTGGAGAACAGGGACATTGGTCCAGAAATTGTCCAAAGAAAAAACAAGATGATCACAAAGGAGGAAGAGGAGACAGAGGAAGGTCTAACTCCTGACTAGACATGAAAACCTCTGACTCCTCTAATCCTACAGATGAGATGGTTGTTGATGTCCATGCAGCTTGGGACGTTTTGAATGCACTCAAAGAGAAACCCTATATAGTGTTGAAAATAAATAGTAAACCTACAGAGTTTCTATGTGACAGTGGTGCATGCAAAACAGTTCTTAAAACACATGTCCCAGGTTTAAAACAGTCTCAAAATAGCATTTGGGTTAAATCAGCAGATGGGCAAACACACAAAGAGTATTTTTCTAAAGCTTTGACTGTTGCAGATGAAGAAGCTAAACTCACTATCTCAGCCTCTGTAGTGATTTCACCAAAATGCCCCGTTAACCTGTTGGGAAGAGACTTGATGACCCGGCTGGGCATCGCCATCGTCCCAATTAAAAACGGCATGAAGGCTTGCAGAGTCAGAGATGTTGACGTTTATGCATCCTGCACAGATGACAACAGTGTGTATTGTTCATATGATTTGAGCCCAAAGTTTGATTCTCACCTTCCTAGCAGAATGCTACAAGAAGCACGTGAACAACTACTAAATCCAGAGACAGAAATGACGCATAGTCAATTACATGTCACCATGAATGTTTTGACTGATCCCCATGACACATACGTCAAAGAATTTGGCAAAATGTCTCCTGTTGTAGTGGGATTGCTTCACATGTACACTGACCGAAGGTCATTTGCTGCTGTGACTGTACTCCTCCCTGTGGATCGAGCATCCAGCTACAGGTTATCAGCTACCCCTCATATCTCTCTGTTCAAGCCTGAGAACATAACTTGGACAGATGCTGGCATGAGAACGAAAATGGCAGCAGTTGCAAATGATTATGAGAGCAGTGACGGAAACTGGAGTTACAGTCCCAGCTGTGACATGTGGAGACAACCTTTCGGTGGTGCAGCAACGTGCGAAGCACAAGTGCACCCCCTCCCAAGACAAACTGACGTTTTTCTAACTGCCAAAGAAGAAGCTGAATTGGCAGAGATCCCAGAAAAACTGTGGTCAAAGGGTCCTTCTGATGTTGGACTTTTAACATCCATACCTCCAGTACAAATTAAACCTCGATCAGACTGGAGGCCCAGAGTAAAACAATACCCTCTGAAACATGAGGCAGTGAAGGGCATCTCACCAGTGGTAACAGACCTTAACAAAGGGGAAATAATCAGACCATGCCCAGATTCCCCATGTAATACACCAATCTTTCCAGTGCAAAAAGCAAATGGTAAAGACTGGCGTATGATTCAAGATCTACGTGCTGTAAATGAAGCAGTTGAAACAAGAGCTCCAAATGTACCTGATCCACACACATTGTTGAACTCTCTAAAGCCTGATAAAAAGTTCTTTACTGTAGTTGACCTCAGTAACGCCTTTTTCTCAGTCCCAATTCACCCAGACTCTCAGTTCTGGTTTGCATTCACATATGAGGGTCAAGGATACACCTACACCAGATTGCCACAAGGGTTTGCTGACAGCCCCACTATCTTTACCCAAGCAATAATGGCCTGTTTGGCAGATTTTCACATGCCCGAGCGAAGCCAGTTGCTTGTGTATGTGGATGACATTTTGGTGGCATCAGAAACAGAGGAAGCATGCAGAGAAGACTCTCTTGCCCTGTTGCAGCACCTCTGCAGAACTGGAAACAAAGTATCAAAAGATAAGCTCCAGTGGGTGAGAAAAGAGGTGAACTATTTGGGCCACACACTGTCAGCCGCAGGCAGGCAGATACAAACAGCTAGAAAACAAACTATAGCTGACGTGCCTAAACCAGAGACAAAGAAACAAATGATGTCCTTCCTAGGACTTTGCAACTACTGCAGAGCGTGGATTCCACATTATGCAGAAAAAACTCACACTTTGCAGAATCTCATTTACGGTGTCCCCATGACAATGTCTGATAAAATCAAGTGGACCCCTGAAACTGAGACAGCATTTGTAGTTTTAAAACAAGCTTTGATGGAAACCACAACTCTCGTGTTACCAGACTACAGTAAAACCTTCGTTCAGACAGTGGACTGCAAAAATGGCTACATGACTTCAGTGTTGTTGCAGAACCATGGTGGCAGATTGAAACCTGTAGCTTTCTACTCAAAGAAGTTGGACCCAGTGGCCCAAGCTTTACCTGAGTGTGTCCAAGCTGTTTGTGCAGCTGCTCTTGCAGTCACCCAATCAGCAGATGTCGTGTTGTTTCATAAAATGGAACTTTTGGTCCCACATGCTGTGGACGTGCTGTTGTTGCAAAGCAAAATGAATTTCCTTTCACCAGCCAGACATCTATCATACACAGCCACACTGCTGTCTCAGCCCCATCTGGTGGTGAAAAGATGTACTGTCTTAAACCCTGCAACATTGATTCCATTACCTGAAGATGGTACACCACACAACTGTCTGGAAACAACAGAACATTTGCAGTTACCAAGACCAGACCTCAGTGATACACCTCTCACTGTAGGAGAAAAATGGTTTGTTGATGGGTCATGTTCCAAAGACCCACAAGGTAACAATCGAAGTGGCTATGCAATAGTCCAACTGCCCTCCAGAGTGGTAGAGGCAGCCAAACTCCCTAGCCAAATGTCAGCACAAGCTGCTGAGCTTATTGCACTGACTAGAGCATGCAAATTAGCAGAAGGACATGAGGTAACAATCTACACTGACAGCCAATATGCTTTCTCAACCTTGTTTTATTTTGCAAAACAATGGGAACGCAGAGGCATGACAACATCTACAGGTAAACCTGTAACACATGCCTCCCTTCTGACTGATCTCCTTCAAGCTATACAGTTGCCAGCCAAATTAGCAGTGTGCAAGTGTGCTGCACACACTACAGGCAAAGATGAAGTCTCCAATGGCAACAGATTTGCAGACCAAGTAGCAAAAGAAGCAGCTACAGGAAAACATGGACATGACAAATTTTTATCACACACCGATGATAAACAACTTATTGACCAAACTGTACTAACAGATATGCAACAAAATGCATCAGTACAAGAAAAACAGATGTGGGCCACAAAAGGTGCCACACAAAACTCTGATGGGATTTTTCAAGTGAATGAAAAACCAGTTCTGCCTAAATCTCTTTTCAAAGCAGCAGCAATTGTGACACATGGGCCTTGCCATGTGTCAACAGGAGGGATGAGTGCTATCATACAACAACACTTTACAACGTACGGATTAAATTCCTACTTAAAAAATTTTTGTAAAGCATGTCTTGTGTGTGTGAAGCATAACCCCCAAGGAAACATGAGACCAAAAAGAGGCTCTTTTCCAAAACCCTCTTACCCGTTTCAAACAATGCACATGGACTTCATTGAACTTACACAAAGTGGACCTCACAAGTACTGTTTAGTGATGGTCGATGCTTTTTCCAAATGGGTTGAGATAGTTCCATCAAAGCTAGCTGATGCACTAACAGTAGCTAAGGCTATTTGCAAAACTATCATCCCAGCCCACGGCATCCCACAAACCATTTACAGTGACAATGGACCACACTTTGTGAATAAAGTAGTTCAGAAAATGGCAGAGCATTTGGGAATGGATTTGAAAAATCATTGTGCCTACCACCCTCAAAGTGCAGGCCTTGTGGAAAGAACAAACGGCACTATCAAAATCAGATTGAAAAAGTGCATGGAAACTACTGGCCGTCCATGGCCAGAATGCTTGGACCTGGTGAAACTCTATATGAGAATCACTCCCACATCAGAAGGATTAACTCCGTTTGAGATAGTCCATGGGAGACCATATAGGTTACCAGTGTTTTCATCAGACTTACAGAAAGCAGAGGAAGAACAGACTCTGGCAGATTATATGATCAGGACACTAAACCAGAAAGACGTGTCCTATGCAAATTTACTGCCTTCTGATTCCTCTCTTCCACAGGTTGACAGTCCCATCAAAGCAGGTGACTGGGTGTACATCAAAGTCATCAAAAGGAAGAACTGGGCCAGCCCACGGTGGGAAGGACCATACCAAGTGCTCCTGACCACACCCACTGCAGTGAAGATTGCTGAAAGACCCAGCTGGATCCACCTCAGCCACTGTAAGTTACAGAGAGTGTTGGACCCCTAATTTCAGAGTGGTGGGGAAGCCTGACTACAAAGGGACCTCATTGTTTAGAGTGAGGTGTCTCAACGTCAGTGAAGAAACCAACTGATCCTCACTCTGATAGGCCAAGGGTGCACCTGCATCTCTGATAACTGAGCAGCAATGGGAACACAAAAGGTGTTACTCAGCTGCGCTGCGGCTGTAGCGTGTGTATTGTCTGTATTCATCCTAGGTGTCCAAAGTAATCCCAAACCAAACCGGGAAAAGAGATGGACCCATGATGTGGACTACAAGGACTGGACATGGGACCCGAAACATCCATTCGACACAAATACCTGGTACAGGTATGTGAAATCCACAGTGGGACAACCTGACGGAGCTGAGGGATGTTATGTGTGATCCAAACTTCCCCCTTCCTCTACGCAGACCCATCTTGCAGCCAAGTGGATGAATGAAACTGAAGCGAAATGTATGGCCTCAATGGCAGGTATTGGGTTTCAACATGGTAACATTGTGATCAATGACTCTGATTCCCATTGGGGAGTAGAAAACAGGACATGCAGTACATTGTTCTGGGCTAGCATGAACATTACAATCAAAGGAAAACCCACACCACAAGTAGCATATCTCCACATTCCCAAAGGGCAGAACTTCACTTGCTTCACTCAAGGAAATGAGACGCATCTGTGCAAAAGCAAGGGCTGCCCACAGGGAGGAGCCTGGATGGGAGCTCTAAACATCACTTCTGAGTGCCAAGACGGGATTGCCACAGCAACTGGAGAAGGCTCCCCAACCAACATGTCCGCACCATCGAACGGGACGTACCTCATCCAGAACGGGTGGTGGTTATGCGGACATAATGTATATCCGATGTTGCCCATGAACTGGACGGGAGTCTGTGCACCGGTGTGGGTCACCGACCACACCTATAAGATCTACCGTGGCCAACTGCCCTCCCTTCATAAGCGACAACAGAGAAGTGTCGCAATCTTCAAACCACACAATCCTATCTGGGGCTCAGATGTCCCATACGACATCTGGTTTGGATGTCGTATGGGATGTTTGGAGCACAGGCTCAAAAGTTATACATTCCCTCTTCCCTTGGGATGGTATTGGAAAACATGCACTGTATATTGAAACTCTGAATTATCGCTTCCAGTCTTTTGTCAACTTTTCTTTGCAGGTAGAAAATGGCCAGAATCGTGAACTCCAAGCCACACGGCTGATGGTTCTCCAGAACAGAATGGCTCTGGACTTGCTCACCGCAGCACAAGGTGGTGTGTGTCACATTATAGGTACTTCTTGCTGTACCTATATCCCTGGAGAAAATGACACCCACATAAACGAAGCAATGGCCTCCCTGCTCAACCTGCAACAAACCATGTCACAAGAGAAAGCGCAACAACAATGGAACTTTCTCGCATGGCTGATGACCGGCACCTGGTGGCAACCAATATTAAAGATCGTGACCCCCCTCTTTGGTGTATTGATCTTATTCTGTGTGTTTACGACTTGTGTGATTCCCTGTTTCAAGTCTGTGATCACTAAGACGGCTACTTCCACCATGGTGAACCTACAACTGCTCCGCCAACCCACAGAAGATGCTGATGATGATGATGCTTTTAGTGATGATTTTAGTGATGACTCTGATAACTGTTCTTCACATGTGTAAAGCATAAAGAAACTAACAATGACCTCTACATTGAAAATGTCCAAAACAAGTGATGTAGACTGATGTACTGTTTCTGCCTACCACAGTGAACCACAAGAAACTTTGCTTGCTTCGCATTAAAATTATTGCATATGTTTTTGTTTTTTGTATCTCATTCGATAAACAGGAGGGAAATGTTAGAGTTTTTAATTGTTATCTCATGATATACCCTGTTTTACAATTATATTCCTGTGCTTTAATTGCACTTATATGCTATACCATAAAAATCATATGTGTTATGTATGGATCTTATACTACATTAGTTCTAATCATGTGATGATGAAATGTGTGTGTGAGTATGAACAAAGGGAGATGCTTCAGGACAGAGCCTTCCGGAGGTCAACTGAGTTTAACTGAGTTCAAACTACAACGCACAATGCCTGATTCAAACTAGTTTGTAGATGTATCTCTTTGAATGATTATCGTCAAGGTCTCACACTCTGAAGTTACAGATGTGTCTCCATACCTAAATGTTAGACAGAGTCACACGCTCTGAAATTTCTATGCAGCCTTTTGTTTTGTAAAACTCTTCCCCTTTTCTAATCTTTGAATAAAACCAGGCTGCTGCAAGGAGAGAGTCGGAGATTGTTGTAGGTTGCTTAGACACATACACCTGTGGCTGAAGCAGCGACGGCTCTCCCCTTTTGCAAAAGCTGAACTTTATATTGATCTCTTGTGTGGTTCTTTCTGTTTAAGGTGGGACTTCGTTAGTAAGAACGAAAAACCCCATCAAAACTATTCTGAACTCCAAGCAGGTTTCTGATCTTCTTGATGCGATCCTTTTGCCTACAGCAATCTCGGTCTGTAAGTGTGCGGCTCACACTAACTCAGACGATCCTGTTGCTTGTGGCAATGCCAGAGCTGATGCTGCAGCTAAGCAAGCAGCTAATTTTTTCCCTGTTTTCGCTTCCCTCTCTTTGCAGGCAGAAGACTCCCTCACAGATCTCCATGCTTTGCAAACTTTTGCCTCTGCAGATGAAATTTGGTCCTCTGGACGCATTTGGTCCTCTGTGGGTGCAACTCATACGGATGGTGTTTGGATGGGACCTGATGGTAAACCCTGTCTACCTAAACATTTTTTTCCTCATTTTTCAAAATTGACACATGGGTTGAACCATGTGTCAAAAGGGGGGATGCTGAATGCACTCACTGCTCAGTGGTTCACAAAAGGGTTCAGTTCATATGCGCAAAAATACTGTCAGTCATGTATGGTTTGTGCCACACATAATGTAGGAAAGGCATTACACACATCGCAAGTTGCACACCCTCCACCAGAGAAACCTTTTGAACATTTGATGATGGATTTTGTTGAACTCACACCAGCTGAAGGAAAGAAATATGCACTAGTAATAGTGGACGTGTTTAGTAAATGGGTTGAAGTTTTCCCTGCAAAACATGCAAACAGTAATGCAGTGACTAAAGCACTGCTAAACAGAAATCATTCCTAGATGGGGCATTCCAGAGAAGATCAGCAGTGATAATGGCACACATTTTGTAAACACTGCATTGACTGAGGTTGGTAAATTCCTGGGAATAACCTTGCGCACACATTGTGCTTATCATCCACAGAGTGGAGGTGCTGTGGAAAGAGAAAATGGTACATTAAAGTCCAAGTTAGCCAAATGTTGTGAAGAAACAGGTCTGCCATGGACAAAAGCATTACCTATTGTGCTTACCCCTAATGTTGTCTTACTGTCGAAACCTTTCCACTGTTCTATCTCAAGTTTCACAGACAGTAAAAGCAGCCCTTCCAGCCACAGAAAACACACCACTCCAACCAGATGACAGGTGGTGAAGGAACTTCGCAGGAAACATTGGAAGTCCAAACGTTGGCAAGGCCCGTTCCAGGTGCTACTGGTCACTCACACAGCTGTTAAAGTTGCAGAGAGAGCAACGTGGATTCATGCCAGTCACTGTAAGAAGGTACCAGAACCAGTAGATGACTTCCACCCTGACATACATCAGCCTAACCAACACGCCTGGAAGGACAAAGATAAGAGTCAGCAGTAAAAGCTGTACTCCACCGGTGTGTTAAGTGCTAGTAACCTCTGACACCGAAGATTGAAACATCCTTACTGAGACCTGCGATGAAGATGATCATACACATGCTGTGAACCATGGAAGAAACTGTTTGTTGTTTGTATTTTCTTATTTGTAACCAGCATGTGCACATTGTATCTTGATTTCACAGGAAGCAATAATACAGGGCTGCTGTATTTTTCCCTGTGTGAAAGGCCTCATTGTATGTATCTCACCAAATGATTCAAATGACTCAAAGAACTTTTTTGCTTTCAAAATTTTTCCTCTAGTGACGCTGACTTAGAGAGGGATGAAGATAATCATATTTAATTGTTCATGTTTTGATTGTTTATCATTGGACCCTTTATCACTATGATGCCTGCATTTTAAACTCACGTTGTGTGCAAATGCAGGCTGATGTTTTACAGATAAAGTTATTATTTTCCTTGTTTCTTTTGGGTTGATTAATATAATGGTATTATTATAATCAAAAGGGAGGAATGTAATGGAAAATAATTCTTATATGCATTGTATTGAGTGTTACTGTGTATAACCTGCAAATGACTGAGCTGCAAGGTACCACCCTGCCCTGTTTTCTTAAATTCCTCTTTACAATGGTGGGCTTGTTATTATGAGATAGCTGCACTTTAGGGGGGACAGGGTTAGGCTGGTATTTACGAGTGTGTCTGGGTAACCTCAACTAATGGTTGGGGAGGAAAGTTAGAAGAACAATCAACTATACCCAAAAACAGATGACGTGATGAGTGGGCAATATAACTGTGTGTTTTTGCTTCAGTGGTCAGAGCAACTCTGTATTCTGTACTGTGTTGTTCTCTCTTGCAAGATATTATTATTAAAGTCTCTTATCTCCTCACAAGAAAATAACTGACTCCCCAAGTGCAAGTGTCAGGACAAATGATCAAACTTCTCCAAGCTTCAGTCTGCAGAGAGGTACAAGACAGGGTTGCCCCCTTTCGCCCTCACTTTTTGCTATTTTCATCGAACCTTTAGCAGCTGCTATCAGACAAGATAGAAATATTAAAGGCATCCAACCCCAAAATATTGAGCAAAAAATAAGTCTTTATGCTGATGATGTATTACTTTTCCTTCAGAACTCACAGACGTCTCTCACTCACACGATCACACTCATAAATAAATTCTCAGCACTTTCTGACTACTCTATCAATTGGTCTAAGACCACAGTTCTGCCCATTAACTATAGGGACCAGAATATACCTGCGATCACTTTACAGTCAGGAAATATTAGATATTTAGGCATAAACATTTCCTCCAGGCTCTCAGAGCTAACAAAGCTAAATTATGTGCAATTATTAAACACAGTAGAGGACGATCTCTCTCGTTTGAAGTCCTTACCTATATCACTTATGGGGAGAGTTACAACCATTAAAATGATGATACTACCAAAAGTTAACTATTTGTTCTCAATGATCCCCATAAAACCATCTGCTACTTGGTTTAAGTCACTAGGTTCATGCATCTCCAAATTTCTGTGGAAAAACAAACCACCACGTATTAGTTTAAAAACCCTACAGAAGACCAAGGACAGTGGTGGATTAGATTTACCTAATTTTCAGCACTATTCCTTAGCCAATAGGTTACAGTATATATCAAAATGGTTTAAACCTAGCCCAATAGATGAACCATGGATAAATATAGAACAAGCATTGTGTGATAATCTGGAAATCTCTGACCTGCCACTTATTAGTCAAAACGTAAAAAATCACAAATGTTTCAAGAGCATTAACATCAGCACCTCTCTGACAGCCTGGTGGGAATTTCTTAAAATAACAAAGTCTTCACTTGTCCCGTGTAAGCTTACACCCATCTGGAACAATCCTGACATCCTGCAAAACAAAAAAATGCTAAACTTTACTCTCTGGAAGATCAAAGCAATCAAACATCTGGAACATATAATCCATAATGGACATTTTATTTCATTTGATGAGCTCATATCACAACATGAGATAGGCAGCAATAAATTCCTAGAATATCAACAACTTAAGTCTATAATAACAAAGAAATATATCCTCCACCAACCAGACTTACAACTCCCGATTAGGGTAGTAGAATTTCTAAGCATCTGCACCCCAAAACTACTATCAAAAATATATAAATTATTGTCTAAGATAGATGACACAATGTCTCTACCGTCCTCAAAATGGGAGGCAGATTTATCCATCACTTCTAGTCATAGCTTCTGGCCACATATATGTTTGAACACCTTCAGAATGACTCGAAATCCTAATTTACAGCTCATACAATACAAAATTCTTCATAGAACACACTATAATGGACAAAGGATGTTCAGGATGGGTCTAACACACTCAAACATCTGCTCACATTGCACAGATAACACACCTGATGATTATGCACACGCTTTGTGGTTTTGTGCGCCTGTCCAGAGGTTCTGGCTTGAAGTCTTTGCGGACCTATCAACATGACTAAAGTGTAGCATTCCTGCATGCCCCACACTGTACATACTGGGTGACTTAGACAACATCAATGTGGAATTTAGCTTAGCACACATGATCCTCACAGTGTTATGTATAGCAAAGAAAACTATTCTCATGAACTGGAAAGCGAAGAACAATCTGTGTATTAACCAGTTTAGAAATTTTCTTTTAGATTATATTAGCATGGAAACAATGTCTGCTTCCTCAAAACATCAATTGGCTGAATTTAATTCTCTCTGGTCCCTTCTGATTAGCTTGATCACATAGTGGTGGTGGTGGGTTGCTGTCCCGTCGCTCTGGGCGGTTGGGTGTGTGCTGGGGGGGGCTGTGTGGCTCCGGGCGTCTGGTGGTCTCTCGGGTCGTGGGGAAATACAGCAGCCCTGTATTATTGCTTCCTGTGAAATCAAGATACAATGTGCACATGCTGGTTACAAATAAGAAAATACAAACAACAAACAGTTTGAACCATGGTTCACAGCATGTGTATGATCATCTTCATCGCTGGTCTCAGTAAGGATGTTTCAATCTTCGGTGTCAGAGGTTACTAGCACTTAACACACCGGTGGAGTACAGCTTTTACTGCTGACTCTTATCTTTGTCCTTCCGGGCGTGTTGGTTAGGCTGATGTATGTCAGGGTGGAAGTCATCTACTGGTTCTGGTACCTTCTTACAGTGACTGGCATGAATCCAGGTTGCTCTCTCTGCAACTTTAACAGCTGTATGAGTGACCAGTAGCACCTGGAACGGGCCTTGCCAACGTTTGGACTTCCAATGTTTCCTGCGAAGTTCCTTCACCACCTGTCATCTGGTTGGAGTGGTGTGTTTTCTGTGGCTGGAAGGGCTGCTTTTACTGTCTGTGAAACTTGAGATAGAACAGTGGAAAGGTTTCGACAGTAAGACAACATAGCATCATCACAAACAGTTGTGGAAGGGAGGGGTCTGGTTACAGGTCCCAATCCCAGGTTAGGAGGTCTGCCAAATAAAATTTCAAATGGGCTGAGATTCACTTGAGCTCTGATTCTCATTCTCATGTAGGTAAGCACAATAGGTAATACTTTTGTCCATGGCAGACCTGTTTCTTCACAACATTTGGCTAACTTGGACTTTAATGTACCATTTTCTCTTTCCACAGCACCTCCACTCTGTGGATGATAAGCACAATGTGTGCGCAAGGTTATTCCCAGGAATTTACCAACCTCAGTCAATGCAGTGTTTACAAAATGTGTGCCATTATCACTGCTGATCTTCTCTGGAATGCCCCATCTAGGAATGATTTCTGTTTAGCAGTGCTTTAGTCACTGCATTACTGTTTGCGTGTTTTGCAGGGAAAACTTCAACCCATTTACTAAACACGTCCACTATTACTAGTGCATATTTCTTTCCTTCAGCTGGTGTGAGTTCAACAAAATCCATCATCAAATGTTCAAAAGGTTTCTCTGGTGGAGGGTGTGCAACTTGCGATGTGTGTAATGCCTTTCCTACATTATGTGTGGCACAAACCATACATGACTGACAGTATTTTTGCGCATATGAACTGAACCCTTTTGTGAACCACTGAGCAGTGAGTGCATTCAGCATCCCCCCTTTTGACACATGGTCCAACCCATGTGTCAATTTTGAAAAATGAGGAAAAAAATGTTTAGGTAGACAGGGTTTACCATCAGGTCCCATCCAAACACCATCCATATGAGTTGCACCCACAGAGGACCAAATGCGTCCAGAGGACCAAATTTCATCTGCAGAGGCAAAAGTTTGCAAAGCATGGAGATCTGTGAGGGAGTCTTCTGCCTGCAAAGAGAGGGAAGCGAAAACAGGAAAAGATTTAGCTGCTTGCTTAGCTGCAGCATCAGCTCTGGCATTGCCACAAGCAACAGGATCGTCTGAGTTAGTGTGAGCCGCACACTTACAGACCGAGATTGCTGTAGGCAAAAGGATCACATCAAGAAGATCAGAAACCTGCTTGGAGTTCAGAATAGTTTTACCATCTGATTTAAGGAAATGCCTGTGTTTCCACAGCGCACCAAAGTCATGAACAACACCAAAAGCATATCTGGAATCTGTGTAAATAGTGACAGACTTACCAGCTGCCAACTTACAAGCTTCAGTAAGTGCAATAAGCTCAGTAGTTTGAGCAGAGAAATGTTTAGGAAGAGAACCAGACAACAAAGTGTCATGTGAAGAACATACTGCAAACCAAACACAGTTAGTACCTGTGGCTGGATCACGC
This sequence comes from Leuresthes tenuis, assembly GCF_036924035.1. NCBI lineage: Eukaryota > Metazoa > Chordata > Actinopteri > Atheriniformes > Atherinopsidae > Leuresthes > Leuresthes tenuis. The sequence continues at coordinate 99,516 of NW_027325415.1, read as the reverse complement.
AAAGCTGATCCATCTACAAAAAGAATCATGTCAGAGTTTGGAAGAGGAGTCTCTAAAAGATCAGGTCGGGGTGTACAAACTTGTTCCAAAACAGCTTCACAGTCATGAGGCTCCCCATCCTCAGGAGTCGGAAGCAAAGTAGCAGGATTCAGAACAGTACAACGTTTAACAGTGACATTTGGCATATCACAGAGGTGTATCTGAGCCAACGAGCAGTTGAAAGATGTGAAGTTTTCTGCTCGAGAAGAATAATGGCAATAGCATGAGGAACCAAAACAGTCAAATTAGCGTAGCCCACAATATCTTGGGAGGCCAGGACAGCTTTCTCTGCAGCTGCAACAGCACGAAGACAACCAGGCAGGCCTGCAGCCACAGAGTCCAGTTTTGCTGAGAAATGAGCCACTGGCCTTTGCCTGCCCCATGTTCCTGCATAAGAACAGATGTCATGCTTCTCATCAACTGCCTGTATGAAAGGTTTATGAGGATCTGGAATGCCAAGTGTTGGTGCTGTTTGAAGAGCCAGCTTAAGCTGACTAAAGGCTGATTCAGCCTCAGGAGTCCATGGAACACGATCAGCTGACTGGAGGCCTTTACCATGGATAAGAGCACCTAAGAGAGCTTCGAGAAAAGAGTAGTTAGGAATAAAGTTCCTGCAGTAAGATGTTATACCTAAGAATGACATAAGCTGTTTTTTAGTAACCGGTTTAGGAATGATCTGAACTGCAGCAACACGTTTAGGAGAAAGTGAGCGCCCATCCTTAGAAATCACATGACCCAAAAAGGTGACTTCGTCCTGTACAAACTGTAAATTAGAAAGGCTGGCTTTATGGCCATAAGAATGAAGATGTTTCAACAGATTCACTGTCTTTTTCACACTGTTGTTTAGATGGACTACATAAAAGGATGTCATCCACATACTGCAAAAGAGCAGAGCCTGTGGTTGATTGAAGTTAATCCAGACTAGCTTTGAGGGCAGCATTGTAAATAGTGGGACTTTCACAGTACCCCTGGCATAACCGGGTAAAAGTCCAAGATCTCCCTTCAAACTAAAAAGCAAACCAAAATGGGCTATCAGGGTGCACTGGCGACAAGTCAACCACTGAGAAAAACTGTGCATCTGATGTAATTTGAGACAAAATAGTGTGTGGGTTGGGCACAGTAGGAGCATGTGGCTGAACTGCAGCATTCACCGCTTGGAGGTCCTGTACAAAACGCCATTCATCTGGCTGGCCAGCATCTTTAATCTTTTTAACAGGAAACAATGGAGTAAGCACAGGTGAATTTTCAAAAGGAACAATAACGCCTGTTTTCTGAAAAGATTGAAAAACAGGTTTAATCCCTTTAATTGCTTCAGGTTTAAAAGGGTATTGTTTTTTACATGGACAAAAGTCTGATTTAGGGGTGACAATTACTGGTTCACAGCCTTTTATCAACCCCACATCATATTTGCTCTTAGCCCAAAGATCATTGGATACTTCAGCCAACATGGGTATCGAAGACAAATCTGTTTCAGATAAAAAACATGCTTCAAAATGTGATTCTGTGGTAGGAATTAAGTCCACAGTTCTTTGACAATGCATTGTACTCAAAAATGTTTTTTTGTATGCTGACAATCGTTCAGAAAACATCAAATTTGGATCAGCAGGTGAAACGGTCCACTCCATTTATTTCTGACATGTAGCAACAAACTCTCCCACACCTTGACACTGCCAGTGTGTACATTTGGCCAAGGAAATGTGAGGGCGAGTACCACAAACATTAAAAAAATCGAAGTGCTCTGGAGTGAGCGACACAGCCAATAAAGTAGGCGCACATATTTTTTCACTTCTTCTCATAGTCATTGTCAGGCCCCAAAGAAATGTGTGATGTGCAGTGCAAATCAGTAGGTTGCATGAAATCAGAAAGGGGTGAAACTAACACTTTTGCTTCTTCCACTAGTTGTTGTGAAAAAGGAGAGCTGGGAAGTTTCCACTCATAAGCATATGTAAGTGCCGATGAATCAAACTGCACTGCTGTGAAAACTTTGTCAGGCTGTAACATAACCTTAACACCCTCTGGTGTAGAAGTTAAAATAATGCCTAATTTACACATGAGATCACAGCCCATCAGGTTAATGGGACACAACTCTGATAACAAAAATGAGTGTTTGAAGGAGAGCTCATCGGGAGTGACAACACGCAATGGGCATTGTCATTTTCTCCTTCACAACCTGGCCTGATGCAGACATACAGTAAACGTGGTTTCCACTTAACTTTGGAGGACAATCAAACTCCCCTGACGTCACTACTGATGAACATAAGTTCCTATATTCTGAGAGAAATATCTTTGCTCTGGGACGGAAATAGCATGCAAAACTTTACTACGTGAATCACAGTCGGCAAGCGTTGCTTCACTACACAGAGCAGGAAAAATGTGTGAGTGTGTTTGTGCTATCACCCATTAGTGGAGGCTCCGCTGCCGCGTGACGTCCAGAACCTGCCTCCCACCCTCAGTCAGCCTTTTGCCCAATTTCATCACTTTTTAGCTGTGGACAGTCCTTCTTCCAGTGTCCAGTCTGGCCACAGTAAAAACAAATATTCGGATCATAGCTCTGGCGTGGCCCATTTCGACCTCCTCTCCCACACGTCCACGTCTTCGACTTCGGCCTCGTCCTCTGTTTACACCAACTGCGTAATACATGGTCATGGTTGCCAAATGCAGCTCCTTTTCACACTTGTCCCTTTTGGTTGTCTTACGCGTCTCAACTTGGTTCTGAGCATGGCGAGCATATCGGCGAACGTCAGCCAAACGAGGACCCTCACACCATCCCACGTAAATGTTCTTTACTTCAGTGGCGACATCTATATAATATTGTCTGGGTCCCGTTAAAACATGTATTTTTCCCATCTAATTCCTTGTTTGCTTTAAAACAAGTATTCCCCATTTTCTATCCCTTCAGTAGCCAACCAGTTTGTATGGAGTACACTGGAGCAACTTGACTGATCAGTAAAACACTGCTTTTGTTGTCACCGCAAGGCTTCCCCCGTCGGTTGTTTCACTGAGACACTACTGAGTAACTACAACTCAACACAGTTTATACACATAACATTCATATACATACTAACAAACAAACAAACAATAATTTATCGCAATTTTCTCATCTCTGTTTGAACGTACACCCAGGTAAATATTCCTGTAGTCTTCTCATACCGACTATGGACCCATTCATTGTTTAACTTCACTGTTTTGCAAATCCTAATTGAATATTACACATTGACATTGAACTTTACTGGATAAGCAGGTCTTCATTGCATTCAGCAGCCTATATGTGAGCATCTATGTGTAAGCTGTTCTTCTTTGCATTTATCAGCAGCAAGCAATTCTTCACTGCACATGCATATGTAAATAGTAAAACAATTCCAATGTGATAGCGAAACCTTCTATATCACAGTGGTTTCTAAGATCTATTTTAAGTTCTTTGCCATCAGTGAGATGACATAGTTTACAAAGTGTGTAAAATTATCACTGAAGATCTTTTCAGGAATTTCAAATCTAGAAATGAGTTATTTTACGCGTGATTTTGCTACTGAGAGTGCATCTGCTTGTGCACATGGAAATATTTCAGACCATTTGGTAAAAACCTCTGTTGTCACTGAGCAGAATCGTTTCCCTTAACATTAATTTAGTTCAATGAAATCTACACAATAATGAAATAATGAAATCCAAACAAATATGTTGAAAAAGATACACTGGCTTAGGGAATTATCTTCGTTTTGGTCTTAGATTGCCCTGTGGAATGTATTTTGCACATATTTGACCTGCTAGACAAAACTTTATTCATTTATTTAATCTAAAAAAAAAAATTCAATAATTAGTAAAACCATATGCTGTAAAAACCTTGTTCATTATTGCTTCCATCCCTCCTGTTGAGACATGACATGGTCCGTGGCTCAATACTGCAGCATATTTAAACAAATTCTTTGGCAGTATGGTTTTCCTTCCGGTCATTCATACGAGTCTATTGTAGATGGCAATTGAATAACATCTAATAATGCTAAAATATTTGTAGTTTATACATTTAGCTGTGGATGTCAACATACCTGTTTTTCCAATGCTGTGTTAACACATGTACAGTTGAGAAGGCATACTGACTGTCAGTGTAAACGTTAACAACCTTTTTGTTATTTAATTTACAAGCTTCAGTTAAAGCTACCAATTCGACTGCTTGAACAGAGTAATTTTTTGGTAGTGGTTGTTTTAAGAAAACTTCAGTTTCTGTTACTACTGCAAATCCTGTAGCATTTGTGCCATCAGGGTTTTTTGCTTGACCTGTTGAATAAATATAGTTATTTCTGCATTTTCATAACGTATATCAGTTAAGTCTGGCCTGGGTAAAACACTGATGGTTATTTCTGACATGCAATCATGAGGCTTTCCATCTGTGGGGTAGGTAGCAGTGTGGATGGATTAAGTGTAGCACATCTCTCGACAACAAGGTGTGGCTGTGAAAGAAGAACTGTTATGTAGGAGAGATGTCTGGTAAAGATATTTTGTTAAGTAACCATATCACAGCCACTGCATGAGGTACCTTAAGTGTTAATGGGTGAAATAACACCATTATTGTTGATGCCTGCACTGCCAATGGCTTCTGGCCATTGATTCAAAAGTACGATCTCGTCCCTTTTTCCCCCTTTCAGTGGACACTGGCCCCTAATTACCGCAATTCAGCAGGGGGTCTTTCATTAGGAGTACTGGACTCCCCCGTGCACGGTTTCAGCTCCGACCCTGGAAAGCGGAAAAAACGTTGAGATCTGGTTTGAGGACCCAATTGTTGAGAAAAGTCTCTCAATGAGACTCAGAGTTGCTGGAGTCAGTTAATGCAAATGTTTAATCTTGCAGCAAGTTCAAGAATGTGTGTGTGTATGGGTGTATGTGTGTGAACGTGTGTGAGTTTGTGTGTGTGAGAGTTTAAAGAACCTGTTATCCACAGGCAGGTCTTAACTAGTATGGCACAGGTCCAGCCTGTCTCATCTTTTTTGGAAGGTCCAGCGCTCGGCCGTAACCCTTCTGTCTGTTTGGACTCTCACATACATTCGGTTAATCATAGAAAAATGAGAACAAAACTTTTTAGCCCCTTAAATTCATAAAACAGACATGGTGCAGTTATTTCCATTCTAGAAAATAAGAGTAATCACCACCATTCCTATAAATTCTGGATATTCTAACAATCTGAATCTTTTTTAAATGTTCGATGAAGCCCATTGCTGTTCTGTTTAGAGACTCAGCTGATCATAAACCAAGTTTTGCTCTTGAACCAAGCTTCTAAACTCTTCACCTTTTTCATTTCTCAGTTAGTATTCACTTTAAAACTGATTAAAAGAAAAATTAAATGAATGCCTATCAACAAATGTGGGATCTAAACTCTAGTGCTTTCTCTAAAATAATTTCTTTTCTCAATTCAGAAATGTATGTGTGTAAGTCACAACACCCGTGACACCAAAACGGCTTTCTTTTCTCTCTTTTCTCTACACTCTGCACTGTGAGCACACACACCAAATCAGAAAGGACTGTGGGGACACAAAACCGCTCTCTCTCTTTTTTTTTTGATTGTGTGCCAGGGCGTTGTCTCACGTATTAGATTATGCTTAAGATACGAATGGGTTTATCAGTCACATCAGAATCCATACATACTGATCCTCCAATAATAAAATGGTCGGATCTTATCAAACACACTTTGTTTCTTGTGACAAGTCAGCGAAACAGCGTATACACGTCAAGACACTGAATCAAGTTTGCCACAAGAACTCATAAGTTTGGCAGTATTGCTCTGCCGTCAGCAATCATACACCCATTTTATTTTCATGAGACATGTGCAGGCACCTGTTCATCTACTGTTCTATCACTATGAATTAGTTTATCTATTATCAATAAGGATACTTCTACAACTACTATCAAAGTATGTCCGGACTTCTTATGTTGTCAGTTGCTATATATGAATAAGTGGGTTGCTACTGAAAAGCATTAAGCATGTCACACAGCCCAAACATATAACATTTCAGGACACACCACACAGTTAACAACCACAGTGAAGCGTGTCAAAGCCCAAACATGTAACATTCAACAGGACACTTACACAACACATTCAAATCAAACAGTCAGACAACATACAAGAACATATACACCAGCCGGCATTGCTCCCTGCCTATTTTCCTACAACTCACTATGTGTGCGCACACCTTTATTCACAAACTCTTCAACTTATACTCTTTTACCGAAGCTGCTACAGCTCGATAAGCCAAATACCCTTAGATCCTATTTCGGTGAATTTGACATCTGCCTTGTATGTAACAGATTAGCGGTTTAGCAGTTTTAATTTAGTTTGAGTGAAGGAATTCATTTTATAGCAAAATCCGAAATCGTGAAGAACTCATGAAAGTAAGCTTATTCTCGGATTCCTGAAACTTTAGATTTGCTCTTTCTTTTACTGCAAAGTACAACGTTGAGCAGCACTAATGAGTTGTTTCTATTTTTGGCAGGCTTTACCTTTGCGGATGAAGCCCTTTCTGTCTGTGCAAAAGAAATCTTGTTACTGTGCAGAGTGACTTCTCTGAGTAGAGTCGCCTTACTTGTTGCGACTGTGCCGATGTTCGAAGCTGGAGTGCAAAGTTGTTGCTTGAATGGTGCTCACTGGAGCGTGTGGTAGTGTAAAGTTATACCATTTAAAAGGGCTGAAGAGTGCTTAGTGCAGCGGGTGGGCGGAGGTGCAAAGTGACACTATGGCCATAAAAAGAACACCGCTACAAGTGCGCATTGTGCCAGGAAGGGCCCTCGGACGTGAACCAGTGGACAGTTATCGCTTCTCGGCCTTTTGGCTAAGATCAAGTGTAACATCTGTTCTTATCAGTTTAATGTCTGATATGTCCTCTATGCGAGGACTACATATTAAATGGATTTTTATCAATAGGAGTTGAAAAAGGAGCTTGCTCCGTTCACTCCAAGCATCGACCCGGTACTGCAGTGCCGCTGGGAACGGTGCGCTCTCCTCTGCTCTTGTGAAAAAGCAAACAGCGGTGCAGGATGGAAGTTTCAGGGAGCCTAAGATGAAACTTTCTTTTAATCTGCTGAGAAAAGAGAGTGAATGCGAAGCAGACTTTAACACGGCTCTGGGAGCGAGCCGAGTGCGGGCTAACCGGGAGAATTGCTTGAAAGAAACGCGACACCGAATGAGCAGTCAGAACAAAGCCTCAATACGGTGTTCCCGTGTTGTTTGTGGCTGCCTTGTCTTTTGCACAGAGTAAAAGACAAGGCAGCCATCAAATAGGGCCCGATTGTTCCTACTTGGTCAGCCGAGGAGCAAGGGGGGGGAGCAAGCATCTCAACCAAGCAAAGCTCACCATGGGGAAGGTGGCTATGCCAACTAGCCTGATGCCCTGCTCCCGCAGTGATGGATAATCGTACACTGGTTTCTCTTCATAATGTACAAGTCCTTCGCCCTTTACTAAAGACTTCCGTGGAGAGCAGCACTAATGAATTGTTTCTATTTTTGGCAGGCTTTACCTTTGCGGGTGAAGCCCTTTCTGTCTGTGCAAAAGAAATCTTGTTACTGTGCAGAGTGACTTCTCTGAGTAGAGTCGCCTTACTTGTTGCGACTGTGCCGATGTTGCTTGAATGGTGCTCGCTGGAGCGTGCGGTAGTGTAAAGTTATACCATTTAAAAGGGTTGAAGAGTGCTCAGTGCAGCGGGTGGGCGGAGGTGCAAAGTGACACTATGGCCATAAAACGAACACCGCTACAAGTGCGCATTGTGCCAGGAAGGGCCCTCGGACGTGAACCAGTGGACAGATATCGCTTCTCGGCCTTTTGGCTAAGATCAAGTGTAGTATCTGTACTTATCAGTTTAATATGTGATATGTCTATGCGAGGACTACATATTAAATGGATTTTTATCAATAGGAGTTGAAAAAGGAGCTTGCTCCGTTCACTCCAAGCATCGACCCGGTACTGCAGTGCCGCTGGGAACGGTGCGCTCTCCTCTGCTCTTGTGAAAAAGCAAACAGCGGTGCAGGATGGAAGTTTCTTTTAATCTGCTGAGAAAAGAGAGTGAATGCGAAGCAGACTTTAACACGGCTCTGGGAGCGAGCCGAGTGCGGGCTAACCAGGAGAATTGCTTGAAAGAAACGCGACACCGAATGAGCGGTCAGAACAAAGCCTCAATACGGTGTTCCTGTGGTGTTTTTATAAAATGCGGTGTAAAAAAAGGTGTGAATGCCCCATAGAAAACTAAAAGGTGGAGCGGAAGTGTTCGGCTGCAAGAAGGTGTGAATGTCCGACTATATTTGGTGAAAAGCAGGTGAAGCAAGGTCTGAATGCCCAACCTTACATCATCAAAAGCGAGATCAGAGGTTTTTGGCTGCAAGAAGGCCATAGTTTGCCAAAAGCGGGTAAGGTGCGAATGATCGGCTAAATATCAACAAAAGTGGGGGCGGAGGTCTTCGGATGCAAGTGGGTGTGAATATCCCACCATACAAGTATGGTGGAGAGGAAGCTGTGAATGGCCGACCATAGTTTGCAAAAAGCGGGTAAGAAAAGGTGCGAATGTCCAACCATACATGATCAAAACAGGGAGCGGAGGTGTTTGGCTGCGACAAGGTGTGAATGTCCACCCATAATTAATGAAAAGCGGGCAACAAGTAGGTTCGAATGCCCAACCATACATCATCAAAAGCAGGAGTGGATGTGTTCGGCTACAAGAAGGTTTGAATGTCCGAGCATAGTTTGTAAAAAGCGGGTAAGAAAAGGTTCGAATGCCCGAACATACACCATCAAAAGAGGGAGCGGAGGTGTTCCGCTGTAAGACGGTGTGAATGTCCGACCATAGTTGGTAAAAAGTGGGTATGAAAAGGTTCGAATGCCCAAATTCGGCTGCAAAAAACTGTGTTCGGCTGCAAAAAGGTGTGAATGTTCGACTAAATTTTGTAAAAAGCGGGTAAGACAAGGTGCGAATGCCTGACAATGTATGATCAAAAGCGGTAGCGGAGGTGTTCAGCTGCAAGAAGGTCTAAATGTCCATTTTTAATTGCTAGAAAACATGAAAGAAAATTTTCGAAAATCAATCCGCACATGATCATAAGTGGGAGAGGTGTTCAGCTGCAAGAAGGTGTGAATGTCCTACCACAATTGCTGAAAAATGTGTTAGAAACGGTAAGAATGCCGGACCATACATCATCAAAAGCTAGAGAGGTGGTGTTCGGCTGCAAGTAGGTGTGAATGTCTGACTAAAGTTCAAATATATTAACAAAAGCGGGAGGAGAGGTCTTCGGATGAGTGGTTGAGAATTTCCAACCATAATCTATAAAATGCGGTGAAAAAAAAGGTGTGATAGATACCTAAAAGGTGGAGCGGAAGTGTTCGGCTGCAAGAAGGTGTGAATGTTATATATATAGTTGGTGAAAAGCAGGAAAAGCAAGGTCTGAATGCCCAATCTTACATCATCAAAAGCGAGATCAGAGGTGTTTGGCGGCAAGAAAACGGGTAAGGTGTGAATGACCGACTAAATATCAACAAAAGTGGGGGCGGAGGTCTTCGGATGCAAGTGGGTGTGAATATCCCACCATACAAGTATGGTGGAGAGGAAGCTGTGAATGGCCGACCATAGTTTGCAAAAAGCGGGTGAGAAAAGGTGCGAATGTCCAACCATACATGATCAAAACAGGGAGCGGAGGTGTTTGGCTGCGACAAGGTGTGAATGTCCACCCATAATTAATGAAAAGCGGGCAACAAGTAGGTTCGAATGCCCAACCATACATCAACAAAAGCAGGAGTGGATGTGTTTGGCTACAAGAAGGTTTGAATGTCCGAGCATAGTTTGTAAAAAGCGGGTAAGAAAAGGTGCGAATGCCCGACAAAGTATGATCAAAAGAGGGAGTGGAGGTTTTCGGCTACAAGAAGGTTTGAATGTACGACCATAGTTTGTAAAAAGTGGGTAATAAAAGGTGCGAATGCCCGAACATACACCATCAAAAGAGGGAGCGGAGGTGTTCCGCTGAAAGACGGTGTGAATGTCCGACCATAGTTGGTAAAAAGCGGGTAAGAAAAGGTTCGAATGCCCGAATATATACCATCAAAAGCGGAAGCGGAGGTGTTCGGCTGTAAGAAGTTGTGAACGTCCGACCAAAGTTTGTAAAAAGCAGTTAAGAAAAGGTGCGAATATCCAACCAAACATAATCAAAAGTGGGAGCAGAGCTGTTCGACTGCAAGTAGGTGTGAATGTCCACCCATAATTCCTGAAAAATGGGTAAGAAAAGGTGCGAATGCCCAACCATACATCATCAAAAGAAGAAGTGGATGTGTTCTGCTACAAGAAGGTTTGAATGTCCGACCATAGTTTGTGAAAAGTGGGTAAGAAAAAGTTTGAATGCCCGAACATACACCATCAAAAGAGGGAGCGGAGGTGTTCCGCTGTAAGACGGTGTGAATGTCCGACCATAATTGGTAAAAAGCGGGTAAGAAAAGGTTAAAATACCCGACTGTACACAATCAATAGCGGGAGCGGAGTTGTTCAGCTACAAGAAGGTGTGAAAGTCCGACCATGGTTTGTAAAACGCGGGTAAGACAAGGTGCGAATGCCCGACAATGTATGATCAAAAGAGGGAGCGGAGGTGTTCGGCTGCAAGGTCTGAATTTCCAACCATAATTTGTAAACACCGTTGAAGAAAAGCCTCGAAAGCCCGACTATACACCATCAAAAGCGGGAGCAGAGGTGTTCAGCTGCACACAATCAGGTTTTTGCAAATTATGATCTGACATTCACACATGCTTTTGATGATGTATGGTTGGGCATTCGCACCTTTTTTTACCCATTTTTCAGGAATTATGGGTGGACATTCACACCTTCTTGCAGCTGAACACCTCCTCTCCCGCATATGATCATGTGCGGTTTTATATTCGAAAATTTTCTTTCATTTTTTCTAGCAATTATTGATGGACATTCAGACCTTCTTGCAGCTGAACCCCTCTGCTGCCGCTTTTGATGGTGTATAGTCGGGCTTTCGAGCCTTTTCTTCCCCGGTTTTTACAAATTATGGTTGGAAATTCAGACCTTCTTTTAGCCGAAAACCTCCGCTCCCTCTTTTGATCATACATTGTCGGGCATTCGCACCTTTTCTTACCCGCTATTTACAAAAAATGGTCGGCCATTCACACCTTCTTGTAGCCGAACACATTCGCTCCCGCTATTGATTGTGTACAGTCGGGTATTTTAACCAACTACGGTCGGACATTCACACCTTCTTATGGCGGAACACCTCCGCTCCCTCTTTTGATGGTGTATGTTCGGGCATTCGAACCTTTTCTTACCCGCTTTTTACAAACTATGCTCGGACATTCAAACCTTCTTGTAGCCGAACACATCCAGTCCTGCTTTTGATGATGTATGGTTGGGCATTCGCACCTTTTTTTTTACCCATTTTTGAGGAATTATGGGTGGACATTCACACCTTCTTGCAGCTGAACACCTCCTCTCCCACTTATGATCATGTGCGGTTGGATATTCGAAAAAAATTTTTCATGTTTTCTAGCAATTATTGATGGACATTCAGACCTTCTTGCAGCTGAACACCTCCGCTCCCGCTTTTGATGGTGTATAGTTGGGCTTCCGAGCCTTTTCTTCCCCGGTTTTTACAAATTATGGTTGGACATTTAGACCTTCTTGCAGCCGAAAACCTCTGTTCCCTCTTTTGATCATACATTGTCGGGCATTTGCACCTTTTCTTACCCGCTTTTTACCAATTATGGTCGGATATTCACACCTTCTTACAGCGGAAAACCTCCGCTCCCTTTTTTGATCATTTATGGTCTGGCAATACTACCTTTTCTTACCCGTTTTTGAGTAATTATGGCTGGACATTCACACCTTCTTGCAGCGAAACACCTCCGCTCCCTCTTTTCATTTGTGTATGTAAGGGCATTCGAACCTTTTCTTACCCGCCTTTTACAAACTATGGTCGGACATTCAAACCTTCTTGTGGCCGAACACATCCACTTCTGCTTTTGATGATGTATAGTTGGGCATTCACACCTTTTCTTACCCATTTTTCAGTAATTATTGGTGGACTTTCACACCTTCTTGTAGCCGAACAACTCCGCTTCCGCTATTGATTGTGTACAGTCGGGTTTTTTTAATCTTTTATTACCCGCTTTTTACCAACTATGGTCGGACATTCGCAGCATCTTACAGCGGAACACCTCCGCTCCCTCTTTTGATGGTGTATGTTCGGGCATTCGAACTTTTTCTTACCCACTTTTTACAAACTATGGTCGGACATTCAAACCTTCTTGTTGCAGAACACATCCACTTCTTCTTTTGATGATGTATGGTTGGGCATTCGCACCTTTTCTTACCCATTTTTGAGGAATTATGGGTGGACATTCACACCTTCTTGCAGCTGAACACCTCTTCTCCCACTTATGATCATGTGCGGTTGGATATTCGAAATTTTTTTTTCATGTTTTCTAGCAATTATTGATGGACATTCAGACCTTCTTGCAGCTGAACACCTCCGCTCCCGCTTTTGATGGTGTATAGTTGGGCTTCGGAGCCTTTTCTTCCCCGGTTTTTACAAATTATGGTTGGACATTTAGACCTTCTTGCAGCCGAAAACCTCCGCTCCCTCTTTTGATCATACATTGTCGGGCATTTGCACCTTTTCTTACCCGCTTTTTACCAATTATGGTCGGATATTCACACCTTCTTACAGCGGAAAACCTCCGCTCCCTTTTTTGATCATTTATGGTCTGGCAATACTACCTTTTCTTACCCGTTTTTGAGTAATTATGGCTGGACATTCACAGCTTCTTGCAGCCGAACACCTCTTCTCCCGCTTTGGATGATGAATGGTCCGGCATTCTTACCTTTTCTAACACATTTTTCAGCAATTATTGTCGGTCATTCACACCTTTCTCATCAGCTTTTTGCAAATTATGATCTGACATTCACACCTACTTGCAGCCGAACACCTCGGCTTCCGCTTTTGATGGTGTATATTTTGGCATTCGAACCTTTTCTTACCCGCTTTTTACCAACTATGGTCGGACATTCACACCTTCTTACAGCGGAACACCTCCGCTCCCTCTTTTGATGGTGTATGTTCTGGCATTCGAACCTTTTCTCACCCACTTTTTACAAACTATGCTCGGACATTCACACCTTCTTGCAGCGAAACACCTCCGCTCCCTCTTTTGATTATGTATGTACGGGCATTCGAACCTTTTCTTACCCGCCTTTTACAAACTATGGTCGGACATTCAAACCTTCTTGTGGCCGAACACATCCACTTCTGCTTTTGATGATGTATAGTTGGGCATTCACACCTTTTCTTACCCATTTTTCAGTAATTATTGGTGGACTTACACACCTTCTTGTAGCCGAACAACTCCGCTTCCGCTATTGATTGTGTACAGTCGGGTTTTTTAACCTTTTTTTACCCGCTTTTTACCAACTATGGTCGGACATTCGCAGCATCTTACAGCGGAACACCTCCGCTCCCTCTTTTGATGGTGTATGTTCGGGCATTCAAACTTTTTCTTACCCACTTTTTACAAACTATGGTCGGATATTCAAACCTTCTTGTAGCAGAACACATCCACTTCTTCTTTTGATGATGTATGGTTGGGCATTCGCACCTTTTCTTACCCATTTTTCAGGAATTATGGGTGGACATTCACACCTACTTGCAGTCGAACAGCTCTGCTCCCACTTTTGATTATGTTTGGTTGGATATTCGCACCTTTTCTTAACTGCTTTTTACAAACTTTGGTCGGACATTCACAACTTCTTACAGCCGAACACCTCCGCTTCCGTTTTGATGGTATATATTCGGGCATTCGAACCTTTTCTTACCCGCTTTTTACCAACTATGGTCGGACATTCACACCGTCTTTCAGCGGAACACCTCCGCTCCCTCTTTTGATGGTGTATGTTCGGGCATTCGAACCTTTTCTTACCCGCTTTTTACAAACTATGCTCGGACATTCAAACCTTCTTGTAGCCGAACACATCCACTCCTGCTTTTGATGATGTATGGTTGGGCATTCGAACCTACTTGTTGCCCGCTTTTCATTAATTATGGGTGGACATTCACACCTTGTCGCAGCAAAACACCTCCGCTCCCTGTTTTGATCATGTATGGTTGGACATTCGCACCTTTTCTCACCCGCTTTTTGCAAACTATGGTCGGCCATTCACAGCTTCCTCTCCACCATACTTGTATGGTGGGATATTCACACCCACTTGCATCCGAAGACCTCCGCCCCCACTTTTGTTGATATTTAGCCGATCATTCGCACCTTACCCGCTTTTGGCAAACTATGGCCTTCTTGCAGCCAAAAACCTCTTATCTCGCTTTTGATGATGTAAGGTTGGGCATTCAGACCTTGCTTCACCTGCTTTTCACCAAATATAGTCGGACATTCACACCTTCTTGCAGCCGAACACTTCCGCTCCACCTTTTAGTTTTCTATGGGGCATTCACACCTTTTTTTACACCGCATTTTATAAAAACACCACAAGAACACCGTATTGAGATTTTGTTCTGACCGCTCATTCGGTGTCGCGTATCTTTCAAGCAATTCTCCTGGTTAGCCCGCACTCGGCTCGCTACCAGAGCCGTGTTAAAGTCTGCTTTGCATTCACTCTCTTTTCTCAGCAGATTAAAAGAAACTTCCATCCTGCACCGCTGTTTGCTTTTTCACAAGAGCAGAGGAGAGCGCACCGTTCCTTTTTCAAATCCTATTGATAAAAATCCATTTAATATGTAGTCCTTGCATAGACATATCACATATTAAACTGATAAGTACAGATACTACACTTGATCTTAGCCAAAAGGCCGAGAAGCGATATCTGTCCACTGGTTCACGTCCGAGGGCCCTTCCTGGCACAATGCGCACTTGTAGCGGTGTTCTTTTTATGGCCATAGTGTCACTTTGCACCTCCGCCCACCCGCTGCACTGAGCACTCTTCAACCCTTTTAAATGGTATAACTTTACACTACCGCACGCTCCAGCGAGCACCATTCAAGCAACATCGGCACAGTCGCAACAAGTAAGGCGACTCTACTCAGAGAAGTCACTCTGCACAGTAACAAGATTTCTTTTGCACAGACAGAAAGGGCTTCACCCGCAAAGGTAAAGCCTGCCAAAAATAGAAACAATTCATTAGTGCTGCTCTCCACGGAAGTCTTTAGTAAAAGGCGAAAGACTTGTACATTATGAAGAGAAACCAGTGTACGATTATCCATCACTGCGGGAGCATGGCATCAGGCTAGTTGGCATAGCCACCTTCCCCATGGTGAGCTTTGCTTGGTTGAGACGCTTGCTCCCCCCCTTGCTCCTCGGCTGACCAAGTAGGAACAATCGGGCCCTATTCGATGGCTGCCTTGTCTTTTACTCTGTGCAAAAGACAAGGCAGCCACAAACAACACAGGAACACCGTATTGAGGCTTTGTTCTGACTGCTCATTCGGTGTCGCGTTTCTTTCAAGCAATTGTCCCGGTTAGCCCGCACTCGGCTCGCTCCCAGAGCCGTGTTAAAGTCTGCTTCGCATTCACTCTCTTTTCTCAGCAGATTAAAAGAAACTTCCATCCTGCACCGCTGTTTGCTTTTTCACAAGAGCAGAGGAGAGCGCACCGTTCCCAGCGGCACTGCAGTACCGGGTCGATGCTTGGAGTGAACGGAGCAAGCTCCTTTTTCAACTCCTATTGATAAAAATCCATTTAATATGTAGTCCTCGCATAGAGGACATATCAGACATTAAACTGATAAGAACAGATACTACACTTGATCTTAGCCAAAAGGCCGAGAAGCGATAACTGTCCACTGGTTCACGTCCGAGGGCCCTTCCTGGCACAATGCGCACTTGTAGCGGTGTTCTTTTTATGGCCATAGTGTCACTTTGCACCTCCGCCCACCCGCTGCACTGAGCACTCTTCAGCCCTTTTAAATGGTATAACTTTACACTACCACACGCTCCAGCGAGCACCATTCAAGCAACAACTTTGCACTCCAGCTTCGAACATCGGCACAGTCGCAACAAGTAAGGCGACTCTACTCAGAGAAGTCACTCTGCACAGTAACAAGATTTCTTTTGCACAGACAGAAAGGGCTTCATCCGCAAAGGTAAAGCCTGCCAAAAATAGAAACAACTCATTAGTGCTGCTCAACGTTGTACTTTGCAGTAAAAGAAAGAGCAAATCTAAAGTTTCAGGAATCCGAGAATAAGCTTACTTTCATGAGTTCTTCACGATTTCGGATTTTGCTATAAAATGAATTCCTTCACTCAAACTAAATTAAAACTGCTAAACCGCTAATCTGTTACATACAAGGCAGATGTCAAATTCACCGAAATAGGATCTAAGGGTATTTGGCCAATCGAGCTGTAGCAGCTTCGGTAAAAGAGTATAAGTTGAAGAGTTTGTGAATAAAGGTGTGCGCACACATAGTGAGTTGTAGGAAAATAGGCAGGGAGCAATGCTGGCTGGGGTATATGTTCTTGTATGTTGTCTGACTGTTTGATTTGAATGTGTTGTGTAAGTGTCCTGTTGAATGTTACATGTTTGGGCTTTGACACGCTTCACTGTGGTTGTTAACTGTGTGGTGTGTCCTGAAATGTTATATGTTTGGGCTGTGTGACATGCTTAATGCTTTTCAGTAGCAACCCACTTATTCATATATAGCAACTGACAACATAAGAAGTCTGGACATACTTTGATAGTAGTTGTAGAAGTATCCTTATTGATAATAGATAAACTAATTCATAGTGATAGAACAGTAGATGAACAGGTGCCTGCACATGTCTCATGAAAATAAAATGGGTGTATGATTGCTGACGGCAGAGCAATACTGCCAAACTTATGAGTTCTTGTGGCAAACTTGATTCAGTGTCTTGACGTGTATACGCTGTTTCGCTGACTTGTCACAAGAAACAAAGTGTGTTTGATAAGATCCGACCATTTTATTACGGGAGGATCAGTATGTATGGATTCTGATGTGACTGATAAACCCATTCGTATCTTAAGCATAATCTAATACGTGAGACAACGCCCTGGCACACATTATGGACTGTCCCCACAGTCCATAATGTAGAAAAGAGAGAAAAAAGCCTTTCTGATTTGGTGTGTGTGCTCACAGTGCAGAGTGTAGAGAAAAGAGAGAAAAGAAAGCCGTTTTGGTGTCACGGGTGTTGCGACTTACACACACACATTTCTGAATTGAGAAAGGAAATTATTTTAGAGAAAGCACTAGAGTTTAGATCCCACATTTGTTGATAGGCATTCATTTAATTTTTCTTTTAATCAGTTTTAAAGTGAATACTAACTGAGAAATGAAAAAGGTGAAGAGTTTAGAAGCTTGGTTCAAGAGCAAAACTTGGTTTATGATCAGCTGAGTCTCTAAACAGAACAGCAAAGGGCTTCATCGAACATTTAAAAAAGATTCAGATTGTTAGAATATCCAGAATTTATAGGAATGGTGGTGATTACTCTTATTTTCTAGAATGGAAATAACTGCACCATGTCTGTTTTATGAATTTAAGGGGCTAAAAAGTTTTGTTCTCGTTTTTCTATGATTAACCGAATGTATGTGAGAGTCCAAACAGACAGAAGGGTTACGGCCGAGCGCTGGACCTTCCAAAAAAGATGAGACAGGCTGGACCTGTGCCATACTAGTTAAGACCTGCCTGTGGATAACAGGTTCTTTAAACTCTCACACACACAAACTCACACACGTTCGCACACATACACCCATACACACACACATTCTTGAACTTGCTGCAAGATTAAACATTTGCATTAACTGACTCCAGCAACTCTGAGTCTCATTGAGAGACTTTTCTCAACAATTGGGTCCTCAAACCAGATCTCAACGTTTTTTCCGCTTTCCAGGGTCGGAGCTGAAACCGTGCACGGGGGAGTCCAGTACTCCTAATGAAAGACCCCCTGCTGAATTGCGGTAATTAGGGGCCAGTGTCCACTGAAAGGGGGAAACAGGGACGAGATCGTACTTTTGAATCAATGGCCAGAAGCCATTGGCAGTGCAGGCATCAACAATAATGGTGTTATTTCACCCATTAACACTTAAGGTACCTCATGCAGTGGCTGTGATATGGTTACTTAACAAAATATCTTTACCAGACATCTCTCCTACATAACAGTTCTTCTTTCACAGCCACACCTTGTTGTCGAGAGATGTGCTACACTTAATCCATCCACACTGCTACCTACCCCACAGATGGAAAGCCTCATGATTGCATGTCAGAAATAACCATCAGTGTTTTACCCAGGCCAGACTTAACTGATATACGTTATGAAAATGCAGAAATAACTATATTTATTCAACAGGTCAAGCAAAAAACCCTGATGGCACAAATGCTACAGGATTTGCAGTAGTAACAGAAACTGAAGTTTTCTTAAAACAACCACTACCAAAAAATTACTCTGTTCAAGCAGTCGAAGTGGTAGCTTTAACTGAAGCTTGTAAATTAAATAACAAAAAGGTTGTTAACGTTTACACTGACAGTCAGTATGCCTTCTCAACTGTACATGTGTTAACACAGCATTGGAAAAACAGGTATGTTGACATCCACAGCTAAATGTATAAACTACAAATATTTTAGCATTATTAGATGTTATTCAATTGCCATCTATAATAGACTCGTATGAATGACCGGAAGGAAAACCATACTGCCAAAGAATTTGTTTAAATATGCTGCAGTATTGAGCCACGGACCATGTCATGTCTCAACAGGAGGGATGGAAGCAATAATGAACAAGGTTTTTACAGCATATGGTTTTACTAATTATTGAATTTTTTTTTTTAGAATAAATAAATGAATAAAGTTTTGTCTAGCAGGTCAAATATGTGCAAAATACATTCCACAGGGCAATCTAAGACCAAAACGAAGATAATTCCCTAAGCCAGTGTATCTTTTTCAACATATTTGTTTGTATTTCATTATTTCATTATTGTGTAGATTTCATTGAACTAAATTAATGTTAAGGGAAACGATTCTGCTCAGTGACAACAGAGGTTTTTACCAAATGGTCTGAAATATTTCCATGTGCACAAGCAGATGCACTCTCAGTAGCAAAATCACGCTTAAAATAACTCATTTCTAGATTTGAAATTCCTGAAAAGATCTTCAGTGATAATTTGACACACTTTGTAAACTATGTCATCTCACTGATGGCAAAGAACTTAAAATAGATCTTAGAAACCACTGTGATATAGGAGGTTTCGCTAACACATTGGAATTGTTTTACTATTTACATATGCATGTGCAGTGAAGAATTGCTTGCTGCTGATAAATGCAAAGAAGAACAGCTTACACATAGATGCTCACATATAGGCTGCTGAATGCAATGAAGACCTGCTTATCCAGTAAAGTTCAATGTCAATGTGTAATATTCAATTAGGATTTGCAAAACAGTGAAGTTAAACAATGAATGGGTCCATAGTCGGTATGAGAAGACTACAGGAATATTTACCTGGGTGTACGTTCAAACAGAGATGAGAAAATTGCGATAAATTATTGTTTGTTTGTTTGTTAGTATGTATATGAATGTTATGTGTATAAACTGTGTTGAGTTGTAGTTACTCAGTAGTGTCTCAGTGAAACAACCGACGGGGGAAGCCTTGCGGTGACAACAAAAGCAGTGTTTTACTGATCAGTCAAGTTGCTCCAGTGTACTCCATACAAACTGGTTGGCAACTGAAGGGATAGAAAATGGGGAATACTCTTTTTAAAGCAAACAAGGAATTAGATGGGAAAAATACATGTTTTAACGGGACCCAGACAATATTATATAGATGTCGCCACTGAAGTAAAGAACATTTACGTGGGATGGTGTGAGGGTCCTCGTTTGGCTGACGTTCGCCGATATGCTCGCCATGCTCAGAACCAAGTTGAGACGCGTAAGACAACCAAAAGGGACGAGTGTGAAAAGGAGCTGCATTTGGCAACCATGACCATGTATTACGCAGTTGGTGTAAACAGAGGACGAGGCCGAAGTCGAAGACGTGGACGTGTGGGAGAGGAGGTCGAAATGGGCCACGCCAGAGCTATGATCCGAATATTTGTTTTTACTGTGGCCAGACTGGACACTGGAAGAAGGACTGTCCACAGCTAAACAGTGATGAAATTGGGCAAAAGGCTGACTGAGGGTGGGAGGCAGGTTCTGGACGTCACGCGGCAGCGGAGCCTCCACTAATGGGTGATAGCACAAACACACTCACACATTCTTCCTGCTCTGTGTAGTGAAGCAACGCTTGCCGACTGTGATTCACGTAGTAAAGTTTTGCATGCTATTTCCGTCCTAGAGCAAAGATATTTCTCTCAGAATATAGGAACTTATGTTCATCAGTAGTGACGTCAGGGGAGTTTGATTGTCCTCCAAAGTTAAGTGGAAACCACGTTTACTGTATGTCTGCATCAGGCCAGGTTGTGAAGGAGAAAATGACAATGCCCATTGCGTGTTGTCACTCCCGATGAGCTCTCCTTCAAACATTCATTTTTGTTATCAGAGTTGTGTCCCATTAACCTGATGGGCTGTGATCTCATGTGTAAATTAGGCATTATTTTAACTTCTACACCAGAGGGTGTTAAGGTTATGTTACAGCCTTTTTTCACAGCAGTGCAGTTTGATTCATCGGCACTTACATATGCTTATGAGTGGAAACTTCCCAGCTCTCCTTTTTCACAACAACTAGTGGAAGAAGAAAAAGCGTTAGTTTCACCCCTTTCTGATTTCATGCAACCTACTGATTTGCACTGCACATCACACATTTCTTTGGGGCCTGACAATGACTATGAGAAGAAGTGAAAAAATATGTGCGCCTACTTTATTGACTCCAGAGCACTTTGATTTTTTTAATGTTTGTGGTACTCGCCCTCACATTTCCTTGGCCAAACGTACACACTGGCAGTGACAAGGTGTGGGAGAGTTTGTTGCTACATGTCAAAAAGAAATGGAGTGGACTGTTTCACCTGCTGATCCAAATTTGATGTTTTCTGAACGATTGTCAGCATACAAAAAAACATTTTTGAGTACAATGCATTGTCAAAGAACTGTGGACTTAATTCCTACCACAGAATCACATTTTGAAGCATGTTTTTTATCTGAAACAGATTTGTCTTCGATACCCATGTTGGCTGAAGTGCCCAATGATCTTTGGGCTAAGAGCAAATATGATGTGGGGTTGATAAAAGGCTGTGAACCAGTAATTGTCACCCCTAAATCAGACTTTTGTCCATGTAAAAAACAATACCCTTTTAAGCCTGAAGCAATTAAAGGGATTAAACCTGTTTTTCAATCTTTTCAGAAAACAGGCGTTATTGTTCCTTTTGAAAATTCACCTGTGCTTACTCCATTGTTTCCTGTTAAAAAGATTAAAGATGCTGGCCAGCCAGATGAATGGCGTTTTGTACAGGACCTCCAAGCGGTGAATGCTGCAGTTCAGCCACATGCTCCTACTGTGCCCAACCCACACACTATTTTGTCTCAAATTACATCAGATGCACAGTTTTTCTCAGTGGTTGACTTGTCGCCAGTGCACCCTCATAGCCCATTTTGGTTTGCTTTTTAGTTTGAAGGGAGATCTTGGACTTTTACCCGGTTATGCCAGGGGTACTGTGAAAGTCCCACTATTTACAATGCTGCCCTCAAAGCTAGTCTGGATTAACTTCAATCAACCACAGGCTCTGCTCTTTTGCAGTATGTGGATGACATCCTTTTATGTGGTCCATCTAAACAACAGTGTGAAAAAGACAGTGAATCTGTTGAAACATCTTCCTTCTTATGGCCATAAAGCCAGCCTTTCTAAGTTACAGTTTGTACAGGACGAAGTCACCTTTTTGGGTCATGTGATTTCTAAGGATGGGCGCTCACTTTCTCCTAAACATGTTGCTGCAGTTCAGATCATTCCTAAACCGGTTACTAAAAAACAGCTTATGTCATTCTTAGGTATAACATCTTACTGCAGGAACTTTATTCCTAACTACTCTTTTCTCGAAGCTCTCTTAGGTGCTCTTATCCATGGTAAAGGCAGCTGCAGTTCTGACATGCAGCTCCAGTCAGCTGATCGTGTTCCATGGACTCCTGAGGCTGAATCAGCCTTTAGTCAGCTTAAGCTGGCTCTTCAAACAGCACCAACACTTGGCATTCCAGATCCTCATAAACCTTTCATACAGGCAGTTGATGAGAAGCATGGTTGTATGACATCTGTTCTTATGCAGGAACATGGGGCAGGCAAAGGCCAGTGGCTCATTTCTCAGCAAAACTGGACTCTGTGGCTGCAGGCCTGCCTGGTTGTCTTCGTGCTGTTGCAGCTGCAGAGAAAGCTGTCCTGGCCTCCCAAGATATTGTGGGCTACGCTAATTTGACTGTTTTGGTTCCTCATGCTGTTGCCATTATTCTTCTCGAGCAGAAAACTTCACATCTTTCAACTGCTTGTTGGCTCAGATACACCTCTGTGCTCCGTGATATGCCAAATGTCACTGTTAAACGTTGTACTGTTCTGAATCCTGCTACTTTGCTTCCAACTCCTGAGGATGGGGAGCCTCATGACTGTGAAGCTGTTTTGGAACAAGTTTGTACACCCCGACCTGATCTTTTAGAGACTCCTCTTCCAAACTCTGACATGATTCTTTTTGTAGATGGATCAGCTTTGCGTGATCCAGCCACAGGTACAAACTGTGTTTGGTTTGCAGTATGTTCTTCACATGACACTTTGTTGTCTGGTTCTCTTCCTAAACATTTCTCTGCTCAAACTACTGAGCTTATTGCACTTACTGAAGCTTGTAAGTTGGCAGCTGGTAAGTCTGTCACTATTTACACAGATTCCAGATATGCTTTTGGTGTTGTTCATGACTTTGGTGCGCTGTGGAAACACAGGCATTTCCTTAAATCAGATGGTAAAACTATTCTGAACTCCAAGCAGGTTTCTGATCTTCTTGATGCGATCCTTTTGCCTACAGCAATCTCGGTCTGTAAGTGTACGGCTCACACTAACTCAGACGATCCTGTTGCTTGTGGCAATGCCAGAGCTGATGCTGCAGCTAAGCAAGCAGCTAATTTTTTTCCTGTTTTCGCTTCCCTCTCTTTGCAGGCAGAAGACTCCCTCACAGATCTCCATGCTTTGCAAACTTTTGCCTCTGCAGATGAAATTTGGTCCTCTGGACGCATTTGGTCCTCTGTGGGTGCAACTCATACGGATGGTGTTTGGATGGGACCTGATGGTAAACCCTGTCTACCTAAACATTTTTTTCCTCATTTTTCAAAATTGACACATGGGTTGAACCATGTGTCAAAAGGGGGGATGCTGAATGCACTCACTGCTCAGTGGTTCACAAAAGGGTTCAGTTCATATGCGCAAAAATACTGTCAGTCATGTATGGTTTGTGCCACACATAATGTAGGAAAGGCATTACACACATCGCAAGTTGCACACCCTCCACCAGAGAAACCTTTTGAACATTTGATGATGGATTTTGTTGAACTCACACCAGCTGAAGGAAAGAAATATGCACTAGTAATAGTGGACGTGTTTAGTAAATGGGTTGAAGTTTTCCCTGCAAAACATGCAAACAGTAATGCAGTGACTAAAGCACTGCTAAACAGAAATCATTCCTAGATGGGGCATTCCAGAGAAGATCAGCAGTGATAATGGCACACATTTTGTAAACACTGCATTGACTGAGGTTGGTAAATTCCTGGGAATAACCTTGCGCACACATTGTGCTTATCATCCACAGAGTGGAGGTGCTGTGGAAAGAGAAAATGGTACATTAAAGTCCAAGTTAGCCAAATGTTGTGAAGAAACAGGTCTGCCATGGACAAAAGCATTACCTATTGTGCTTATCTACATGAGAATGAGAATCAGAGCTCAAGTGAATCTCAGCCCATTTGAAATTTTATTTGGCAGACCTCCTAACCTGGGATTGGGACCTGTAACCAGACCCCTCCCTTCCACAACTGTTTGTGATGATGCTATGTTGTCTTACTGTCGAAACCTTTCCACTGTTCTATCTCAAGTTTCACAGGCAGTAAAAGCAGCCCTTCCAGCCACAGAAAACACACCACTCCAACCAGATGACAGGTGGTGAAGGAACTTCGCAGGAAACATTGGAAGTCCAAACGTTGGCAAGGCCCGTTCCAGGTGCTACTGGTCACTCACACAGCTGTTAAAGTTGCAGAGAGAGCAACCTGGATTCATGCCAGTCACTGTAAGAAGGTACCAGAACCAGTAGATGACTTCCACCCTGACATACATCAGCCTAACCAACACGCCCGGAAGGACAAAGATAAGAGTCAGCAGTAAAAGCTGTACTCCACCGGTGTGTTAAGTGCTAGTAACCTCTGACACCGAAGATTGAAACATCCTTACTGAGACCAGCGATGAAGATGATCATACACATGCTGTGAACCATGGAAGAAACTGTTTGTTGTTTGTATTTTCTTATTTGTAACCAGCATGTGCACATTGTATCTTGATTTCACAGGAAGCAATAATACAGGGCTGCTGTATTTCCCCACGACCCGAGAGACCACCAGACGCCCGAAGCCACACAGCCCCCCCCAGCACACACCCAACCGCCCAGAGCGACGGGACAGCAACCCACCACCACCACTATGTGATCAAGCTAATCAGAAGGGACCAGAGAAAATTAAATTCAGCCAATTGATGTTTTGAGGAAGCAAACATTGTTTCCATGCTAATATAATCTAAAAGAAAATTTCTAAACTGGTTAATACACAGATTGTTCTTCGCTTTCCAGTTCATGAGAATAGTTTTCTTTGCTATACATAACACTGTGAGGATCATGTGTGCTAAGCTAAATTCCACATTGATGTTGTCTAAGTCACCCAGTATGCACAGTGTGGGGCATGCAGGAATGCTACACTTTAGTCATGTTGATAGGTCCGCAAAGACTTCAAGCCAGAACCTCTGGACAGGCGCACAAAACCACAAAGCGTGTGCATAATCATCAGGTGTGTTATCTGTGCAATGTGAGCAGATGTTTGAGTGTGTTAGACCCATCCTGAACATCCTTTGTCCTGTATAGTGTGTTCTATGAAGAATTTTGTATTGTATGAGCTGTAAATTAGGATTTCGAGTCATTCTGAAGGTGTTCAAACATATATGTGGCCAGAAGCTATGACTAGAACTGATGGATAAATCTGCCTCCCATTTTGAGGACGGTAGAGACATTGTGTCATCTATCTTAGACAATAATTTATATATTTTTGATAGTAGTTTTGGGGTGCAGATGCTTAGAAATTCTACTACCCTAATCAGGAGTTGTAAGTCTGGTTGGTGGAGGATATATTTCTTTGTTATTATAGACTTAAGTTGTTGATATTCTAGGAATTTATTGCTGCCTATCTCATGTTGTGATATGAGCTCATCAAATGAAATAAAATGTCCATTTTGGATTATATGTTCCAGATGTTTGATTCCTTTGATCTTCCACAGAGTAAAGTTTAGCATTTTTTTGTTTTGCAGGATGTCAGGATTGTTCCAGATGGGTGTAAGCTTACACGGGACAAGTGAAGACTTTGTTATTTTAAGAAATTCCTACCAGGCTGTCAGAGAGGTGCTGATGTTAATGCTTTTGAAACATTTGTGATTTTTTACGTTTTGACTAATAAGTGGCAGGTCAGAGATTTCCAGATTATCACACAATGCTTGTTCTATATTTATCCATGGTTCATCTATTGGGCTAGGTTTAAACCATTTTGATATATACTGTAACCTATTGGCTAAGGAATAGTGCTGAAAATTAGGTAAATCTAATCCACCACTGTCCTTGGTCTTCTGTAGGGTTTTTAAACTAATACGTGGTGGTTTGTTTTTCCACAGAAATTTGGAGATGCATGAACCTAGTGACTTAAACCAAGTAGCAGATGGTTTTATGGGGATCATTGAGAACAAATAGTTAACTTTTGGTAGTATCATCATTTTAATGGTTGTAACTCTCCCCATAAGTGATATAGGTAAGGACTTCAAACGAGAGAGATCGTCCTCTACTGTCTTTAATAATTGCACATAAATTAGCTTTGTTAGCCCTGAGAGCCTGGAGGAAATGTTTATGCCTAAATATCTAATATTTCCTGACTGTAAAGTGATCGAAGGTATATTCTGGTCCCTATAGTTAATGGGCAGAACTGTGGTCTTAGACCAATTGATAGAGTAGTCAGAAAGTGCTGAGAATTTATTTATGAGTGTGATCGTGTGAGTGAGAGACGTCTGTGAGTTCTGAAGGAAAAGTAATACATCATCAGCATAAAGACTTATTTTATGCTCAATATTTTGGGGTTGGATGCCTTTAATATTTCTATCTTGTCTGATAGCAGCTGCTAAAGGTTCGATGAAAATAGCAAAAAGTGAGGGCGAAAGTGGGCAACCCTGTCTTGTACCTCTCTGCAGACTGAAGCTTGGAGAAGTTTGATCATTTGTCCTGACACTTGCACTTGGGGAGTCAGTTATTTTCTTTTGAGGAGATAAGAGGCTTTAATAATAATATCTTGCAAGAGAGAACAACACAGTACAGAATACAGAGTTGCTCTGACCACTGAAGCAAAAACACACAGTTATATTGCCCACTCATCACGTCATCTGTTTTTGGGTATAATTGATTGTTCTTCTAACTTTCCTCCCCAACCATTAGTTGAGGTTACCCAGACACACTCGTAAATACCAGCCTAACCCTGTCCCCCCTAAAGTGCAGCTATCTCATAATAACAAGCCCACCATTGTAAAGAGGAATTTAAGAAAACAGGGCAGGGTGGTACCTTGCAGCTCGGTCATTTGCAGGTTATACACAGTAACACTCAATACAATGCATATAAGAATTATTTTCCATTACATTCCTCCCTTTTGATTATAATAATACCATTATATTAATCAACCCAAAAGAAACAAGGAAAATAATAACTTTATCTGTAAAACATCAGCCTGCATTTGCACACAACGTGAGTTTAAAATGCAGGCATCATAGTGATAAAGGGTCCAATGATAAACAATCAAAACATGAACAATTAAATATGATTATCTTCATCCCTCTCTAAGTCAGCGTCACTAGAGGAAAAATTTTGAAAGCAAAAAAGTTCTTTGAGTCATTTGAATCATTTGGTGAGATACATACAATGAGGCCTTTCACACAGGGAAAAATACAGCAGCCCTGTATTATTGCTTCCTGTGAAATCAAGATACAATGTGCACATGCTGGTTACAAATAAGAAAATACAAACAACAAACAGTTTCTTCCATGGTTCACAGCATGTGTATGATCATCTTCATCGCAGGTCTCAGTAAGGATGTTTCAATCTTCGGTGTCAGAGGTTACTAGCACTTAACACACCGGTGGAGTACAGCTTTTACTGCTGACTCTTATCCTTGTCCTTCCGGGCGTGTTGGTTAGGCTGATGTATGTCAGGGTGGAAGTCATCTACTGGTTCTGGTACCTTCTTACAGTGACTGGCATGAATCCAGGTTGCTCTCTCTGCAACTTTAACAGCTGTATGAGTGACCAGTAGCACCTGGAACGGGCCTTGCCAACGTTTGGACTTCCAATGTTTCCTGCGAAGTTCCTTCACCACCTGTCATCTGGTTGGAGTGGTGTGTTTTCTGTGGCTGGAAGGGCTGCTTTTACTGTCTGTGAAACTTGAGATAGAACAGTGGAAAGGTTTCGACAGTAAGACAACATAGCATCATCACAAACAGTTGTGGAAGGGAGGGGTCTGGTTACAGGTCCCAATCCCAGGTTAGGAGGTCTGCCAAATAAAATTTCAAATGGGCTGAGATTCACTTGAGCTCTGATTCTCATTCTCATGTAGGTAAGCACAATAGGTAATACTTTTGTCCATGGCAGACCTGTTTCTTCACAACATTTGGCTAACTTGGACTTTAATGTACCATTTTCTCTTTCCACAGCACCTCCACTCTGTGGATGATAAGCACAATGTGTGCGCAAGGTTATTCCCAGGAATTTACCAACCTCAGTCAATGCAGTGTTTACAAAATGTGTGCCATTATCACTGCTGATCTTCTCTGGAATGCCCCATCTAGGAATGATTTCTGTTTAGCAGTGCTTTAGTCACTGCATTACTGTTTGCATGTTTTGCAAGGAAAACTTCAACCCATTTACTAAACACGTCCACTATTACTAGTGCATATTTCTTTCCTTCAGCTGGTGTGAGTTCAACAAAATCCATCATCAAATGTTCAAAAGGTTTTTCTGGTGGAGGGTGTGCAACTTGCGATGTGTGTAATGCCTTTCCTACATTATGTGTGGCACAAACCATACATGACTGACAGTATTTTTGCGCATATGAACTGAACCCTTTTGTGAACCACTGAGCAGTGAGTGCATTCAGCATCCCCCCTTTTGACACATGGTCCAACCCATGTGTCAATTTTGAAAAATGAGGAAAAAAATGTTTAGGTAGACAGGGTTTACCATCAGGTCCCATCCAAACACCATCCGTATGAGTTGCACCCACAGAGGACCAAATGCGTCCAGAGGACCAAATTTCATCTGCAGAGGCAAAAGTTTGCAAAGCATGGAGATCTGTGAGGGAGTCTTCTGCCTGCAAAGAGAGGGAAGCGAAAACAGGAAAAAAATTAGCTGCTTGCTTAGCTGCAGCATCAGCTCTGGCATTGCCACAAGCAACAGGATCGTCTGAGTTAGTGTGAGCCGTACACTTACAGACCGAGATTGCTGTAGGCAAAAGGATCGCATCAAGAAGATCAGAAACCTGCTTGGAGTTCAGAATAGTTTTACCATCTGATTTAAGGAAATGCCTGTGTTTCCACAGCGCACCAAAGTCATGAACAACACCAAAAGCATATCTGGAATCTGTGTAAATAGTGACAGACTTACCAGCTGCCAACTTACAAGCTTCAGTAAGTGCAATAAGCTCAGTAGTTTGAGCAGAGAAATGTTTAGGAAGAGAACCAGACAACAAAGTGTCATGTGAAGAACATACTGCAAACCAAACACAGTTAGTACCTGTGGCTGGATCACGCAAAGCTGATCCATCTACAAAAAGAATCATGTCAGAGTTTGGAAGAGGAGTCTCTAAAAGATCAGGTCGGGGTGTACAAACTTGTTCCAAAACAGCTTCACAGTCATGAGGCTCCCCATCCTCAGGAGTCGGAAGCAAAGTAGCAGGATTCAGAACAGTACAACGTTTAACAGTGACATTTGGCATATCACAGAGGTGTATCTGAGCCAACGAGCAGTTGAAAGATGTGAAGTTTTCTGCTCGAGAAGAATAAAGGCAACAGCATGAGGAACCAAAACAGTCAAATTAGCGTAGCCCACAATATCTTGGGAGGCCAGGACAGCTTTCTCTGCAGCTGCAACAGCACGAAGACAACCAGGCAGGCCTGCAGTCACAGAGTCCAGTTTTGCTGAGAAATGAGCCACTGGCCTTTGCCTGCCCCATGTTCCTGCATAAGAACAGATGTCATACAACCATGCTTCTCATCAACTGCCTGTATGAAAGGTTTATGAGGATCTGGAATGCCAAGTGTTGGTGCTGTTTGAAGAGCCAGCTTAAGCTGACTAAAGGCTGGAGCTGCATGTCAGAACTGCAGCTGCCTTTACCATGGATAAGAGCACCTAAGAGAGCTTCGAGAAAAGAGTAGTTAGGAATAAAGTTCCTGCAGTAAGATGTTATACCTAAGAATGACATAAGCTGTTTTTTAGTAACCGGTTTAGGAATGATCTGAACTGCAGCAACACGTTTAGGAGAAAGTGAGCGCCCATCCTTAAAAATCACATGACCCAAAAAGGTGACTTCGTCCTGTACAAACTGTAACTTAGAAAGGCTGGCTTTATGGCCATAAGAAGGAAGATGTTTCAACAGATTCACTGTCTTTTTCACACTGTTGTTTAGATGGACCACATAAAAGGATGTCATCCACATACTGCAAAAGAGCAGAGCCTGTGGTTGATTGAAGTTAATCCAGACTAGCTTTGAGGGCAGCATTGTAAATAGTGGGACTTTCACAGTACCCCTGGCATAACCGGGTAAAAGTCCAAGATCTCCCTTCAAACTAAAAAGCAAACCAAAATGGGCTATCAGGGTGCACTGGCGACAAGTCAACCACTGAGAAAAACTGTGCATCTGATGTAATTTGAGACAAAATAGTGTGTGGGTTGGGCACAGTAGGAGCATGTGGCTGAACTGCAGCATTCACCGCTTGGAGGTCCTGTACAAAACGCCATTCATCTGGCTGGCCAGCATCTTTAATCTTTTTAACAGGAAACAATGGAGTAAGCACAGGTGAATTTTCAAAAGGAACAATAACGCCTGTTTTCTGAAAAGATTGAAAAACAGGTTTAATCCCTTTAATTGCTTCAGGCTTAAAAGGGTATTGTTTTTTACATGGACAAAAGTCTGATTTAGGGGTGACAATTACTGGTTCACAGCCTTTTATCAACC
This sequence comes from Leuresthes tenuis, assembly GCF_036924035.1. NCBI lineage: Eukaryota > Metazoa > Chordata > Actinopteri > Atheriniformes > Atherinopsidae > Leuresthes > Leuresthes tenuis. The sequence continues at coordinate 69,038 of NW_027325415.1, read as the reverse complement.
CCACATCATATTTGCTCTTAGCCCAAAGATCATTGGGCACTTCAGCCAACATGGGTATCAAAGACAAATCTGTTTCATTTAAAAAACATGCTTCAAAATGTGATTCTGTGGTAGGAATTAAGTCCACAGTTCTTTGACAATGCATTGTACTCAAAAATGTTTTTTTGTATGCTGACAATCGTTCAGAAAACATCAAATTTGGATCAGCAGGTGAAACGGTCCACTCCATTTCTTTCTGACATGTAGCAACAAACTCTCCCACACCTTGTCACTGCCAGTGTGTATGTTTGGCCAAGGAAATGTGAGGGCGAGTACCACAAACATTAAAAAAATCGAAGTGCTCTGGAGTGAGCGACACAGCCAATAAAGTAGGCGCACATATTTTTTCACTTCTTCTCATAGTCATTGTCAGGCCCCGAAGAAATGTGTGATGTGCAGTGCAAATCAGTAGGTTGCATGAAATCAGAAAGGGGTGAAACTAACGCTTTTGCTTCTTCCACTAGTTGTTGTGAAAAAGGAGAGCTGGGAAGTTTCCACTCATAAGCATATGTAAGTGCCGATGAATCAAACTGCACTGCTGTGAAAACTTTGTCAGGCTGTAACATAACCTTAACACCCTCTGGTGTAGAAGTTAAAATAATGCCTAATTTACACATGAGATCACAGCCCATCAGGTGAATGGGACACAACTCTGATAACAAAAATGAGTGTTTGAAGGAGAGCTCATCGGGAGTGACAACACGCAATGGGCATTGTCATTTTCTCCTTCACAACCTGGCCTGATGCAGACATACAGTAAACGTGGTTTCCACTTAACTTTGGAGGACAATCAAACTCCCCTGACGTCACTACTGATGAACATAAGTTCCTATATTCTGAAAGAAATATCTTTGCTCTAGGACGGAAATAGCATGCAAAACTTTACTACGTGAATCACAGTCGGCAAGCGTTGCTTCACTACACAGAGCAGGAAAAATGTGTGAGTGTGTTTGTGCTATCACCCATTAGTGAAGGCTCCGCTGCCGCGTGACGTCCAGAACCTGCCTCCCACCCTCAGTCAGCCTTTTGCCCAATTTCATCACTTTTTAGCTGTGGACAGTCCTTCTTCCAGTGTCCAGTCTGGCCACAGTAAAAACAAATATTCGGATCATAGCTCTGGCGTGGCCCATTTCGACCTCCTCTCCCACACGTCCACGTCTTCGACTTCGGCCTCGTCCTCTGTTTACACCAACTGCGTAATACATGGTCATGGTTGCCAAATGCAGCTCCTTTTCACACTTGTCCCTTTTGGTTGTCTTACGCGTCTCAACTTGGTTCTGAGCATGGCGAGCATATCGGCGAACGTCAGCCAAACGAGGACCCTCACACCATCCCACGTAAATGTTCTTTACTTCAGTGGCGACATCTATATAATATTGTCTGGGTCCCGTTAAAACATGTATTTTTCCCATCTAATTCCTTGTTTGCTTTAAAACAAGTATTCCCCATTTTCTATCCCTTCAGTAGCCAACCAGTTTGTATGGAGTACACTGGAGCAACTTGACTGATCAGTAAAACACTGCTTTTGTTGTCACCGCAAGGCTTCCCCCGTCGGTTGTTTCACTGAGACACTACTGAGTAACTACAACTCAACACAGTTTATACACATAACATTCATATACATACTAACAAACAAACAAACAATAATTTATCGCAATTTTCTCATCTCTGTTTGAACGTACACCCAGGTAAATATTCCTGTAGTCTTCTCATACCGACTATGGACCCATTCATTGTTTAACTTCACTGTTTTGCAAATCCTAATTGAATATTACACATTGACATTGAACTTTACTGGATAAGCAGGTCTTCATTGCATTCAGCAGCCTATATGTGAGCATCTATGTGTAAGCTGTTCTTCTTTGCATTTATCAGCAGCAAGCAATTCTTCACTGCACATGCATATGTAAATAGTAAAACAATTCCAATGTGTTAGCGAAACCTTCTATATCACAGTGGTTTCTAAGATCTATTTTAAGTTCTTTGCCATCAGTGAGATGACATAGTTTACAAAGTGTGTCAAATTATCACTGAAGATCTTTTCAGGAATTTCAAATCTAGAAATGAGTTATTTTACGCGTGATTTTGCTACTGAGAGTGCATCTGCTTGTGCACATGGAAATATTTCAGACCATTTGGTAAAAACCTCTGTTGTCACTGAGCAGAATCGTTTCCCTTAACATTAATTTAGTTCAATGAAATCTACACAATAATGAAATAATGAAATCCAAACAAATATGTTGAAAAAGATACACTGGCTTAGGGAATTATCTTCGTTTTGGTCTTAGATTGCCCTGTGGAATGTATTTTGCACATATTTGACCTGCTAGACAAAACTTTATTCATTTATTTATTCTAAAAACCATATGCTGTAAAAACCTTGTTCATTATTGCTTCCATCCCTCCTGTTGAGACATGACATGGTCCGTGGCTCAATACTGCAGCATATTTAAACAAATTCTTTGGCAGTATGGTTTTCCTTCCGGTCATTCATACGAGTCTATTGTAGATGGCAATTGAATAACATCTAATAATGCTAAAATATTTGTAGTTTATACATTTAGCTGTGGATGTCAACATACCTGTTTTTCCAATGCTGTGTTAACACATGTACAGTTGAGAAGGCATACTGACTGTCAGTGTAAACGTTAACAACCTTTTTGTTATTTAATTTACAAGCTTCAGTTAAAGCTACCAATTCGACTGCTTGAACAGAGTAATTTTTTGGTAGTGGTTGTTTTAAGAAAACTTCAGTTTCTGTTACTACTGCAAATCCTGTAGCATTTGTGCCATCAGGGTTTTTTGCTTGACCTGTTGAATAAATATAGTTATTTCTGCATTTTCATAACGTATATCAGTTAAGTCTGGCCTGGGTAAAACACTGATGGTTATTTCTGACATGCAATCATGAGGCTTTCCATCTGTGGGGTAGGTAGCAGTGTGGATGGATTAAGTGTAGCACATCTCTCGACAACAAGGTGTGGCTGTGAAAGAAGAACTGTTATGTAGGAGAGATGTCTGGTAAAGATATTTTGTTAAGTAACCATATCACAGCCACTGCATGAGGTACCTTAAGTGTTAATGGGTGAAATAACACCATTATTGTTGATGCCTGCACTGCCAATGGCTTCTGGCCATTGATTCAAAAGTACGATCTCGTCCCTGTTTCCCCCTTTCAGTGGACACTGGCCCCTAATTACCGCAATTCAGCAGGGGGTCTTTCATTAGGAGTACTGGACTCCCCCGTGCACGGTTTCAGCTCCGACCCTGGAAAGCGGAAAAAACGTTGAGATCTGGTTTGAGGACCCAATTGTTGAGAAAAGTCTCTCAATGAGACTCAGAGTTGCTGGAGTCAGTTAATGCAAATGTTTAATCTTGCAGCAAGTTCAAGAATGTGTGTGTGTATGGGTGTATGTGTGCGAACGTGTGTGAGTTTGTGTGTGTGAGAGTTTAAAGAACCTGTTATCCACAGGCCGGTCTTAACTAGTATGGCACAGGTCCAGCCTGTCTCATCTTTTTTGGAAGGTCCAGCGCTCGGCCGTAACCCTTCTGTCTGTTTGGACTCTCATATACATTCGGTTAATCATAGAAAAACGAGAACAAAACTTTTTAGCCCCTTAAATTCATAAAACAGACATGGTGCAGTTATTTCCATTCTAGAAAATAAGAGTAATCACCACCATTCCTATAAATTCTGGATATTCTAACAATCTGAATCTTTTTTAAATGTTCGATGAAGCCCTTTGCTGTTCTGTTTAGAGACTCAGCTGATCATAAACCAAGTTTTGCTCTTGAACCAAGCTTCTAAACTCTTCACCTTTTTCATTTCTCAGTTAGTATTCACTTTAAAACTGATTAAAAGAAAAATTAAATGAATGCCTATCAACAAATGTGGGATCTAAACTCTAGTGCTTTCTCTAAAATAATTTCCTTTCTCAATTCAGAAATGTGTGTGTGTAAGTCACAACACCCGTGACACCAAAACGGCTTTCTTTTCTCTCTTTTCTCTACACTCTGCACTGTGAGCACACACACCAAATCAGAAAGGCTTTTTTCTCTCTTTTCTACATTATGGACTGTGGGGACACAAAACCGCTCTCTCTCTATTTTTTTTTTTATTGTGTGCCAGGGCGTTGTCTCGCGTATTAGATTATGCTTAAGATACGAATGGGTTTATCAGTCACATCAGAATCCATACATACTGATCCTCCCGTAATAAAATGGTCGGATCTTATCAAACACACTTTGTTTCTTGTGACAAGTCAGCGAAACAGCGTATACACGTCAAGACACTGAATCAAGTTTGCCACAAGAACTCATAAGTTTGGCAGTATTGCACTGCCGTCAGCAATCATACACCCATTTTATTTTCATGAGACATGTGCACAAAGCCTGTTCAGCTGCAAGAAGGTCTAAATGTCCATCAATAATTGCTAGAAAACATGAAAGAAAATTTTCGAAAATCAAACCACACATGATCATAAGTGGGAGAGGAGGTGTTCAGCTGCAAGAAGGTGTGAATGTCCACCCATAATACCTGAAAAATGGGTAAAAAAAAAGGTGCAAATGCCCAACCATACATCATCAAAAGCAGGAGTGCATGTGTTCGGCTACAAGAAGGTGTGAACATCCAACCAAAGTTTGTAAAAAGCAGTTAAGAAAAGGTTCGAATATCCAACCATACATAATCAAAAGCGGGAGCAGAGCTGTTCGACTGCAAGTAGGTGTGAATGTCAGATCATAATTTGCAAAAAGCTGATGAGAAAGGGTGAGAATGCCCGACTATACACCATTAAATGCGGTAGCGGAGTTGTTCGGCTGTGAGTAGGTGTGAATCTCCAACCATAATTGCTGAAAAATGTGTTAGAAAAGGTAAAAATGCCGGTCCATACATCATCGAAATCGGGAGAGGTGGTGTTCAGCTGCAAGAAGGTCTAAATGTCCATCAATAATTGCTAGAAAACATGAAAGAAAATTTTCGAAAATCAAACCACACATGATCATAAGTGGGAGAGGAGGTGTTCAGCTGCAAGAAGGTGTGAATGTCCACCCATAATACCTGAAAAATGGGTAAAAAAAAGGTGCGAATGCCCAACCATACATCATCAAAAGCAGGAGTGCATGTGTTCGGCTACAAGAAGGTGTGAACGTCCAACCAAAGTTTGTAAAAAGCAGTTAAGAAAAGGTTCGAATATCCAACCATACATAATCAAAAGCAGGAGCAGAGCTGTTCGACTGCAAGTAGGTGTGAATGTCAGATCATAATTTGCAAAAAGCTGATGAGAAAGGGTGAGAATGCCCGACTATACACCTTCAAATGCGGGAGCGGAGTTGTTCGGCTGTGAGTAGGTGTGAATCTCCGACCATAATTGCTGAAAAATGTGTTAGAAAAGGTAAGAATGCCGGTCCATACATCATCAAAAGCGAGAGAGGTTGTGTTCGGCTGCAAGTAGGTGTGACTGTTCGACTAAAGTTTGTAAAAAGTGGGTAAGACAAGGTGCGAATGCCTGACAATGTATGATCAAAAGCGGGAGCGGAGGTGTTCAGCTGCAAGAAGGTCTACATGTCCATCAATAATTGCTAGAAAACATGAAAGAAACTTTTCGAAAATCAAACCGCACATGATCATAAGTGGGACAGGAGGTGTTCAGCTGCAAGGTGTGAATGTCCACCCATAATTCCTAAAAAATGGGCAAAAAAAATGTGTGAATGCCCAACCATACATCATCAAAAGCAGGAGTGGAAGTGTTCGGCAACAAGAAGGTGTGAACGTCCAACCAAAATATGTAAAACGAAGTTAAGAAAAGGTTCGAATATCCAACCAAACATAATCAAAAGCGGGAGCAGAGCTGTTCGACTGGAAGTAGGTGTGAATGTCAGATCATAATTTGCAAAAAGCTGATGAGAAAAGGTGAGAATGCCCGACTATACACCTTCAAATGCGGGAGCGGAGTTGTTCGGCTGTGAGTAGGTGTGAATCTCCGACCATAATTGCTGAAAAATGTGTTAGAAAAGGTAAGAATGCCGGTCCATACATCATCAAAAGCGAGAGAGGTTGTGTTCGGCTGCAAGTAGGTGTGACTGTTCGACTAAAGTTTGTAAAAAGTGGGTAAGACAAGGTGCGAATGCCTGACAATGTATGATCAAAAGCGGGAGCGGAGGTGTTCAGCTGCAAGAAGGTCTACATGTCCATCAATAATTGCTAGAAAACATGAAAGAAACTTTTCGAAAATCAAACCGCACATGATCATAAGTGGGATAGGAGGTGTTCAGCTGCAAGGTGTGAATGTCCACCCATAATTCCTAAAAAATGGGCAAAAAAAAGGTGTGAATGCCCAACCATACATCATCAAAAGCAGGAGTGGAAGTGTTCGTCTACAAGAAGGTGTGAACGTCCAACCAAAATATGTAAAAAGAAGTTAAGAAAAGGTTCGAATATCCAACCAAACATAATCAAAAGCGGGAGCAGAGCTGTTCGACTGCAAGTAGGTGTGAATGTCAGATCATAATTTGCAAAAAGCTGATGAGAAAGGGTGAGAATGCCCGACTATACATCATCAAATGCGGGAGCGGAGTTGTTCGGCTGTGAGTAGGTGTGAATCTCCGACCATAATTACTCACAAACGGGTAAGAAAAGGTAGTATTGCCAGACCATATATGATCAAAACAGGGAGCGGAGGTGGTTCAGCTGCAAGAAGGTTTGAATGTCCGACTAAAGTTCAAATATATTAAAGAAAGCGGGAGGAGAGGTCTTCGGATGAGAGTGGTTGAAAATTTCCGACCATAATGTATAAAATGCGGTGAAAAAAAGGTGTGATAGAACACTAAAAGGTGGAGCGGAAGTGTTCGGCTGCAAGAAGGTGTGAATGTCCGACTATATTTGGTGAAAAGCAGGTGAAGCAAGGTCTGGATGCCAAACCTTACATCATCAAATGCGAGATCAGAGGTGTTTGGCCGCAAGAAGGCCATAGTTTGCCAAAAGCGGGTAAGGTGCGAATGTCCGACTAAATATCAAAAAAATTTGGGGCAGAGGTCTTCGGATGCAAGTGGGTGTGAATATCCAACCATACAAGTATGGTGGAGAGGAAGCTGTGAATAGCCGACCATAGTTTGGAAAAAGCGGGTAAGAAAAGGTTTGAATACCCGAACATACACCATCAAAAGAGGGAGCGGAGGTGTTCCGCTGTACGAAGGTGTGAATGTCCGACCATAGTTGGTAAAAAGCGGGTAAGAAAAGGTTAAAATACCCGACTGTACACAATCAATAGCGGGAGCGGATGTGTTCGGCTACAAGAAGGTGTGAAAGTCCGACCATGGTTTGTAAAAAGCGGGTAAGAAAAGGTGCGAATGTCCGACAATGTATGATCAAAAGAGAGAGCGGAGGTTTTCGGATACAAGAAGGTTTGAATGTCCCACCATAGTTTGTAAAAAGCGGGTAAGAAAAGGTTCGAATGCCCGACTATACACCATCAAAAGCGGGAGCAGAGGTGTTCCGCTGTAAGACGGTGTGAATGTCCGACCATAGTTGGTAAAAAGCGGGTAAGAAAAGGTTAAAATACCCCACTGTACACAATCAATAGCAGGAGCGGAGTTGTTCGGCTACAAGAAGGTGTGAAAGTCCGACCATGGTTTGTAAAAACCGGGAAGAAAAGGCTCGAAAGCCCGACTATACACCATCAAAAAGAAGGTTTGAATGTCCATCAATAATTGCTTTAAAACAAGAAAGTAAATTTTCGAATATCAAACCGTACATGATCATAAGCGGGAGAGGAGGTGTTCCGCTGTAAGACGGTGTGAATGTCCGACCATAGTTGGTAAAAAGCGGGTAAGAAAAGGTTAAAATACCCGACTGTACACAATCAATAGCGGGAGCGGAGTTGTTCGGCTACTAAAAGGTGTGAAAGTCCGACCCTGGTTTGTAAAAAGCGGGTAAGAAAAGGTTCGAATGCCCAAACATACACCATCAAAAGAGGGAGCGGAGGTGTTCCGCTGTAAGACGGTGTGAATGTCCGATCATAGTTGGTAAAAAGCGGGTAAGAAAAGGTTAAAATACCCGACTGTACACAATCAAAAGAGGGAGCGGAGTTGTTCAGCTAAGAGAAGGTGTGAAAGTCCAACCATGGTTTGTAAAAAGCGGGTAAGAAAAGGTTCGTATGCCCTAATATACACTATCAAAACCGGAGGTGTAGGTGTTCGGCTGCAAGAAGGTGTGAACGTCCGACCAAAGTTTGTAAAAAAGCAGTTAAGAAAAGGTTCGAATATCTAACCAAACATAATCAAAAGCGGGAGCAGAGCTGTTCGACTGCAAGTAGGTGTGAATGTCAGAGAATAATTTGCAAAAAGCTGATGAGAAAGGGTGAGAAATCCCGACTATACACCATCAAATGCGGTAGCGGAGTTGTTCGGCTGTGAGTAGGTGTGATTCTCCAACCATAATTGCTGAAAAATGTGTTAGAAAAGGTAAGAATGCCGGTCCATACATCATCAAAAGCGGGAGAGGTGGTGTTCGGCTGCAAGTAGGTGTGAATGTCCATTAATAATTGCTTTAAAACATGAAAGAAAATTTTCGAATATCAAACCTTACATGATCATTAGCGGGAGAGGAGGTGTTCAGCTGCAAGAAGATGTGAATATCCACCTATAATTACTGAAAAATGGGTAGGAAAAGATGCAAATGTCCAACCATAAATCATCAAAAGCAGGAGTGGAGTTGTTCAGCTACAAGAAGGTATGAAAGTCCAACCATGGTTTGTAAAAAGCGGGTAAGAGAAGGTTCGAATACCCGAATATATACCATCAAAAGCGGAAGCGGGGGTGTTCGGCTGCAAGAAGGTGTGAACGTCCGACCAAAGTTTGTAAAAAGCAGTTAAGAAAAGGTTTGAATATCCAACCGAACATAATCAAAAGCGGGAGCAGAGCTGTTCGACTGCAAGTAGGTGTGAATGTCAGATCATAATTGCTGAAAAATGTGATAGAAAAGACTAGAATGCCGGACAATACATCATCAAAAGCGGGAGAGGTGGTTTTTCGGCTGCAAGTAGGTGTGAATGTCCAGCCATAATTACTCACAAACGGGGGAAGAAAAGGTAGTATTTCCAGACCACACATGATCAAAACAGGGAATGGAGGTGGTTCAGCTGCAAGGTGTGAATGTCTGACTAAAGTTTGTAAAAACCGTGTAAGACAAGGGGCGAATGCCCGACAATGTATGATCAAAAGAGGGAGCGGAGGTTTTCGGCTGCAAGGTCTGAATGTCCAACCATAATTTGTAAAAATCGGGGAAGAAAAGGCTCGAAAGCCCGACTATACACCATCAAAAGCGGGAGCAGAGGTGTTCAGGTGCAAGAAGGTCTGAATGTCCGACCAATAATTACTGAAAAATGGGTAAGAAAAGGTGCAAATGCCAAATCATACATCATCAAAAGCAGGAGCGGATGTGTTCGGCTACAAGAAGGTTTGAATGTCCAACCATAGTAAGTAATAGGTGGGTAAGAAAAGGCTCGAATGCCCGACTATACACCATCAAAAGCGGAAGCGGAGGTGTTCGGCTGCAAGACGGTGTGAACGTCCGACCAAAGTTTGTAAAAAGCATTAAGAAAATGTTCGAATATCCAACCAAACATAATCAAAAGCGGGAGCAGAGCTGTTCGACTTCAAGTAGGTGTGAATATCAGATCATAATTTGCAAAAAGCTGATGAGAAAGGGTGAGAATAGGTGTGAATGTCCGACCATAATTGCTGAAAAATGTGTTAGAAAAGGTAAGAAGGCCGGACCATATATCATCAAAAGCGGGAGAGGTTGTGTTCGGCTGCAAGAAGGTGTGAATGTCCAGCCATAATTACTCACAAACGGGTAAGAAAAGGTACTATTGCCAGACCATATATGATCAAAACAGGGAGCGGAGGTGGTTCAGCTGCAAGAAGGTTTGAATGTCCAACTAAAGTTTGTAAAAAGCGGGTAAGACAAGGTGTGAATGCCCGACAATGTATGATCAAAAGAGGAGCGGAGGTTTTCGGCTGCAAGAAGGTCTGAATGTCCACCCATAATTACTGAAAAATGGGTAAGAAAAGGTGCGAAAGCCCAACCGCACATGATCATAAGTGGATGAGAAGGTGTTCGACTGCAAGTAGGTGTGAATGTAATCAATGTCTAGATAGATTTCAACAAAAAACAACGTTTTACTTTGCAGTAAAAGAAAGTGCAAATCAAAAGTTTTAGGAATCCGAGAATAAGCTTATTTTCATGAGTTCTGCACGATTTCGGATTTTATGTATAAAATGAATTTCTTCACGCAAACTAAGTTAACACTGCTTTGTCCTTCATATGTACCCATTTCTACATATATTTCAAGCATAAACTTCCTCATATTACCCTGAATGAGAAAGAGCCACACTTGTGATTAAGCCATACCTCCCTTTTGAGGAGTTCTGCATGATTTGGGATTTTATCTATAAAATTAATTCCTTCACTCAAACTATGTTAAAACGGCTTTTACCTTCATATATATCAATGTCTCGATAGATTTAAACAAAAAAACAACGTTGTACTTTGCAATAAAAGAAAGAGCAAATCAAAAGTTTTAGGAATCCGACAATAAGCTTATTTTCATGAGTTCTGCACGATTTCGGATTTTATGTATAAAATGAATTCATTCACTCAAACCAAGTTAAAACTGCTTTTTCCTTCATATTTATCAATGTCTAGATCGACTTCAACAAAGAACAACATTGTATTTTGCAGTAGAAGAAAGAGCAAAACTGAAGGATCAGGAATCCGAGAATAAGCTTCTTTTCATACGTTCTGCATGATTTGGGATTTTATGTATAAAATGAATTCCTTCACTCAAACTAAGTTAACACTGCTTTGTCCTTCATATGTACCCATTTCTACATATATTTCAAGCATAAACTTCCTCATACTACCCCGAATGAGAAAGAACCACACTTGTGATTAAGCCATACGCCCCTTTTGAGGAGTTCTGCATGATTTGGGATTTTATCTATAAAATCAATTCCTTCACTCAAACTATGTTAAAACGGCTTTTACCTTCATATTTATCAATGTCTCGATATATTTAAACAAAAAAAAACAACGTTGTACTTTGCAGTAAAAGAAAGAGCCAATCAAAAGTTTTAGGAATCCGAGAATAAGCTTATTTTCATGAGTTCTGCACGATTTCGGATTTTATGTATAAAATGAATTAATTCACTCAAACCAAGTTAAAACTGCTTTTTCCTTCATATTTATCAATGTCTAGATCGACTTCAACAAAGAACAACATTGTATTTTGCAGTAGAAGAAAGAGCAACACTGAAGGATCAGGAATCCGAGAATAAGCTTATTTTCTTATGGGCAAGTGGGAACTGCTTTGTCCTTCATATTAATCAATGTGTAGATGGATTTCAACTTCTTCTACTGCAAAGTCCAATGTTTTTCTTTGTTGAAGTCGATCTAGACATTGATGAATATGGAAGGACAAAGCAGTTTTAACTTGGTTTGAGCAAAGCAATTCATTTTATAGCAAAATCCGAAATCGTGCAGAACTCATGAAAGCAGGCTTATACTCGGATTCCTGAAACTTTAGATTTGCTCTTTCTTTTACTGCAAAGTACAACGTTGTTTTTTTGTTTAAATATTTCTAGACATGGTAAATATGAAGGACAAATCAGTTTTAACATAGTTTGAGTGAAGTAATGCATTTTATAAGCAAAATCCCAAATCATGCAGAACTCACGAAATGCTTTTTCTCGCTTTTCACTGCTTTTTACAAACTTTGGTCGGACGTTCACACCTTCTTGCATCCGAACACCACCTCTCCCGCTTTTGATGATGTATGGTCCAGTATTCTTACCTTTTCTAACACATTTTTCAGCAATTATGGTCGGACATTCACACCTACTCACAGCTGGACACCTCCGCTCCCGCTTTTGATCATACAATGTCGGGACATCGCTCCTTGTCTTACCAGCTTTTTACAAACTTTAGTCGAACATTCACACCTTCTTGCAGCTGAACACCTCCGCTCCCGCTTTTGATGATGTATAGTCGGGCTTTCGAGCCTTTTCTTACCCGGTTTTTACAAATTATGGTTGGACGTTCAGACCTTGCAGCCGAACACCTCCGCTCTCTCTTTTGATCATACATTGTTGGGCATTCGCACCTTGTCTTACCCGCTTTTTACAAACTATAGTCAGACATTAACACCTTGCAGCTGAACCTCCGCTCCCTGTTTTGATCATGTATGGTCTGGCAATACTACCTTTTCTTCCCCCGTTTGTGAGTAATTGTGGCTGGACATTCACACCTACTTGCAGTCGAACAGCTCTGCTCCCGCTTTTGATTATGTTTGGTTGGATATTCGAGCCTTTTCTTAACTGCTTTTTACAAACCATGGTTGGACTTTCACACCTTCTTGTAGCCGAACAACTCCGCTCCCGCTATTGATTGTGTACAGTCGGGTATTTTAACCTTTTCTTACCCGCTTTTTACCAACTATGGTCGGACATTCACACCGTCTTACAGCGGAACACCTCCGCTCCCGCTTTTTATGGTGTATAGTCGGGCATTCGAACCTTTTCTTACCCGCTTTTTACAAACTATGGTAGGACATTCAAACCTTCGTGTATCCGAAAACCTCCGCTCTCTCTTTTGATCATACATTGTCGGACATTCGCACCTTTTCTTACCCGCTTTTTACAAACCATGGTCGGACTGTCACACCTTCTTGTAGCCGAACACATCCGCTCCCGCTATTGATTGTGTACAGTCGGGTATTTTAACCTTTTCTTACGCGCTTTTTACCAAGTATGGTCGGACATTCACACCTTCGTACAGCGGAACACCTCCGCTCCCTCTTTTGATGGTGTATGTTCGGGCATTCAAACCTTTTCTTACACGCTTTTTCCAAACTATGGTCGGCTATTCACAGCTTCCTCTCCACCATACTTGTATGGTGGGATATTCACAACCACTTGCATCCGAAAACCTCCGCCCCAAATTTTGTTGATATTTAGTCGGACATTCGCACCTTACCCGCTTTTGGCAAACTATGGCCTTCTTGCAGCCTAACAACTCTGATCTTGCTTTTGATGATGTAAGGTTGGGCATTCAGACCTTGCTTCACCTGCTTTTCACCAAATATAGTCGGACATTCACACCTTCTTGCAGCCGAACACTTCCGCTCCACCTTTTAGTGTTCTATCACACCTTTTTTTCACCGCATTTTATACATTATGGTTGGAAATTTTCAACCACTCTCATCCGAAGACCTCTCCTCCCGCTTTTGTTAATATATTTGAACTTTAGTCGGGCATTCAAACCTTCTTGCAGCTGAACCACCTCCGCTCCCTGTTTTGATCATATATGGTCTGGCAATACTACCTTTTCTTACCCGTTTGTGAGTAATTATGGCTGGACATTCACACCTACTCACAGCCGAACAACTCCGCTCCCGCATTTGATGATGTATAGTCGGGCATTCTCACCCTTTCTCATCAGCTTTTTGCAAATTATGATCTGACATTCACACCTACTTGCAGTCGAACAGCTCTGCTCCCGCTTTTGATTATGTTTGGTTGGATATTCGAACCTTTTCTTAACTTCTTTTTACATATTTTGGTTGGACGTTCACACCTTCTTGTAGCCAAACACTTCCACTCCTGCTTTTGATGATGTATGGTTGGGCATTCACAACTTTTTTTTGCCCATTTTTCAGGAATTATGGGTGGACATTCACACCTTGCAGCTGAACACCTCCTATCCCACTTATGATCATGTGCGGTTTGATTTTCGAAAAGTTTCTTTCATGTTTTCTAGCAATTATTGATGGACATGTAGACCTTCTTGCAGCTGAACACCTCCGCTCCCGCTTTTGATCATACATTGTCAGGCATTCGCACCTTGTCTTACCCACTTTTTACAAATTATGGTCGAACATTCACACCTACTTGCAGCCGAACACCTCCGCTCCCGCTTTTGATGGTGTATAGTCGGGCTTTCGAGCCTTTTCTTCCCCGGTTTTTCCAAATTATGGTTGTACATTCAGACCTTGCAGCCGAAAACCTCCGCTCCCTCATTTGATCATACATTGTCAGGCATTCGCACCTTGTCTTACCCGCTTTTTATAAACTTTAGTCAGACATTCACACCTTGCAGCTGAACCACCTCCGCTCCCTGTTTTGATAATGTATGGTCTGGCAATACTACCTTTTCTTACCGGTTTGTGAGTAATTATGGCTGGACATTCACACCTACTTGCAGCCGAACACCACTTTTCCAGCTTTTGATGATGTATGGTCCGGCATTCTAGTCTTTTCTAACACATTTTTCAGCAATTATGGTTTGACATTCACACCTACTCACAGCCGAACACTTCCGCTCCCGCTTTTGATTATGTTTGGTTGGATATTCGAAACTTTTCTTCACTGCTTTTTACAAACTTTGGTCGGACATTCACACCTTCTTGCAGCCGAACACCTCCGCTTCCGCTTTTGATGGTATATATTCGGGCATTCGAACCTTTTCTTACCCGCTTTTTACAAACCATGGTCGGACTTTCACACCTTCTTGTAGCCGAACAACTCCGCTCCCGCTATTGATTGTGTACAGTCGGGTATTTTAACCTTTTCTTACCCGCTTTATACCAACTATTGTTGGACATTCACACCGTCTTACAGCGGAACACCTCCGCTCCCTCTTTTGATGGTGTATGTTCGGGCATTCAAACCTTTTCTTACCCGCATTTTACGAACTATGGTCGGACATTCAAACCTTCTTTTAGCCGAACACATCCACTCTTGCTTTTGATGATGTATGGTTGAGCATTCGCACCTTTTCTTACCCATTTTTTACAAACTATGGTCGGACATTCACACCTTCTTGCAGCTGAACACCTCCTGTCCCGCTTATGATGATGTGTGGTTTGATATTCGAAAATTTTCTTTAATTTTTTCTAGCAATTATTGATGGACATTCAGACCTTCTTGCAGCTGAACACCTCCGCTCCCGCTTTTGATGATGTATAGTCGGGCTTTCGAGCCTTTTCTTCCCCGGTTTTTAGAAAATTATTGTTGGACATTCAGACCTTCTTGCAGCCGAAAACCTCCGCTCCCTCATTTGATCATACATTGTCAGGCATTCGCACCTTGTCTTACCCGCTTTTTATAAACTTTAGTCAGACATTCACACCTTGCAGCTGAACCACCTCCGCTCCCTGTTTTGATAATGTATGGTCTGGCAATACTACCTTTTCTTACCGGTTTGTGAGTAATTATGGCTGGACATTCACACCTACTTGCAGCCGAACACCACTTTTCCAGCTTTTGATGATGTATGGTCCGGCATTCTAGTCTTTTCTAACACATTTTTCAGCAATTATGGTTTGACATTCACACCTACTCACAGCCGAACACTTCCGCTCCCGCTTTTGATTATGTTTGGTTGGATATTCGAAACTTTTCTTCACTGCTTTTTACAAACTTTGGTCGGACATTCACACCTTCTTGCAGCCGAACACCTCCGCTTCCGCTTTTGATTGTGTACAGTCGGGTATTTTAACCTTTTCTTACCCGCTTTATACCAACTATTGTTGGACATTCACACCGTCTTACAGCGGAATACCTCCGCTCCCTCTTTTGATGGTGTATGTTCGGGCATTCGAACCTTTTCTTACCCGCATTTTACGAACTATGGTCGGACATTCAAACCTTCTTTTAGCCGAACACATCCACTCCTGCTTTTGATGATGTATGGTTGAGCATTCGCACCTTTTCTTACCCATTTTTTACAAACTATGGTCGGACATTCACACCTTCTTGCAGCTGAACACCTCCTCTCCCGCTTATGATGATGTGTGGTTTGATATTCGAAAATTTTCTTTCATTTTTTCTAGCAATTATTGATGGACATTCAGACCTTCTTGCAGCTGAACACCTCCGCTCCCGCTTTTGATGATGTATAGTCGGGCTTTCGAGCCTTTTCTTCCCCGGTTTTTACAAAATTATTGTTGGACATTCAGACCTTCTTGCAGCCGAAAACCTCCGCTCCCTCTTTTGATCATACATTGTCGGGCATTCGCACCTTCTCTTACCCGCTTTTTACAAACCAGGGTCGGACTTTCACACCTTTTAGTAGCCGAACAACTCCGCTCCCGCTATTGATTGTGTACAGTCGGGTATTTTCACCTTTTCTTACCCGCTTTTTACCAACTATGGTCAGACATTCACACCTTCTTACAGTGGAACACCTCCGCTCCCTCTTTTGATGGTGTATGTTCGGGCATTCGAACCTTTTCTTACCCGTTTTTTACAAACTATGGTCGGACATTAAAACCTTCTTGTAGCCGAACACATCCACTCCTGCTTTTGATGATGTATGGTTGGGCATTCGTACCTTTTCTTACCCATTTTGCAGTAATTATGGGTGGACATTCACACCTTTTTGCATTTTAACACCTCCTCTCCCGCTTATGATCATGTGCGGTTTGATATTCGAAAATTCTCTTCCATGTTTTCTAGCAATTATTGATGGACATTCAGACCTTCTTGCAGTACGGGTACAGTCGGGTATTTTAACCTTTTCTTACCCGCTTTTTACCAACTATGATCGGACATTCACACCGTCTTACAGCGGAACACCTCCGCTCCCTCTTTTGATGGTGTATGTTCGGGCATTCGAACCTTTTCTTACCCGCTTTTTACAAACCAGGGTCGGACTTTCACACCTTTTAGTAGCCGAACAACTCCGCTCCCGCTATTGATTGTGTACAGTCGGGTATTTTAACCTTTTCTTACCCGCTTTTTACCAACTATGGTCGGACATTCACACCGTCTTACAGCGGAACACCTCCGCTCCCGCTTTTGATGGTGTATAGTCGGGCATTCGAACCTTTTCTTACCCGCTTTTTACAAACTATGGTGGGACATTCAAACCTTCTTGTATCCGAAAACCTCCGCTCTCTCTTTTGATCATACATTAACGGACATTCGCACCTTTTCTTACCCGCTTTTTACAAACCATGGTCGGACTTTCACACCTTCTTGTAGCCGAACACATCCGCTCCCGCTATTGATTGTGTACAGTCGGGTATTTTAACCTTTTCTTACCCGCCTTTTACCAACTATGGTCGGACATTCACACCTTCGTACAGCGGAACACCTCCGCTCCCTCTTTTGATGGTGTATGTTCGGGTATTCAAACCTTTTCTTACCCGCTTTTTCCAAACTATGGTCGGCTATTCACAGCTTCCTCTCCACCATACTTGTATGGTTGGATATTCACACCCACTTGCATCCGAAGACCTCTGCCCCAAATTTTTTTGATAATTAGTCGGACATTCGCACCTTACCCGATTTTGGCAAACTATGGCCTTCTTGCAGCCAAACACCTCTGATCTCGCATTTGATGATGTAAGGTTTGGCATTCAGACCTTGCTTCACCTGCTTTTCACCAAATATAGTCGGACATTCACACCTTCTTGCAGCCGAACACTTCCGCTCCACCTTTTAGTGTTCTATCACACCTTTTTTTCACCGCATTTTATACATTATGGTCGGAAATTTTCAACCACTCTCATCCGAAGACCTCTCCTCCCGCTTTTGTTAATATATTTGAACTTTAGTTCCGCTCCCTGTTTTGATCATATATGGTCTGGCAATACTACCTTTTCTTACCCGTTTGTGAGTAATTATGGCTGGACATTCACACCTACTTGCAGCCGAACACAACCCCTCTCGCTTTTGATGATGTATGGACCGGCATTTTTACCTTTTCTAACACATTTTTCAGCAATTATGGTCGGAGATTCACACCTACTCACAGCCGAACAACTCCGCTCCCGCATTTGATGATGTATAGTCGGGCATTCTCACCCTTTCTCATCAGCTTTTTGCAAATTATGATCTGACATTCACACCTACTTGCAGTCGAAAAGCTCTGCTCCCGCTTTTGATTATGTTTGGTTGGATATTCGAACTTTTTCTTAACTGCTTTTTACATATTTTGGTTGGACGTTCACACCTTCTTGTAGCCGAACACTTCCACTCCTGCTTTTGATAATGTATGGTTGGGCATTCACACCTTTTTTTTGCCCATTTTTCAGGAATTATGGGTGGACATTCACACCTTGCAGCTGAACACCTCCTATCCCACTTATGATCATGTGCGGTTTGATTTTCGAAAAGTTTCTTTCATGTTTTCTAGCAATTATTGATGGACATTTAGACCTTCTTGCAGCTGAACACCACCTCTCCCGATTTTGATTATGTATGGACCGGCATTTTTACCTTTTCTAACACATTTCTAAATTGAGAAAGGAAATTATTTTAGAGGAATCACTAGAGTTTAGATCCCACATTTGTTGATAGGCATTCATTTATTTCTTCACTTCTGATAAAAATGATAAGACTGACCTAAAGAATTGGAGGCCCATCACACTTTTAAACTTTGACTGTAAACTTTTTAGCAAGGTTTTAACGACACGGATGTCCTCTGTTTTAGAGGAGGTAATTCACCCAGACCAGGCTTGTGCCATCTCAGAGAGACAACTCACCGACAGCCTCGTACTGATTCGAGACATCATTGATTACGCTAGAGACAGAAACACCCGGCTTGTCATCTTAAATTTAGACTTTGAAAAAGCTTTTGATCGGGTCTCGCATCAATATCTCTTTCAGGTGTTGCAGCCATCGAATAGGGCCCGATTGTTCCTACTTGGTGAGATTTGCTTGGTTGAGACGCTTGCTCCCCCCACTTGCTCCTCGGCTGACCAAGTAGGAACAATCGGGCCCTATTCGATGGCTGCCTTGTCTTTTACTCTGTGCAAAAGACAAGGCAGCCACAAACACCACGGGAACACCGTATTGAGGCTTTGTTCTGACCACTCATTCGGTGTCGCGTTTCTTTCAAGCAATTCTCCCGGTTAGCCCACACTCGGCTCGCTCCCAGAGCTGTGTTAAAGTCTACTTCGCATTCACTCTCTTTTCTCAGCAGATTAAAAGAAAGTTTCATCTTGGGCTCCCTGAAACTTCCATCCTGCACCGCTGTTTGCTTTTTCACAAGAGCAGAGAAGAGCGCACCGTTCCCAGCGGCACTGCAGTACTGGGTCGATGCTTGGAGTGAACGGAGCAAAGCTTCTTTTTCAACTCCTATTCTTAAAAATCCATTTAATATGTAGTCCTCGTATAGAGGACATATTAAACTGATAAGAACAGATACTACACTTGATCTTAGCCAAAAGGCCGAGAAGCGATAACTGTCCACTGTTTGAGGTCCGAGGGCCCTTGCTGGCACAATGCGCACTTGTAGCAGTGTTCTTTTTATGGCCATAGGTGGCCAGAGTGTCACGTTGCACCTCCGCCCACCCGCTGCACTGAGCACTCTTCAGCCCTTTTAAATGGTATAACTTTGCACTCCCGCATGCTCCAGCAAGCACCATTCAAGCAACAACTTTGCACTCCAGCTTCGAACATCGGCACAATCGCAACAAGTAAGGCGACTCTACTCAGAGAAGTCACTCTGCACAGTAACAAGATTTCTTTTGCACAGACAGAAAGGGCTTCACCCGCAAAGGTAAAGCCTGCCAAAAATAGAAACAACTCATTAGTGCTGCTCTCCACGAAAGTCTTTAGTAAAAGGCGAAAGACTTGTATGTTATGAAGAGAAACCAGAGTACGATTATCCGTCACTGCGGGAGCAGGGCATCAGGCTAGTTGCCATAGCCACCTTCCCGATGGTGAGCGTTGCTTGGTTGAAACGCTTGCCCCTGTGCAATCGACAAGGCAGCAACAAAAACACCACGGGAACACCGTATTGAGGCTTTGTTCTGACCGCTCATTCGGTGTCGCGTTTCTTTCAAGCAATTCTCCCGGTTAGCCCACACTCGGCTCGCTCCCAGAGCCGTGTTAAAGTCTACTTCGCATTCACTCTCTTTTCTCAGCAGACTCTTGGGATTTTATCTATAAAATGAATTCCTTCACTCAAACTATGTTAAAACTGCTTTGTCCTTCATATTTACCATGTCTAGAAAGATTTAAACAAAAAAAAACAACGTTGTACTTTGCAGTAAAAGAAAGAGCAAATCTAAAGTTTCAGGAATCCGAGAATAAACTTACTTTCATGAGTTCTTCACGATTTCGGATTTTGCTATAAAATGAATTCCTTCACTCAAACTAAATTAAAACTGCTAAACCGCTAATCTGTTACATGTAAGGCAGATGTCAAATTCACCGAAATAGGATCTAAGGGTATTCGGCCAATCGAGCTGTAGCAGCTTTGGTAAAAGAGTATAAGTTGAAGAGTTTGTGAATAAAGGTGTGCGCACACATAGTGAGCTGTAGGAAAATAGGCAGGGAGCAATGCCGGCTGGGGTATATGTTCTTGTATGTTGTCTGACTGTTTGATTTGAATGTGTTGTGTAAGTGTCCTGTTGAATGTTACATGTTTGGGCTTTGACACTTCAATGTGGTTGTTAACTGTGTGGTGTGTCCTGAAATGTTATATGTTTGGGCTGTGTGACATGCTTAATGCTTGTCAGTAGCTACCCACTTATTCATATATAGCAACTGACAACATAAGAAGTCTGGACATACTTTGATAGTAGTTGTAGAAGTATCCTTATTGATAATAGATAAACTAATTCATAGTGATAGAACAGTAGATGAACAGGTGCCTGCACATGTCTCACGAAAATAAAATGGGTGTATGATTGCTGACGGCAGAGCAATACTGCCAAACTTATGAGTTCTTGTGGCAAACTTGATTCAGTGTCTTGACGTGTATACGCTGTTTCGCTGACTTGATTGTCACAAGAAACAAAGTGTGTTTGATAAGATCCGACCATTTTATTACGGGAGTATCAGTATGTATGGATTCTGATGTGACTGATAAACCCATTCGTATCGTAAGCATAATCTAATACGTGAGACAACGCCCTGGCACACAATCAAAAAAAAAAAGAGAGAGCGGTTTTGTGTCCCCACAGTCCATAATGTAGAAAAGAGAGAAAAAAGCCTTTCTGATTTGGTGTGTGTGCTCACAGTGCAGAGTGTAGAGAAAAGAGAGAAAAGAAAGCCGTTTTGGTGTCACGGGTGTTGTGACTTACACACACACATTTCTGAATTGAGAAAGGAAATTATTTTAGAGGAAGCACTAGAGTTTAGATCCCACATTTGTTGATAGGCATTCATTTATTTCTTCACTTCTGATGAAGTTTCAACAATAAACAACAAACTTTGTATTATGAGAAAGAACCAGACTCATTCTTCAGGAATCCGAAAATAAGCTCTATTTTACGAGTTATGCACGAATTCGGATTCTCCTATAAAACGAATTCCTTAACTCTAACCAAGTTAAGACTGCTTTGTCCTTCATATTTATTCATGTCTAATCAAGTTTCAACGATAAACAACGTTGTACTTTGTAGAATGAGAAAGAACTTCTTCAGCAATAAGCATCTCTCGACATATGACGAAATACAGATTTTGCTATAAAATTAATTCCTTCTATCAGCCTGACTTAAAACTGTTTGTCCTCCTTATTTATCCACTTCAAATCAAGTTTCAACAATTAAAAAAATGTTGTAGTTTGAGAAAAAACAACTTAATCTTAAGCAATCAGTAGGGTAAGAAAGGGTAAGAAAAGGTGCAAATGCCAACCATACATCACTAAAAGGTGGAGCGGAAGTATTCGGCTGCAAGTAGGTGCGAATGCCTGACAATGTATGATCAAAAGAGGGAGCGGAGGTTTTCGGCTGCAAGGTCTGAATGTCCAACCATAATTTGTAAAAACCGGGGAAGAAAAGGCTCGAAAGCCCGACTATACACCATCAAAAGCGGGAGCGGAGGTGTTCGGCTGCAAGAAGGTGTGAATGTCTGACCATAGTTTGTAAAAAGCGGGTAAGAAAAGGTTCGAATGCCGGAACATACACCATCAAAGGAGGGAGCGGAGGTGTTCCGCTGTAAGAAGGTGTGAATGTCCGACCATAGTTGGCAAAAAGCAGGTAAGAAAAGGTTAAAATACCCGATTGTACACAATCAATAGCGGGAGCAGAGTTGTTCCACTACTAAAAGGTGTGAAAGTCCGACCATGGTTTGTAAAAAGCGGGTAAGAAAAGGTGCGAATGCCCGACAATGTATGATCAAAAGAGGGAGCGGAGGTTTTCGGCTGAAACAACGTCTGAATGTCCATCCATATTTTGTAAAAATCTGGGAAGAAAAGGCTCGAAAGCCCGACTATACACCATCAACAGCTGGAGCGGAGGTGTTCAGCTGCAAGAAGGTCTGAATGTCCATCAATAATTGCTAGAAAACATGGAAGAGAATTTTCGAATATCAAACCGCACATGATCATAAGCGGGAGAGGAGGTGTTCAAATGCAAGAAGGTGTGAATGTCCACCCATAATTACTGCAAAATGGGTAAGAAAAGGTACGAATGCCCAACCATACATGATCCTCACAGGGAGCGGAGGTGTTTGGCTGCGACAAGGTGTGTATGTCCACCCATAATTAATGAAAAGCGGGCAACAAGTAGGTTTGAATACCCATCATCAAAAGCAGGAGTGGATGTGTTCGGCTACAAGAAGGTTTGAATGTCTGACCATAGTTTGTAAAAAGCGGGTAAGAAAAGGTTCGAATGCCCGAACATACACCATCAAAGGAGGGAGCGGAGGTGTTCCGCTGTAAGAAGGTGTGAATGTCCAACCATAATTGGCAAAAGGCAGGTAAGAAAAGGTTAAAATACCCTATTGTACACAATCAATAGCGGGAGCAGAGTTGTTCCGCTACTAAAAGGTGTGAAAGTCCGACCATGAATTGTAAAAAGCGGGTAAGAAAAGGTGCGAATGCCCGACAATGTATGATCAAAAGAGGGAGTGGAGGTTTTCGGCTGAAAGAAGGTCTGAATGTCCATCCATAATTTGTAAAAATCGGGGAAGAAAAGGCTCGAAAGCCCGACTATACACCATCAACAGCTGGAGCGGAGGTGTTCAGCTGCAAGAAGGTCTGAATGTCCATCAATAATTGCTAGAAAACATGGAAGAGAATTTTCGAATATCAAACCGCACATGATCATAAGCGGGAGAGGAGGTGTTAAAATGCAAAAAGGTGTGAATGTCCACCCATAATTACTGCAAAATGGGTAAGAAAAGGTACGAATGCCCAACCATACATCATCAAAAGCAGGAGTGGATGTGTTCGGCTACAAGAAGGTTTTAATGTCCGACCATAGTTTGTAAAAAGCGGGTTAGAAAAGGTTCGAATGCCCGAACATACACCATCAAAAGAGGGAGCGGAGGTGTTCCACTGTAAGAAGGTGTGAATGTCTGACCATAGTTGGTAAAAAGCGGGTAAGAAAAGGTGAAAATACCGACTGTACACAATCAATAGCGGGAGCGGAGTTGTTCGGCTACTAAAAGGTGTGAAAGTCCGACCCTGGTTTGTAAAAAGCGGGTAAGAGAAGGTGCGAATGCCCGACAATGTATGATCAAAAGAGGGAGCGGAGGTTTTCGGCTGCAAGAAGGTCTGAATGTCCAACAATAATTTTGTAAAAACCGGGGAAGAAAAGGCTCGAAAGCCCGACTATACATCATCAAAAGCGGGAGCGGAGGTGTTCAGCTGCAAGAAGGTCTGAATGTCCATCAATAATTGCTAGAAAACATGAAAGAAAATTTTCGAATATCAAACCACACATCATCATAAGCGGGAGAGGAGGTGTTCAGCTGCAAGAAGGTGTGAATGTCCGACCATAGTTTGTAAAAAATGGGTAAGAAAAGGTGCGAATGCTCAACCATACATCATCAAAAGCAGGAGTGGATGTGTTCGGCTAAAAGAAGGTATGAATGTCCGACCATAGTTCGTAAAATGCGGGTAAGAAAAGGTTCGAATGCCCGAACATACACCTTCAAAAGAGGGAGCGGAGTTGTTCGGCTACAAGAAGGTGTGAAAGTCCGACCATGGTTTGTAAAAAGCGGGTAAGAAAAGGTTCGAATGCCCGAATATATACCATCAAAAGCGGAAGCTGAGGTGTTCGGCTGCAAGAAGGTGTGAACGTCCGACCAAAGTTTGTAAAAAGCAGTGAAGAAAAGTTTCGAATATCCAACCAAACATAATCAAAAGCGGGAGCAGAGCTGTTCGACTGCAAGTAGGTGTGAATGTCAGATCATAATTTGCAAAAAGCTGATGAGAAAGGGTGAGAATGCCCGACTATACACCATCAAATGCGGGAGCGGAAGTGTTCGGCTGTGAGTAGGTTATCAAACCATAATTGCTGAAGAATGTGTTAGAAAAGACTAGAATCCTTGACCATACATCATCAAAAGTGGGAAAAGTGGTGTTCGGCTGCAAGTAGGAGTGAATGTCCAGCCATAATTACTCACAAACCGGTAAGAAAAGGTAGTATTGCCAGACCATACATTATCAAAACAGGGAGCGGAGGTGGTTCAGCTGCAAGGTGTGAATGTCTGACTAAAGTTTATAAAAAGCGGGTAAGACAAGGTGCGAATGCCTGACAATGTATGATCAAATGAGGGAGCGGAGGTTTTCGGCTGCAAGGTCTGAATGTACAACCATAATTTGTAAAAACCGGGGAAGAAAAGGCTCGAAAGCCCGACTATACACCATCAAAAGCGGGAGCGGAGGTGTTCGGCTGCAAGTAGGTGTGAATGTTCGACCATAATTTGTAAAAAGCGGGTAAGAAAAGGTTTGAAACCCGACTATATATTAACAAAAGCAGGAGGAGAGGTCTTCGGATAAGAGTGGGTGAGAATTTCCAACCATAATCAATAAAATAAGGTGAAAAAAAAGGTGTGAATACCCCATAGAACACTAAAAGGTGGAGCAGAAGTGTTCGGCTGCAAGAAGGTGTGACTGTTCGACTATATTTGGTGAAAAGCAGGTGAAGCAAGGTCTGAATGCCCAACCTTACATCATCAAAAACGAGATCAGAGGTGTTTGGCTGAAAGAAGGCCATAGTTTGCCAAAAGCGGGTAAGCTGCGAATGACCGACTAAATATCAACAAAAGTGGGGGCGGAGGTCTTCGGATGCAAGTGGGTGTGAATATCCCACCATACAAGTATGGTGGAGAGGAAGCTGTGAATGGCCGACCATAGTAAAAAGCGGGTGAGAAAAGGTGCGAATGTCCAATCATACATGATCAAAACAGGAAGCGGAGGTGTTTGGCTGCGACAAGGTGTGTATGTCCACCCATAATTAATGAAAAGCGGGCAACAAGTAGGTTTGAATACCCATCATCAAAAGCAGGAGTGGATGTGTTCGGCTACAAGCAGGTTTGAATGTCTGACCATAGTTTGTAAAAAGCGGGTAAGAAAAGGTTCGAGTGCCCGAACATACACCATCAAAAGAGGGAGCGGAGGTGTTCCGCTGTACGAAGGTGTGAATGTCCGACCATACTTGGTAAAAAGCGGGTAAGAAAAGGTTAAAATACCCGACTGTACACAATCAATAGCGGGAGCGGATGTGTTCGGCTACAAGAAGGTGTGACAGTCCGACCATGGTTTGTAAAAAGCGGGTAAGAAAAGGTGCGAATGTCTGACAATGTATGATCAAAAGAGAGAGCGGAGGTTTTCGGATACACGAAGGTTTGAATGTCCTACCATAGTTTGTAAATAGCGGGTAAGAAAAGGTTCGAATGCCCGACTATACACCATAAAAAGCAGGAGCGGAGGTGTTCCGATGTAAGACGGTGTGAATGTCCGACCATAGTTGGTAAAAAGCGGGTAAGAAAAGGTTAAAATACCCGACTGTACACAATCAATAGCGGGAGCGGAGGTGTTCGGCTACAAGAAGGTGTGAAAGTCCGACCATGGTTTTTAACCAAGTTAAAACTGCTTTGTCCTTCCATATTCATCAATGTCTAGATTGACTTCTACAAAGAAAAACATTGGACTTTGCAGTAGAAGAAGTTGAAATCCATCTACACATTGATAAATATGAAGGACAAAGCAGTTCCCACTTGCCCATAAGAAAATAAGCTTATTCTCGGATTCCTGATCCTTCAGTGTTGCTCTTTCTTCTACTGCAAAATACAATGTTGTTCTTTGTTGAAGTCGATCTAGACATTGATAAATATGAAGGAAAAGGCAGTTTTAACTTGGTTTGAGTGAATGAATTCATTTTATACATAAAATCCGAAATCGTGCAGAACTCATGAAAATAAGCTTATTCTCGGATTCCTAAAACTTTTGATTGGCTCTTTCTTTTACTGCAAAGTACAACGTTGTTTTTTTGTTTAAATCTATCGAGACATTGATAAATATGAAGGTAAAAGCCGTTTTAACATAGTTTGAGTGAAGGAATTGATTTTATAGATAAAATCCCAAATCATGCAGAACTCCTCAAAAGGGGCGTATGGCTTAATCACAAGTGTGGTTCTTTCTCATTCAGGGTAGTATGAGGAAGTTTATGCTTGAAATATATGTAGAAATGGGTACATATGAAGGACAAAGCAGTGTTAACTTAGTTTGAGTGAAGGAATTCATTTTATACATAAAATCCCAAATCATGCAGAACGTATGAAAAGAAGCTTATTCTCGGATTCCTGATCCTTCAGTTTTGCTCTTTCTTCTACTGCAAAATACAATGTTGTTCTTTGTTGAAGTCGATCTAGACATTGATAAATATGAAGGAAAAAGCAGTTTTAACTTGGTTTGAGTGAATGAATTCATTTTATACATAAAATCCGAAATCGTGCAGAACTCATGAAAATAAGCTTATTCTCGGATTCCTAAAACTTTTGATTTGCTCTTTCTTTTATTGCAAAGTACAACGTTGTTTTTTTGTTTAAATCTATCGAGACATTGATAAATATGAAGGTAAAAGCCGTTTTAACATAGTTTGAGTGAAGGAATTAATTTTATAGATAAAATCCCAAATCATGCAGAACTCCTCAAAAGGGAGGTATGGCTTAATCACAAGTGTGGCTCTTTCTCATTCAGGGTAATATGAGGAAGTTTATGCTTGAAATATATGTAGAAATGGATACATATGAAGGACAAAGCAGTGTTAACTTAGTTTGCGTGAAGAAATTCATTTTATACATAAAATCCAAAATCGTGCAGAACTCATGAAAATAAGCTTATTCTCGGATTCCTAAAACTTTTGATTTGCACTTTCTTTTACTGCAAAGTACAACGTTGTTTTTTGTTGAAATCTATCTAGACATTGATAAATACCAGCCGAAACTCTGCTGCCGCTTTTGATAATTTATGGTTGGGCATTCTTACCTTTTCTTACCCGCTTTTTACAAATTATGATCTTACATTCACACCTACTTGGAGTCGAACACCTTCTCATCCACTTATGATCATGTGCGGTTGGGCTTTCGCACCTTTTCTTACCCATTTTTCAGTAATTATGGGTGGACATTCAGACCTTCTTGCAGCCGAAAACCTCCGCTCCTCTTTTGATCATACATTGTCGGGCATTCACACCTTGTCTTACCCGCTTTTTACAAACTTTAGTCGGACATTCAAACCTTCTTGCAGCTGAACCACCTCCGCTCCCTGTTTTGATCATATATGGTCTGGCAATAGTACCTTTTCTTACCCGTTTGTGAGTAATTATGGCTGGACATTCACACCTTCTTGCAGCCGAACACAACCTCTCCCGCTTTTGATGATATATGGTCCGGCATTCTTACCTTTTCTAACACATTTTTCAGCAATTATGGTCGGACATTCACACCTACTCACAGACGAACACCTCCGCTCCCACATTTGACAGTGTATAGTCGGGCATTCTCACCCTTTCTCATCAGCTTTTTGCAAATTATGATCTGATATTCACACCTACTTGCAGTCGAACAGCTCTGCTCCCGCTTTTGATTATGTTCGGTTGGATATTCGAACCTTTTCTTAATGCTTTTTACAAACTTTGGTTGGACGTTCACACCGTCTTGCAGCCGAACACCTCCGCTTCCGCTTTTGATGGTGTATAGTTGGGCATTCGAGCCTTTTCTTACCCACCTATTACTTACTATGGTTGGACATTCAAACCTTCTTGTAGCCGAACACATCCGCTCCTGCTTTTGATGATGTATGATTTGGCATTCGCACCTTTTCTTACCCATTTTTCAGTAATTATTGGTCGGACATTCAGACCTTCTTGCACCTGAACACCTCTGCTCCCGCTTTTGATGGTGTATAGTCGGGCTTTCGAGCCTTTTCTTCCCCGATTTTTACAAATTATGGTTGGACATTCAGACCTTGCAGCCGAAAACCTCCGCTCCCTCTTTTGATCATACATTGTCGGGCATTCGCCCCTTGTCTTACACGGTTTTTACAAACTTTAGTCAGACATTCACACCTTGCAGCTGAACCACCTCCATTCCCTGTTTTGATCATGTGTGGTCTGGAAATACTACCTTTTCTTCCCCCGTTTGTGAGTAATTATGGCTGGACATTCACACCTACTTGCAGCCGAAAAACCACCTCTCCCGCTTTTGATGATGTATTGTCCGGCATTCTAGTCTTTTCTATCACATTTTTCAGCAATTATGATCTGACATTCACACCTACTTGCAGTCGAACAACTCTGCTCCCGCTTTTGATTATGTTCGGTTGGATATTCAAACCTTTTCTTAACTGCTTTTTACAAACTATGGTCGGACGTTCACACGTTCTTGCAGCCGAACACCCCGGCTTCCGCTTTTGATGGTATATATTCGGGTATTCGAACCTTCTCTTACCCGCTTTTTACAAACCATGGTTGGACTTTCATACCTTCTTGTAGCTGAACAACTCCACTCCTGCTTTTGATGATTTATGGTTGGACATTCGCATCTTTTCCTACCCATTTTTCAGTAATTATGGGTGGATATTCACATCTTCTTGCAGCTGAACACCTCCTCTCCCGCTAATGATCATGTAAGGTTTGATATTCGAATTTCTTTCATGTTTTAAAGCAATTATTAATGGACATTCACACCTACTTGCAGCCGAACACCACCTCTCCCGCTTTTGATGATGTATGGACCGGCATTCTTACCTTTTCTAACACATTTTTCAGCAATTATGGTTGGAGAATCACACCTACTCACAGCCGAACAACTCCGCTCCCGCATTTGATGGTGTATAGTCGGGATTTCTCACCCTTTCTCATCAGCTTTTTGCAAATTATTCTCTGACATTCACACCTACTTGCAGTCGAACAGCTCTGCTCCCGCTTTTGATTATGTTTGGTTAGATATTCGAACCTTTTCTTAACTGCTTTTTTACAAACTTTGGTCGGACGTTCACACCTTCTTGCAGCCGAACACCTACGCTTCCGGTTTTGATAGTGTATATTCGGGCATACGAACCTTTTCTTACCCGCTTTTTACAAACCATGGTCGGACTTTCACACCTTCTCTTAGCCGAACAACTCCGCTCCCTCTTTTGATTGTGTACAGTCGGGTATTTTACCCTTTTCTTAACCGCTTTTTACCAACTATGATCGGACATTCACACCGTCTTACAGCGGAACACCTCCGCTCCCTCTTTGATGGTGTATGTTCGGGTATTCAAACCTTTTCTTACCCGCTTTTTCCAAACTATGGTCGGCTATTCACAGCTTCCTCTCCACCATACTTGTATGGTTGGATATTCACACCCACTTGCATCCGAAGACCTCTGCCCCAAATTTTGTTGATATTTAGTCGATCATTCGCACCTTACCCGCTTTTGGCAAACTATGGCCTTCTTGCAGCCAAACACCTCTGATCTCGCTTTTGATGATGTAAGGTTGGGCATTCAGACCTTGCTTCACCTGCTTTTCACCAAATATAGTCGGACATTCACACCTTCTTGCAGCCGAACACTTCCGCTCCATCTTTTAGTGTTCTATCACACCTTTTTTTCACCGCATTTTATACATCATGGTCGGAAATTTTCAACCACTCTCATCCGAAGACCTCTCCTCCCGCTTTCTTTAATATATTTAAACTTTAGTCGGACATTCAAACCTTCTTGCAGCTGAACCACCTCCGCTCCCTGTTTTGATCATATATGGTCTGGCAATACTACCTTTTCTTACCCGTTTGTGAGTAATTATAGCTGGACATTCACACCTACTTGCAGCCGAACACAACCTCTCTCGCTTTTGATGATGTATGGACCGGCATTCTTACCTTTTCTAACACATTTTTCAGCAATTATGGTCGGAGATTCACACCTACTCACAGCCGAACAACTCCGCTCCCGCATTTGATGATGTATAGTCGGGCATTCTCACCCTTTCTCATCAGCTTTTTGCAAATTATGATCTGACATTCACACCTACTTGCAGTCGAAAAGCTCTGCTCCCGCTTTTGATTATGTTTGGTTGGATATTCGAACCTTTTCTTAACTGCTTTTTACATATTTTGGTTGGACGTTCACACCTTCTTGTAGCCGAACACTTCCACTCCTGCTTTTGATGATGTATGGTTGGGCATTCACACCTTTTTTTTGCCCATTTTTCAGGAATTATGGGTGGACATTCACACCTTGCAGCTGAACACCTCCTATCCCACTTATGATCATGTGTGGTTTGATTTTCGAAAAGTTTCTTTCATGTTTTCTAGCAATTATTGATGGACATGTAGACCTTCTTGCAGCTGAACACCTCCGCTCCCGCTTTTGATCATACATTGTCAGGCATTCGCACCTTGTCTTACCCACTTTTTACAAACTTTAGTCGAACAGTCACACCTTTTTGCAGCCGAACACCACCTCTACCGCTTTTGATGATGTTCGGTCCAGCATTCTTACCTTTTCTAACACATTCTTCAGCAATTATGGTCGGAGATTCACACCTACTCACAGCCGAACAACTCCGCTCCCGCATTTGATGGTCTATAGTCGGGCATTCTACAGCGGAAAAGACTCATTCTTATGTTTGGTTAGATATTCAAACCTTTTCTTAACTGCTTTTTACAAACTTTGGTCGGACGTTCACAATATCTTGCAGCCGAACACCTCCGCTTCCGCTTTTGATGGTGTATATTCGGGCATACGAACCTTTTCTTACCCGCTTTTTACAAACCAAGGTCGGACTTTCACACCTTCTCTTAGCTGAACAACTCCGCTCCCTCTTTTGATTGTGTACAGTCGGGTAATTTAACCTTTTCTTACCCGCTTTTTACCATCTATGGTCGGACATTCACACCGTCTTACAGCGGAACACCTCCGCTCCCTCTTTTGATGATGTATGGTTAGGCATTCGCACCTTTTCTTACCCATTTTTCAGTAATTATGGGTAGACATTCACACCTTCTTGCAGCTGAACACCTCCTCTCCTGCTTATGATCATGTGCAGTTTGATATTCGAAAATTTTCTTTCATGTTTTCTAGCAATTATTGATGGACATTCAGACCGTCTTGAAGCTGAACACCGTCTTGAAGCTGAACACCTCCGCTCCCACTTTTGATGGTGTATAGTCGGGCTTTCGAGCCTTTTCTTCCCCGGTTTTTACAAATTATGGTTGGACATTCAGACCTTCTTGCAGCCGAAAACCTCCACTCCCTCTTTTGATCATACATTGTCGGGCATTCGCACCTTTTCTTACCCGCTTTTTACAAACCATGGTCGGACTTTCACACCTTCTTGTAGCCGAACAACTCCGCTCCCGCTATTGATTGTGTACAGTCGGGTATTTTAACCTTTTCTTACCCGCTTTTTACCAACTATTGTTGGACATTCACACCGTCTTACAGCGGAACACCTCCGCTCCCTCTTTTGATGGTGTATGTTCGGGCACTCGAACCTTTTCTTACCCGCTTTTTACAAACTATGGTCAGACATTCAAACCTTCTTGTAGCCGAACACATCCACTCCTGCTTTTGATGATGGGTATTCAAACCTACTTGTTGCCCGCTTTTCATTAATTATGGGTGGACATACACACCTTGTCGCAGCCAAACACCTCCGCTCCCTGTTTTGATCATGTATGATTGGACATTCGCACCTTTTCTCACCCGCTTTTTACTATGGTCGGCCATTCACAGCTTCCTCTCCACCATACTTGTATGGTGGGATATTCACACCCACTTGCATCCGAAGACCTCCGCCCCCACTTTTGTTGATATTTAGTCGGTCATTCGCAGCTTACCCGCTTTTGGCAAACTATGGCCTTCTTGCAGCCAAACACCTCTGATCTCGTTTTTGATGATGTAAGGTTGGGCATTCAGACCTTGCTTCACCTGCTTTTCACCAAATATAGTCGAACAGTCACACCTTCTTGCAGCCAAACACTTCTGCTCCACCTTTTAGTGTTCTATGGGGTATTCACACCTTTTTTTTCACCGCATTTTATTGATTATGGTTGGAAATTCTCACCCACTCTTATCCGAAGACCTCTCCTCCTGCTTTTGTTAATATATAGTCGGGCATTCAAACCTTTTCTTACCCGCTTTTTACAAATTATGGTCGAACATTCACACCTACTTGCAGCCGAACACCTCCGCTCCCGCTTTTGATGGTGTATAGTCGGGCTTTCGAGCCTTTTCTTCCCCAGTTTTTACAAATTATGGTTGTACATTCAGACCTTGCAGCCGAAAACCTCCGCTCCCTCATTTGATCATACATTGTCAGGCATTCGCACCTTGTCTTACCCGCTTTTTATAAACTTTAGTCAGACATTCACACCTTGCAGCTGAACCACCTCCGCTCCCTGTTTTGATAATGTATGGTCTGGCAATACTACCTTTTCTTACCGGTTTGTGAGTAATTATGGCTGGACATTCACACCTACTTGCAGCCGAACACCACTTTTCCCGCTTTTGATGATGTATGGTCCGGCATTCTAGTCTTTTCTAACACATTTTTCAGCAATTATGGTTTGACATTCACACCTACTCACAGCCGAACACTTCCGCTCCCGCTTTTGATTATGTTTGGTTGGATATTCGAAACTTTTCTTCACTGCTTTTTACAAACTTTGGTCGGACATTCACACCTTCTTGCAGCCGAACACCTCCGCTTCCGCTTTTGATGGTATATATTCGGGCATTCGAACCTTTTCTTACCCACTTTTTACAAACCATGGTCGGACTTTCACACCTTCTTGTAGCCGAACAACTCCGCTCCGGCTATTGATTGTGTACAGTCGGGTATTTTAACCTTTTCTTAGCCGCTTTATACCAACTATTGTTGGACATTCACACCGTCTTACAGCGGAACACCTCCGCTCCCTCTTTTGATGGTGTATGTTCGGGCATTCGAACCTTTTCTTACCCGCATTTTACGAACTATGGTCGGACATTCAAACCTTCTTTTAGCCGAACACATCCACTCCTGCTTTTGATGATGTATGGTTGAGCATTCGCACCTTTTCTTACCCATTTTTTACAAACTATGGTCGGACATTAAAACCTTCTTGTAGCCGAACACATCCACTCCTGCTTTTGATGATGTATGGTTGGGCATTCGTACCTTTTCTTACCCATTTTGCAGTAATTATGGGTGGATATTCACACCTTTTTGCATTTTAACACCTCCTCTCCCGCTTATGATCATGTGCGGTTTGATATTCGAAAAATCTCTTCCATGTTTTCTAGCAATTATTGATGGACATTCAGACCTTCTTGCAGCTGAACACCTCCGCTCCAGCTGTTGATGGTGTATAGTCGGGCTTTCGAGCCTTTTCTTCCCCGATTTTTACAAATTATGGATGGACATTCAGACCTTCTTTCAGCCGAAAACCTCCGCTCCCTTTTTTGATCATACATTGTCGGGCATTCGCACCTTTTCTTACCCGCTTTTTACAATTCATGGTCGGACTTTCACACCTTTTAGTAGCGGAACAACTCTGCTCCCGCTATTGATTGTGTACAATAGGGTATTTTAACCTTTTCTTACCTGCTTTTTGCCAATTATGGTTGGACATTCACACCTTCTTACAGCGGAACACCTCCGCTCCCTCCTTTGATGGTGTATGTTCGGGCATTCGAACCTTTTCTTACCCGCTTTTTACAAACTATGGTCAGACATTCAAACCTTCTTGTAGCCGAACACATCCACTCCTACTTTTGATGATGGGTATTCAAACCTACTTGTTGCCCGCTTTTCATTAATTATGGGTGTACATACACACCTTGTCGCAGCCAAACACCTCCGCTCCCTGTTAGGATCATGTATGGTTGGGCATTCGTACCTTTTCTTACCCATTTTGCAGTAATTATGGGTGGACATTCACACCTTCTTGCATTTGAACACCTCCTCTCCCGCTTATGATCATGTGCGGTTTGATATTTGAAAATTCTCTTCCATGTTTTCTAGCAATTATTGATGGACATTCAGACCTTCTTGCAGCTGAACACCTCCGCTCCAGCTGTTGAAGGTGTATAGTCGGGCTTTCGAGCCTTTTCTTCCCAGATTTTTACAAAATATGGATGGACATTCAGACCTTGTTTCAGCCGAAAACCTCCTCTCCCTCTTTTGATCATACATTGTCGGGCATTCACACCTTTTCTTACCCGCTTTTTACAAACCATGGTCGGACTTTCACACCTTTTAGTAGTGGAACAACTCTGCTCCCGCTATTGATTGTGTACAATCGGGTATTTTAACCTTTTCTTACCTGCTTTTTGCCAACTATGGTCGGACATTCACACCTTCTTACAGCGGAACACCTCCGCTCCCTCCTTTGATGGTGTATGTTCGGGCATTCGAACCTTTTCTTACCCGCTTTTTACAAACTATGGTCAGACATTCACACCTTCTTGCAGCCGAACACTTCCGCTCTACCTTTTAGTGTTCTATGGGGTATTCACACCTTTTTTTTCACCGCATTTTATAGATTATGGTTGTAAATTCTCACCCACTCGTATCCGAAGACCTCTCCTCCTGCTTTGGTTAATATATAGTCGGGCATTCAAACCTTTTCTTACCCGCTTTTTACAAATTATGGTCGAACATTCACACCTACTTGCAGCCGAACACCTCCGCTCCCGCTTTTGATGGTGTATAGTCGGGCTTTCGAGCCTTTTCTTCCCCAGTTTTTACAAATTATGGTTGGACATTCAGACCTTGCAGCCGAAAACCTCCGCTCCCTCTTTTAATCATACATTGTCAGGCATTCGCACCTACTTGCAGCCGAATACTTCCGCTCCACCTTTTAGTGATGTATGGTTGGCATTTTTGCAGATGATGTGGTTCTGTTAGCGTCGTCAGGCCGTGACCTTCAGCTCTCACTGGAGCGATTCGCAGCCGAGTGTGAAGCGGCTGGGATGAGAATCAGCACCTCCAAATCCGAGACTATGGTTCTCAGCCGGAAAAGGGTGGAATGCTCTCTCCGGGTCGGGAATGAGATCCTTCCCCAAGTGGAGGAGTTCAAGTATCTCGGGGTCTTGTTCACGAGTGAGGGACGAATGGAGCGGGAGATTGACG
The DNA here is from genome assembly GCF_036924035.1 of Leuresthes tenuis. NCBI lineage: Eukaryota > Metazoa > Chordata > Actinopteri > Atheriniformes > Atherinopsidae > Leuresthes > Leuresthes tenuis. Next base: position 33,642 of record NW_027325415.1, on the reverse strand, counting down.
GGCGGATCGGTGCGGCGTCTGCAGTGTTGCGGGCTCTGCACCGACCCGTCGTTGTGAAGAGGGAGCTGAGCCAGAAGGCGAAGCTCTCTACTTACTGGTCAATCTACGTTCCCATCCTCACCTATGGTCACGAGTTGTGGGTAGTGACCGAAAGAACAAGATCGCGAATACAAGCGGCCGAAATGGGTTTCCTCCGCAGGGTGTCTGGGCTCTCCCTTAGAGATAGGGTGAGAAGCTCAGTCATCCGGGAGGGGCTCGGAGTAGAACCGCTGCTCCTCCGCATTGAGAGGAGTCAGATGAGGTGGCTCGGGCATCTGGTTAGGATGCCCCCTGGGCGCCTCCCTGGGGAGGTGTTCCGGGCACGTCCCACTGGGAGGAGACCCCGGGGAAGACCCAGGACACGCTGGAGAGACTATGTCTCTCGGCTGGCCTGGGAACGCCTCGGGGTCCCCCCGGAAGAGCTGGAGGAAGTGGCCGGGGACAGAGACGTCTGGGTTTCTCTGCTCAAGCTGCTGCCCCCGCGACCCGACCCCCGGATAAGCGGCAGATGATGGATGGATGGATGGATGGTTGGCATTTGCACCTTTTCTTACCCTTTCTTACCCTACTGATTGCTTAAGATGAAGTTGTTTTGTCTCAAACTAAAAAATTTTTTTAATTGTTGAAACTTGATTTGAAGTGGATAAATAAGGAGGACAAACAGTTTTAAGTCAGGCTGATAGAAGGAATTAATTTTATAGCAAAATCTGTATTTCGTCATATGTCGAGAGATGCTTATTGCTGAAGAAGTTCTTTCTCATTCTACAAAGTACAACGTTGTTTATCGTTGAAACTTGATTAGACATGAATAAATATGAAGGACAAAGCAGTCTTAACTTGGTTAGAGTTAAGGAATTCGTTTTATTGGAGAATCCGAATTCGTGCATAACTCGTAAAATAGAGCTTATTTTCGGATTCCTGAAGAATGAGTCTGGTTCTTTCTCATAATACAAAGTTTGTTGTTTATTGTTGAAACTTCATCAGAAGTGAAGAAATAAATGAATGCCTATCAACAAATGTGGGATCTAAACTCTAGTGCTTCCTCTAAAATAATTTCCTTTCTCAATTCAGAAATGTGTGTGTGTAAGTCACAACACCCGTGACACCAAAACGGCTTTCTTTTCTCTCTTTTCTCTACACTCTGCACTGTGATTACACACACCAAATCAGAAAGGCTTTTTTTCTCTCTTTTCTACATTATGGACTGTGGGGACACAAAACCGCTCTCTCTTTTTTTTTTGATTGTGTGCCAGGGCGTTGTCTCACGTATTAGATTATGCTTACGATACGAATGGGTTTATCAGTCACATCAGAATCCATACATACTGATCCTCCCGTAATAAAATGGTCGGATCTTATCAAACACACTTTGTTTCTTGTGACAATCAAGTCAGCGAAACAGCGTATACACGTCAAGACACTGAATCAAGTTTGCCACAAGAACTCATAAGTTTGGCAGTATTGCTCTGCCGTCAGCAATCATACACCCATTTTATTTTCGTGAGACCTGTGCAGGCACCTGTTCATCTACTGTTCTATCACTATGAATTAGTTTATCTATTATCAATAAGGATACTTCTACAACTACTATCAAAGTATGTCCAGACTTCTTATGTTGTCAGTTGCTATATATGAATAAGTGGGTAGCTACTGACAAGCATTAAGCATGTCACACAGCCCAAACCTATAACATTTCAGGACACACCACACAGTTAACAACCACAGTGAAGTGTCAAAGCCCAAACATGTAACATTCAACAGGACACTTACACAACACATTCAAATCAAACAGTCAGACAACATACAAGAACATATACCCCAGCCGGCATTGCTCCCTGCCTATTTTCCTACAGCTCACTATGTGTGCGCACACCTTTATTCACAAACTCTTCAACTTATACTCTTTTACCAAAGCTGCTACAGCTCGATTGGCCGAATACCCTTAGATCCTATTTCGGTGAATTTGACATCTGCCTTACATGTAACAGATTAGCGGTTTAGCAGTTTTAATTTAGTTTGAGTGAAGGAATTCATTTTATAGCAAAATCCGGAATCGTGAAGAACTCATGAAAGTAAGCTTATTCTCGGATTCCTGAAACTTTAGATTTGCTCTTTCTTTTACTGCAAAGTACAACGTTGTTTTTTTTTGTTTAAATCTTTCTAGACATGGTAAATATGAAGGACAAAGCAGTTTTAACATAGTTTGAGTGAAGGAATTCATTTTATAGATAAAATCCCAAGAGTCTGCTGAGAAAAGAGAGTGAATGCGAAGTAGACTTTAACACGGCTCTGGGAGCGAGCCGAGTGTGGGCTAACCGGGAGAATTGCTTGAAAGAAACGCGACACCGAATGAGCGGTCAGAACAAAGCCTCAATACGGTTTTCCCGTGGTGTTTTTGTTGCTGCCTTGTCTTTTGCACAGAGTAAAAGACAAGGCAGCCATCGAATAGGGCCCGATTGTTCCTACTTGGTCAGCCGAGGAGCAAGGGGGTGGGGGGGGGGGTGGGAGGGGGGGGTGGGGGGGGGCAAGCGTCTCAACCAAGCAAAGCTCACCATGGGGAAGGTGGCTATGCCAACTAGCCTGATGCCCTGCTCCCGCAGTGACGGATAATCGTACTCTGGTTTCTCTTCATAACGTACAAGTCTTTCGCCTTTTACTAAAGACATCTGTGGAGAGCAGCACTAATGAGTTGTTTCTATTTTTGGCAGGCTTTACCTTTGCGGGTGAAGCCCTTTCTGTCTGTGCAAAAGAAATCTTGTTACTGTGCAGAGTGACTTCTCTGAGTAGAGTCGCCTTACTTGTTGCGACTGTGCCGATGTTCGAAGCTGGAGTGCAAAGTTGTTGCTTGAATGGTGCTTGCTGGAGCGTGCGGGAGTGCAAAGTTATACCATTTAAAAGGGCTGAAGAGTGCTCAGTGCAGCAGGTGGGCGGAGGTGCAAAGTGACACTCTGGCCACCTATGGCCATAAAAAGAACAGGGGTGTTAGCGGACAAGTGCGCATTGTGCCAGGAAGGGCCCTCGGACGTGAACCAGTGGACAGTTGTCGCTTCTCGGCCTTTTGGCTAAGATCAAGTGTAGTATCTGTTCTTATCAGTTTAATATCTGATATGTCCTCTATACGAGGACTACATATTAAATGGATTTTTAGCAATAGGAGTTGAAAAATTAGCTTGCTCCGTTCACTCCAAGCATTGACCCCGTACTGCAGTGCCGCTGGGAACGGTGCGCTCTTCTCTACTCTTGTGAAAAAGCAAACAGCGGTGCAGGATGCAAGTTTCAGGGAGCCCAAGATGAAACTTTCTTTTAGTCTGCGGAGAAAAGAGAGTGAATGCGAAGTAGACTTTAACACGGCTCTGGGAGCGAGCCGAGTGCGGGCTAACCGGGAGAATTGCTTGAAAGAAACGCCATACCAAATGAGCGGTCAGAACAAAGCCTCAATACGGTGTTCCCGTTGTGTTTTTGTTGCTGCCGCTGTTTGCTTTTTCACAAGAGCGCACCTGTTGAGGGGGGGCCTGGGGGGGCCTGGGTGATGGTGGGTCTCAGGCCCGGGCTGCTGCGACTGGTGTGACCGGGTGGTTTGTTTGTTTGTTTTTTGTTGTTGTTTGTTTGTTTTTTGTAGAGGTCCTCCGGAGTGGGGTTGGGTTGAGTGGGGTGGGGCGGGATGGGTACCTTCTGGGGGTACAGTAGCTCCCAGAATATGGTCGCTGCAGGCCCCGAGCCTGGTGGACATCAGGCCCTCCTGTCCTGTGTTGGCTCCCTGGTAGCGGGGATGCCTATTGCAGCCAGTCCCTGGCTGCCCCCAGTGTATATCCCCATACCCCTCTCCCTTCTGGCTCCTGTACACAGCACACACTCACACATGAAGGGTTTTGGGGGCGTGTGTGTTCGGTGGGGTGTAGTGGACTCTGCAGTAGTTGCCCTCTGCAGTTCCCACCCCTGTTTTAATTACACCTTAGACATTACTACTTATCAAACACACTCACACACACACATTAGGTCTTGGGGGGTGGTTACACTGAGTGGCATCTGGTGGGCGGGGCTCTTTGGGTATGTAGGCTGCCCAGAGGGCCACGCTCCCAGTTCTACAAGTTTGGCTGCCCCTCAATTTTAATTGCTCACTATTAGAAAATATTGAAGAGCCAGAAGGGTGAGGGGAGGGGTCTTCTTCGCACACCCCTGCTTCCTGGTTGCTGCTCGGGGCGGGAGGGGCCAGGAGGATTAATTAATTGTTCTGCTGGTTTGGGGTCTGTGGTGGCTGGGGGGCTGCTGGCCCCCTGGTGTGCCCGCTGCACTACACCCCAGCGGAGTCGAGGGAGGGAGGACGTGTGGATGTATGGGACATGAAAGTGTGTGTGGTAATGATTGGGCCTGGATCTTGGACTTGCTGTCGCCTGGCCTGCCTGTGCTTCTCCCGATGGGGGGGGCGGCGTGGCCTCTCTCCGCTGCTCGCGACTTCACCCACCTGTGGGCACGTCTTGACTCCCAGGGCACTTGGCCAGGGGTGCTGGGGCAGGCACTGACCCACTGTGTGGCTGTCTGGGGCGCTTGGCCCTCCTGGGTATTGGGTGGGGCCTCTGCCGGGGGGTTTGGGGGCGCTCGGGCTCCTGGGGCCCGGATCCAGTACACGGCCCATGTCTGGGCGGCTGGGGCCTGGCGACGTCGGTGGGCTGTTGCCCCTGGCTCCCGGAAGGCCTCTGCCCTATGCTTATGGGGGCTCTTTCCGGGGGCTTCCTCTGCAGTCTTCTGGGTGGATGCGTGGTTGCCCCTGCGGTGGGCTTCCTGGGTTCTGTGCTCTGTGGGGGCTGCTGGTGGCCTGGGTCTTGTGGCCTTCTCTGCCTGCTTCTGATTGCTTGGGGGGGCTGTGGATTGTGGCCCTGTACGCTTATACACTCATAACTAAGCACGGTTATCATGTAGGTCCTGTGCCATGGGTGTTGCATGTTCTCATACACACACAACCACATTCATTAGTCCAGTAGCATGGTCGCTAAGCAGTTGATGTATTATCATGTCGTCTCAGGTCATCTATATCCACAGCTGTGTTGTATGCGATGTATGTTCTGTTTTTCTCTTCTTTCCTCTTCTTCTTCTTCTTCTTTCCTTGTCCCCCGGTCCGGTTCAGTTCTATTACATGTCATATATTGTAAACAGAAATAAATATATTTATTATATATATAAAAATCATATTTACCATGTCTTGAAAGATTTAAACAAAAAAACCAACGTTGTACTTTGCAGTAAAAGAAATAGCAAATCTAAAGTTTCAGGAATCCGAGAATAAGCTTACTTTCATGAGTTCTTCACGATTTCGGATTTTGCTATAAAATGAATTCCTTCACTCAAACTAAATTAAAACTGCTAAACCGCTAATCTGTTACATGTAAGGCAGATGTCAAAATTTCCGACCATAATGTATAAAATGCGGTGAAAAAAAGGTGTGATAGAACACTAAAAGGTGGAGCGGAAGTGTTCGGCTGCAAGAAGGTGTGAATGTCCGACTATATTTGGTGAAAAGCAGGTGAAGCAAGGTCTGAATGCCAAACCTTACATCATCAAATGCGAGATCAGAGGTGTTTGGCTGCAAGAAGGCCATAGTTTGCCAAAAGCGGGTAAGGTGCGAATGTCCGACTAAATATCAAAAAAATTTGGGGCAGAGGTCTTCGGATGCAAGTGGGTGTGAATATCCAACCATACAAGTATGGTGGAGAGAAAGCTGTGAATAGCCGACCATAGTTTGGAAAAAGCGGGTAAGAAAAGGTTTGAATACCCGAACATACACCATCAAAAGAGGGAGCGGAGGTTTTCGGATACAAGAAGGTTTGAATGTCCCACCATAGTTTGTAAAAAGCGGGTAAGAAAAGGTTCGAATGCCCGACTATACACCATCAAAAGCGGGAGCAGAGGTGTTCCGCTGTAAGACGGTGTGAATGTCCGACCATAGTTGGTAAAAAGCGGGTAAGAAAAGGTTAAAATACCCGACTGTACACAATCAATAGCAGGAGCGCAGTTGTTCGGCTACAAGAAGGTGTGAAAGTCCGACCATGGTTTGTAAAAACCGGGAAGAAAAGGCTCGAAAGCCCGACTATACACCAAAGAAGGTTTGAATGTCCATCAATAATTGCTTTAAAACAAGAAAGTAAATTTTCGAATATCAAACCGTACATGATCATAAGCGGGAGAGGAGGTGTTCCGCTGTAAGACGGTCTAAATGTCCATCAATAATTGCTAGAAAACATGAAAGAAAATTTTCGAAAATCAAACCACACATGATCATAAGTGGGAGAGGAGGTGTTCAGCTGCAAGAAGGTGTGAATGTCCACCCATAATACCTGAAAAATGGGTAAAAAAAAGGTGCGAATGCCCAACCATACATCATCAAAAGCAGGAGTGCATGTGTTCGGCTACAAGAAGGTGTGAACGTCCAACCAAAGTTTGTAAAAAGCAGTTAAGAAAAGGTTAGAATATCCAACCATACATAATCAAAAGCAGGAGCAGAGCTGTTCGACTGCAAGTAGGTGTGAATGTCAGATCATAATTTGCAAAAAGCTGATGAGAAAGGGTGAGAATGCCCGACTATACACCATCAAATGCGGTAGCGGAGTTGTTCGGCTGTGAGTAGGTGTGAATCTCCAACCATAATTGCTGAAAAATGTGTTAGAAAAGGTAAAAATGCCGGTCCATACATAATCAAAATCGGGAGAGGTTGTGTTCAGCTGCAAGAAGGTCTAAATGTCCATCAATAATTGCTAGAAAACATGAAAGAAAATTTTCGAAAATCAAACCACACATGATCATAAGTGGGAGAGGAGGTGTTCAGCTGCAAGAAGGTGTGAATGTCCACCCATAATACCTGAAAAATGGGTAAAAAAAAGGTGTGAATGCCCAACCATACATCATCAAAAGCAGGAGTGCATGTGTTCGGCTACAAGAAGGTGTGAACGTCCAACCAAAGTTTGTAAAAAGCAGTTAAGAAAAGGTTCGAATATCCAACCATACATAATCAAAGCGGGAGCAGAGCTGTTCGACTGCAAGTAGGTGTGAATGTCAGATCATAATTTGCAAAAAGCTGATGAGAAAGGGTGAGAATGCCCGACTATACACCATCAAATGCGGGAGCGGAGTTGTTCGGCTGTGAGTAGGTGTGAATCTCCGACCATAATTGCTGAAAAATGTGTTAGAAAAGGTAAGAATGCCGGTCCATACATCATCAAAAGCGAGAGAGGTTGTGTTCGGCTGAAAGTAGGTGTGAATGTCCAGCCATAATTACTCACAAACGGGTAAGAAAAGGTAGTATTGCCAGACCATATATGATCAAAACAGGGAGCGGAGGTGGTTCAGCTGTAAGAAGGTTTGAATGTCCGACTAAAGTTCAAATATATTAACAAAAGCGGGAGGAGAGGTCTTCGGATGAGAGTGGTTGAAAATTTCCAACCATAATGTATAAAATGCGGCGAAAAAAAGGTGTGATAGAACACTAAAAGGTGGAGCGGAAGTGTTCGGCTGCAAGAAGGTGTGAATGTCCGACTATATTTGGTGAAAAGCAGGTGAAGCAAGGTCTGAATGCCCAACCTTACATCATCAAAAGCGAGATCAGAGGGGTTTGGCTGCAAGAAAGCCATAGTTTGCCAAAAGCGGGTAAGGTGCGAATGTCCGACTAAATATCAAAAAAATTTGGGGCGGAGGTCTTCGGATGCAAGTGGGTGTGAATGTCCGACTATATTTGGTGAAAAGCAGGTGAAGCAAGGTCTGAATGCCCAACCTTACATCATCAAAAGCGAGATCAGAGGTGTTTGGCTGCAAGAAGGCCATAGTTTGCCAAAAGCGGGTAAGGTGCGAATGACCGACTAAATATCAACAAAAGTGGGGGCGGAGGTCTTCGGATGCAGGTGGGTGTGAATATCCCACCATACAAGTATGGTGGAGAGGAAGCTGTGAATGGCCGACCATAGTAAAAGGCGGGTGAGAGAAGGTGCGAATGTCAAACCATACATAATCAAAACAGGGAGCGGAGGTGTTCTGCTGTAAGGTGTGAATGTCCAACCATAGTTGGTAAAAAGCGGGTAAAAAAAGGTTAAAATACCCGACTGTACACACTCAATAGCGGGAGCGGAGTTGTTCGGCTACTAAAAGGTGTGAAAGTCCGACCATGGTTTGTAAAAAGCGGGTAAGAAAGGGTGCGAATGCCCGACAATGTATGATCAAAAGAGGGAGTGGAGGTTTTCGGCTGCAAGAAGGTCTGAATGTCCAACCATAATTTGTAAAAACCGGGGAAGAAAAGGCTCGAAAGCCCGACTATACACCATCAAAAGTGGGAGCGGAGGTGTTCAGCTGCAAGACGGTCTGAATGTCCATCAATAATTGCTAGAAAACATGAAAGAAAATTTTCGAATATCAAACTGCACATGATCATAAGCGGGAGAGGAGGTGTTCAGCTGCAAGAAGGTGTGAATGTCTACCCATAATTACTGAAAAATGGGTAAGAAAAGGTGCGAATGCCTAACCATACATCATCAAAAGAGGGAGCGGAGGTGTTCCGCTGTAAGACGGTGTGAATGTCCGACCATAGATGGTAAAAAGCGGGTAAGAAAAGGTTAAATTACCCGACTGTACACAATCAAAAGAGGGAGCGGAGTTGTTCAGCTAAGAGAAGGTGTGAAAGTCCGACCTTGGTTTGTAAAAAGCGGGTAAGAAAAGGTTCGTATGCCCGAATATACACCATCAAAAGCGGAAGCGGAGGTGTTCGGCTGCAAGATATTGTGAACGTCCGACCAAAGTTTGTAAAAAGCAGTTAAGAAAAGGTTCGAATATCTAACCAAACATAATCAAAAGCGGGAGCAGAGCTGTTCGACTGGAAGTAGGTGTGAATGTCAGATCATAATTTGCAAAAAGCTGATGAGAAAGGGTGAGAATGCCCGACTATACACCATCAAATGCGGTAGCGGAGTTGTTTGGCTGTGAGTAGGTGTGAATCTCCAACCATAATTGCTGAAAAATGTGTTAGAAAAGGTAAAAATGCCGGTCCATACATCATCAAAATCGGGAGAGGTGGTGTTCAGCTGCAAGAAGGTCTACATGTCCATCAATAATTGCTAGAAAACATGAAAGAAACTTTTCGAAAATCAAACCGCACATGATCATAAGTGGGATAGGAGGTGTTCAGCTGCAAGGTGTGAATGTCCACCCATAATTCCTGAAAAATGGGCAAAAAAAAGGTGTGAATGCCCAACCATACATCATCAAAAGCAGGAGTGCATGTGTTCGGCTACAAGAAGGTGTGAACGTCCAACCAAAATATGTAAAAAGAAGTTAAGAAAAGGTTCGAATATCCAACCAAACATAATCAAAAGCGGGAGCAGAGCTGTTCGACTGCAAGTAGGTGTGAATGTCAGATCATAATTTGCAAAAAGCTGATGAGAAAGGGTGAGAATGCCCGACTATACATCATCAAATGCGGGAGCGGAGTTGTTCGGCTGTGAGTAGGTGTGAATCTCCGACCATAATTGCTGAAAAATGTGTTAGAAAAGGTAAAAATGCCGGTCCATACATCATCAAAAGCGAGAGGGGTTGTGTTCGGCTGCAAGTAGGTGTGAATGTCCAGCCATAATTACTCACAAACGGGTAAGAAAAGGTAGTATTGCCAGACCATATATGATCAAAACAGGGAGCGGAGGTGGTTCAGCTGCAAGAAGGTTTGAATGTCCGACTAAAGTTAAAATATATTAAAGAAAGCGGGAGGAGAGGTCTTCGGATGAGAGTGGTTGAAAATTTCCGACCATAATGTATAAAATGCGGTGAAAAAAAGGTGTGATAGAACACTAAAAGGTGGAGCGGAAGTGTTCGGCTGCAAGAAGGTGTGAATGTCCGACTATATTTGGTGAAAAGCAGGTGAAGCAAGGTCTGAATGCCAAACCTTACATCATCAAATGCGAGATCAGAGGTGTTTGGCTGCAAGAAGGCCATAGTTTGCCAAAAGCGGGTAAGGTGCGAATGTCCGACTAAATATCAAAAAAATTTGGGGCAGAGGTCTTCGGATGCAAGTGGGTGTGAATATCCAACCATACAAGTATGGTGGAGAGGAAGCTGTGAATAGCCGACCATAGTTTGGAAAAAGCGGGTAAGAAAAGGTGCGAATGTCCGACAATGTATGATCAAAAGAGAGAGCGGAGGTTTTCGGATACAAGAAGGTTTGAATGTCCCACCATAGTTTGTAAAAAGCGGGTAAGAAAAGGTTCGAATGCCCGACTCTACACCATCAAAAGCGGGAGAGGAGGTGTTCCGCTGTAAGACGGTGTGAATGTCCGACCATAGTTGGTAAAAAGCGGGTAAGACAAGGTTAAAATACCCGACTGTACACAATCAATAGCAGGAGCGGAGTTGTTCGGCTACAAGAAGGTGTGAAAGTCCGACCATGGTTTGTAAAAACCGGGAAGAAAAGGCTCGAAAGCCCGACTATACACCATCAAAAAGAAGGTTTGAATGTCCATCAATAATTGCTTTAAAAGAAGAAAGTAAATTTTCGAATATCAAACCGTACATGATCATAAGCGGGAGAGGAGGTGTTCCGCTGTAAGACGGTGTGAATGTCCGACCATAGTTGGTAAAAAGCGGGTAAGAAAAGGTTAAAATACCCGACTGTACACAATCAATAGCGGGAGCGGAGTTGTTCGGCTACTAAAAGGTGTGAAAGTCCGACCCTGGTTTGTAAAAAGCGGGTAAGAAAAGGTTCGAATGCCCGAACATACACCATCAAAAGAGGGAGCGGAGGTGTTCCGCTGTAAGACGGTGTGAATGTCCGATCATAGTTGGTAAAAAGCGGGTAAGAAAAGGTTAAAATACCCGACTGTACACAATCAAAAGAGGGAGCGGAGTTGTTCAGCTAAGAGAAGGTGTGAAAGTCCGACAATGGTTTGTAAAAAGCGGGTAAGAAAAGGTTCGTATGCCCGAATATACACTATCAAAACCGGAAGTGTAGGTGTTCGGCTGCAAGAAGGTGTGAACGTCCGACCAAAGTTTGTAAAAAAGCAGTTAAGAAAAGGTTCGAATATCTAACCAAACATAATCAAAAGCGGGAGCAGAGCTGTTTGACTGCAAGTAGGTGTGAATGTCAGAGAATAATTTGCAAAAAGCTGATGAGAAAGGGTGAGAAATCCCGACTATACACCATCAAATGCGGTAGCCTAGTTGTTGGGCTGTGAGTAGGTGTGAATCTCCAACCATAATTGCTGAAAAATATGTTAGAAAAGGTAAAAATGCCGGTCCATACATCATCAAAATCGGGAGAGGTGGTGTTCAGCTGCAAGAAGGTCTAAATGTCCATCAATAATTGCTAGAAAACATGAAAGAAAATTTTCGAAAATCAAACCACACATGATCATAAGTGGGAGAGGAGGTGTTCAGCTGCAAGAAGGTGTGAATGTCCACCCATAATACCTGAAAAAATGGTAAAAAAAAAAGGTGCGAATGCCCAACCATACATCATCAAAAGCAGGAGTGCATGTGTTCGGCTACAAGAAGGTGTGAACGTCCAACCAAAGTTTGTAAAAAGCAGTTAAGAAAAGGTTCGAATATCCAACCAAACATAATCAAAAGCAGGAGCAGAGCTGTTCGACTGCAAGTACGTGTGAATGTCAGATCATAATTTGCAAAAAGCTGATGAGAAAGGGTGAGAATGCCCGACTATACACCATCAAATGCGGGAGCGGAGTTGTTCGGCTGTGAGTAGGTGTGAATCTCCGACCATAATTGCTGAAAAATGTGTTAGAAAAGGTAAGAATGCCGGTCCATACATCATCAAAAGCGAGAGAGGTTGTGTTCGGCTGCAAGTAGGTGTGACTGTTCGACTAAAGTTTGTAAAAAGTGGGTAAGACAAGGTGCGAACGCCCGACAATGTATGATCAAAAGCGGGAGCGGAGGTGTTCAGCTGCAAGAAGGTCTACATGTCCATCAATAATTGCTAGAAAACATGAAAGAAACTTTTCGAAAATCAAACCGCACATGATCATAAGTGGGATAGGAGGTGTTCAGCTGCAAGGTGTGAATGTCCACCCATAATTCCTGAAAAATGGGCAAAAAAAAGGTGTGAATGCCCAACCATACATCATCAAAAGCAGGAGTGCATGTGTTCGGCTACAAGAAGGTGTGAACGTCCGACCAAAGTTTGTGAAAAAGCAGTTAAGAAAAGGTTCGAATATCTAACCAAACATAATCAAAAGCGGGAGCAGAGCTGTTCGACTGCAAGTAGGTGTGAATGTCAGAGAATAATTTGCAAAAAGCTGATGAGAAAGGGTGAGAAATCCCGACTATACACCATCAAATGCGGTAGCGGAGTTGTTCTGCTGTGAGTAGGTGTGATTCTCCAACCATAATTGCTGAAAAATGTGTTAGAAAAGGTAAGAATGCCGGTCCATACATCATCAAAAGCGAGAGAGGTTGTGTTCGGCTGCAAGTAGGTGTGAATGTCCAGCCATAATTACTCACAAACGGGTAAGAAAAGGTAGTATTGCCAGACCATATATGATCAAAACAGGGAGCGGAGGTGGTTCAGCTGCAAGAAGGTTTGAATGTCCGACTAAAGTTCAAATATATTAACAAAAGCGGGAGGAGAGGTCTTCGGATGAGAGTGGTTGAAAATTTCCGACCATAATCTATAAAATGCGGTGAAAAAAAGGTGTGATAGAACACTAAAAGGTGGAGCGGAAGTGTTCGGCTGCAAGAAGGTGTGAATGTCCGACTATATTTGGTGAAAAGCCGGTGAAGCAAGGTCTGAATGCCCAACCTTACATCATCAAAAGCGAGATCAGAGGTGTTTGGCTGCAAGAAGGCCATAGTTTGCCAAAAGCGGGTAAGGTGCGAATGTCCGACTAAATATCAACAAAATTTGGGGTGGAGGTCTTCGGATGCAAGTGGGTGTGAATATCCCAACATACAACTATGGTGGAGAGGAAGCTGTGAATAGCCGACCATAGTTTGGAAAAAGCGGGTAAGAAAAGGTTTGAATGCCCAAACATACACCATCAAAAGAGGGAGCGTAGGTGTTCTGCTGTACGAAGGTGTGAATGTCCGACCATACTTGGTAAAAAGCGGGTAAGAAAAGGTTAAAATACCCGACTGTACACAATCAATAGCGGGAGCGGATGTGTTCGGCTACAAGAAGATGTGAGAGTCCGACCATATTTTGTAAAAAGCGGGTAAGAACAGGTTCGTATGCCCGAATATACACCATCAAATGCGGGAGCGGAGGTGTTCGGCTGTTAGTAGGTGTGAAAGTCCGACCATGGTTTTTAAAAAGCGGGTAAGAACAGGTTCGTATGCCCGAATATACACCATCAAATGCGGGAGCGGAGGTGTTCGGCTGTGAGTAGGTGTGAATCTCCAACCATAATTGCTGAAAAATGTGTTAGAAAAGGTAAGAATGCCGGTCCATACATCATCAAAAGCGGGAGAGGTGGTGTTCGGCTGCAAGTAGGTGTGAATGTCCAGCCATAATTACTCACAAATGGGTAAGAAAAGGTAGTATTGCCAGACCATACATGATCAAAAAAGGGAGCGGAGGTGGTTAAGCTGCAAGAAGGTGTTAATGTCCGACTAAAGTTTGTAAAAAGCGGGTAAGAAAAGGTTCGTATGCCCGAATATACACTATCAAAACCGGAAACGTAGGTGTTCGGCTGCAAGAAGGTGTGAACGTCCGACCAAAGTTTGTGAAAAAGCAGTTAAGAAAAGGTTCGAATATCTAACCAAACATAATCAAAAGCGGGAGCAGAGCTGTTCGACTGCAAGTAGGTGTGAATGTCCATTAATAATTGCTTTAAAACATGAAAGAAAATTTTCGAATATCAAACCTTACATGATCATTAGCGGGAGAGGAGGTGTTCAGCTGCAAGAAGGTGTGAATATCCAGGAATCCGAGAATAAGCTTATTTTCATGAGTTCTGCACGATTTCGGATTTTATGTATAAAATGAATTCCTTCACGCAAACTAAGTTAACACTGCTTTGTCCTTCATATGTACCCATTTCTACATATATTTCAAGCATAAACTTCCTCATACTACCCTGAATGAGAAAGAGCCACACTTGTGATTAAGCCATACGCCCCTTTTGAGGAGTTCTGCATGGTTTGGGATTTTATCTATAAAATTAATTCCTTCACTCAAACTATGTTAAAACGGCTTTTACCTTCATATTTATCAATGTCTCGATAGATTTAAACAAAAAACAACGTTGTACTTTGCAATAAAAGAAAGAGCAAATCAAAAGTTTTAGGAATCCGAGAATAAGCTTATTTTCATGAGTTCTGCACGATTTCGGATTTTATGTATAAAATGAATTAATTCACTCAAACCAAGTTAAAACTGCTTTTTCCTTCATATTTATCAATGTCTAGATCGACTTCAACAAAGAACAACATTGTATTTTGCAGTAGAAGAAAGAGCAAAACTGAAGGATCAGGAATCCGAGAATAAGCTTCTTTTCATACGTTCTGCACGATTTCGGATTTTATGTATAAAATAAATTCCTTCACTCAAACTAAGTTAACACTGCTTTGCCCTTCATATGTACCCATTTCTACATATATTTCAAGCATAAACTTCCTCATACTACCCTGAATGAGAAAGAGCCACACTTGTGATTAAGCCATACGCCCCTTTTGAGGAGTTCTGCATGATTTGGGATTTTATCTATAAAATCAATTCCTTCACTCAAACTATGTTAAAACGGCTTTTACCTTCATATTTATCAATGTCTCGATAGATTTAAACAAAAAACAACGTTGTACTTTGCAATAAAAGAAAGAGCAAATCAAAAGTTTTAGGAATCCGAGAATAAGCTTATTTTCATGAGTTCTGCACGATTTCGGATTTTATGTATAAAATGAATTAATTCACTCAAACCAAGTTAAAACTGCTTTTTCCTTCATATTTATCAATGTCTAGATCGACTTCAACAAAGAACAACATTGTATTTTGCAGTAGAAGAAAGAGCAAAACTGAAGGATCAGGAATCCGAGAATAAGCTTCTTTTCATACGTTCTGCACGATTTCGGATTTTATGTATAAAATGAATTCCTTCACTCAAACTAAGTTAACACTGCTTTGTCCTTCATATGTACCCATTTCTACATATATTTCAAGCATAAACTTCCTCATACTACCCTGAATGAGAAAGAGCCACACTTGTGATTAAGCCATACGCCCCTTTTGAGGAGTTCTGCATGATTTGGGATTTTATCTATAAAATCAATTCCTTCACTCAAACCAAGTTAAAACTGCTTTTTCATTCATATTTATCAATGTCTAGATCGACTTCAACAAAGAACAACATTGTATTTTGCAGTAGAAGAAAGAGCAAAACTGAAGGATCAGGAATCCCAGAATAAGCTTATTTTCTTATGGGCAAGTGGGAACTGCTTTGTCCTTCATATTTATCAATGTGTAGATGGATTTCAACTTCTTCTACTGCAAAGTCCAATGTTTTTCTTTGTTGAAGTCGATCTAGACATTGAATATGGAAGGACAAAGCAGTTTTAACTTGGTTTGAGCAAAGCAATTCATTTTATAGCTAAATCCGAAATCGTGCAGAACTCATGAAAGCAGGCTTATACTCGGATTCCTGAAACTTTAGATTTGCTCTTTCTTTTACTGCAAAGTCCAATGTTTTTCTTTGTTGAAGTCGATCTAGACATGGTAAATATGAAGGACAAATCAGTTTTAACATAGTTTGAGTGAAGTAATGCATTTTATAAGCAAAATCCCAAATCATAGAGAACTCACGAAAAGCTTTTTCTCGCTTTTCACTGCTTTTTACAAACTTTGGTCGGACGTTCACACCTTCTTGCATCCGAACACCTCCGCTTCCGCTTTTGATGATGTATATTCGGGCATTCGAACCTTTTATTACCCGCTTTTTACAAACCATTGTCGGACTTTCACACCTTCTTGCAGCCGAACACCACCTCTCCCGCTTTTGATGATGTATGGTCCAGTAAAATGGTACACATTTTTCAGCAATTATGGTCGGACATTCACACCTACTCAAAGCTGGACACCTCCGCTCCCGCTTTTGATCATACAATGTCGGGACATCGCTCCTTGTCTTACCAGCTTTTTACAAACTTTAGTCGAACATTCACACCTTCTTGAAGCTGAACACCTCCGCTCCCACTTTTGATGATGTATAGTCGGGCTTTCGAGCCTTTTCTTACCCGGTTTTTACAAATTATGGTTGGACATTCAGACCTTGCAGCCGAACACCTCCGCTGTCTCTTTTGATCATACATTGTCGGGCATTCACACCTTGTCTTACCCGCTTTTTACAAACTATAGTCAGACATTCACAACTTGCAGCTGAACCTCCGCTCCCTGTTTTGATCATGTATGGTCTGGCAATACTACCTTTTCTTCCCCCGTTTGTGAGTAATTATGGCTGGACATTCACACCTACTTGCAGTCGAACAGCTCTGCTCCCGCTTTTGATTATGTTTGGTTGGATATTCGAACCTTTTCTTAACTGCTTTTTACAAACCATGGTCGGACTTTCACACCTTCTTGTAGCCGAACAACTCCGCTCCCGCTATTGATTTTGTACAGTCGGGTATTTTAACCTTTTCTTACCCGCTTTTTGCCAACTATGGTCGGACATTCACACCGTCTTACAGCGGAACACCTCCGCTCCCGCTTTTTATGGTGTATAGTCGGGCATTCGAACCTTTTCTTACCCGCTATTTACAAACTATGGTAGGACATTCAAACTTTCGTGTATCCGAAAACCTCCGCTCTCTCTTTTGATCATACATTGTCGGACATTCGCACCTTTTCTTACCCGCTTTTTACAAACCATGGTCGGACTTTCACACCTTCTCTTAGCTGAACAACTCCGCTCCCTCTTTTGATTGTGTACAGTCGGGTATTTTAACCTTTTCTTACCCGCTTTTTACCAACTATGATCGGACATTCACACCGTCTTACAGCGGAACACCTCCGCTCCCTCTTTTGATGGTGTATGTTCGGGCATTCGAACCTTTTCTTACCCGCTTTTTACAAACCAGGGTCGGACTTTCACACCTTTTAGTAGCCGAACAACTCCGCTCCCGCTATTGATTGTGTACAGTCGGGTATTTTAACCTTTTCTTACCCGCTTTTTACCAACTATGGTCGGACATTCACACCGTCTTACAGCGGAACACCTCCTCTCCCGCTTATGATCATGTACGGTTTGATATTCGAAAATTTACTTTCTTGTTTTAAAGCAATTATTGATGGACATTCAAACCTTCTTTTTGATGGTGTATAGTCGGGCATTCGAACCTTTTCTTCCCGGTTTTTACAAACCATGGTCGGACTTTCACACCTTCTTGTAGCCGAACAACTCCGCTCCTGCTATTGATTGTGTACAGTCGGGTATTTTAACCTTTTCTTACCCGCTTTTTACCAACTATGGTCGGACATTCACACCGTCTTACAGCGGAACACCTCCGCTCCCTCTTTTGATGGTGTATGTTCGGGCATTCGAACCTTTTCTTACCCGCTTTTTACAAACCAGGGTCGGACTTTCACACCTTTTAGTAGCCGAACAACTCCGCTCCCGCTATTGATTGTGTACAGTCGGGTATTTTAACCTTTTCTTACCCGCTTTTTACCAACTATGGTCGGACATTCACACCGTCTTACAGCGGAACACCTCCTCTCCCGCTTATGATCATGTACGGTTTGATATTCGAAAATTTACTTTCTTGTTTTAAAGCAATTATTGATGGACATTCAAACCTTCTTTTTGATGGTGTATAGTCGGGCTTTCGAGCCTTTTCTTCCCGGTTTTTACAAACCATGGTCGGACTTTCACACCTTCTTGTAGCCGAACAACTCCGCTCCTGCTATTGATTGTGTACAGTCGGGTATTTTAACCTTTTCTTACCCGCTTTTTACCAACTATGGTCGGACATTCACACCGTCTTACAGCGGAACACCTCTGCTCCCACTTTTGATGGTGTATAGTCGGGCATTCGAACCTTTTCTTACCCGCTTTTTACAAACTATGGTGGGACATTCAAACCTTCTTGTATCCGAAAACCTCCGCTCTCTCTTTTGAACATAAATTTTCGGACATTCGCACCTTTTCTTACCCGCTTTTTACAAACCATGGTCGGACTTTCACACCTTCTTGTAGCCGAACACATCCGCTCCCGCTATTGATTGTGTACAGTCGGGTATTTTAACCTTTTCTTACCCGCTTTTTACCAACTATGGTCGGACATTCACACCTTCGTACAGCGGAACACCTCCGCTCCCTCTTTTGATGGTGTATGTTCGGGTATTCAAACCTTTTCTTACCCGCTTTTTCCAAACTATGGTCGGCTATTCACAGCTTCCTCTCCACCATACTTGTATGGTTGGATATTCACACCCACTTGCATCCGAAGACCTCTGCCCCAAATTTTTTTGATATTTAGTCGGACATTCGCACCTTACCCGCATTTTAAACATTATGGTCGGAAATTTTCAACCACTCTCATCCGAAGACCTCTCCTCCCGCTTTCTTTAATATTTTTGAACTTTAGTCGGACATTCAAACCTTCTTGCAGCTGAACCACCTCCGCTCCCTGTTTTGATCATATATGGTCTGGCAATACTACCTTTTCTTACCCGTTTGTGAGTAATTATGGCTGGACATTCACACCTACTTGCAGCCGAACACAACCCCTCTCGCTTTTGATGATGTATGGACCGGCATTTTTACCTTTTCTAATACATTTTTCAGCAATTATGGTCGGAGATTCACACCTACTCACAGCCGAACAACTCCGCTCCCGCATTTGATGATGTATAGTCGGGCATTCTCACCCTTTCTCATCAGCTTTTTGCAAATTATGATCTGACATTCACACCTACTTGCAGTCGAACAGCTCTGCTCCCGCTTTTGATTATGTTTGGTTGGATATTCGAACCTTTTCTTAACTTCTTTTTACATATTTTGGTTGGACGTTCACACCTTCTTGTAGCCGAACACTTCCACTCCTGCTTTTGATGATGTATGGTTGGGCATTCACACCTTTTTTTTGCCCATTTTTCAGGAATTATGGGTGGACATTCACACCTTGCAGCTGAACACCTCCTATCCCACTTATGATCATGTGCGGTTTGATTTTCGAAAAGTTTCTTTCATGTTTTCTAGCAATTATTGATGGACATGTAGACCTTCTTGCAGCTGAACACCTCCGCTCCCGCTTTTGATCATACATTGTCAGGCATTCGCACCTTGTCTTACCCACTTTTTACAAACTTTAGTCGAACAGTCACACCTACTTGCAGCCGAACACAACCTCTCTCGCTTTTGATGATGTATGGACCGGCATTCTTACCTTTTCTAACACATTTTTCAGCAATTATGGTCGGAGATTCACACCTACTCACAGCCGAACAACTCCGCTCCCGCATTTGATGGTGTATAGTCGGGCATTCTCACCCTTTCTCATCAGCTTTTTGCTAATTATGATCTGACATTCACACCTACTTGCAGTCGAACAGCTCTGCTCCTGCTTTTGATTATGTTTGGTTGGATATTCGAACCTTTTCTTAACTGCTTTTTACAAACTTTGGTTGGACGTTCACACCTTCTTGTAGCCGAACACATGCACTCCTGCTTTTGATGATGTATGGTTGGGCATTCGCACCTTTTTTTTACCCATTTTTCAGGTATTATGGGTGGACATTCACACCTTCTTGCAGCTGAACACCTCCTCTCCCACTTATGATCATGTGTGGTTTGATTTTCGAAAATTTTCTTTCATGTTTTCTAGCAATTATTGATGGACATTTAGACCTTCTTGCAGCTGAACACCACCTCTCCCGATTTTGATGATGTATGGACCGGCATTTTTACCTTTTCTAACACATTTTTCAGCAATTATGGTTGGAGATTCACACCTACTCACAGCCAAACAACTCCGCTACCGCATTTGATGGTGTATAGTCGGGCATTCTCAGCCTTTCTCATCAGCTTTTTGCAAATTATGATCTGACATTCACACCTACTTCCAGTCGAACAGCTCTGCTCCCGCTTTTGATTATGTTTGGTTAGATATTCGAACCTTTTCTTAACTGCTTTTTACAAACTTTGGTCGGACGTTCACAATATCTTGCAGCCGAACACCTCCGCTTCCGCTTTTGATGGTGTATATTCGGGCATACGAACCTTTTCTTACCCGCTTTTTACAAACCAAGGTCGGACTTTCACACCTTCTCTTAGCTGAACAACTCCGCTCCCTCTTTTGATTGTGTACAGTCGGGTAATTTAACCTTTTCTTACCCGCTTTTTACCATCTATGGTCGGACATTCACACCGTCTTACAGCGGAACACCTCCGCTCCCTCTTTTGATGATGTATGGTTAGGCATTCGCACCTTTTCTTACCCATTTTTTAGTAATTATGGCTAGACATTCACACCTTCTTGCAGCTGAACACCTCCTCTCCCGCTTATGATCATGTGCAGTTTGATATTCGAACATTTTCTTTCATGTTTTCTAGCAATTATTGATGGACATTCAGACCGTCTTGCAGCTGAACACCTCCGCTCCCACTTTTGATGGTGTATAGTCGGGCTTTCGAGCCTTTTCTTCCCCGGTTTTTACAAATTATGGTTGGACATTCAGACCTTCTTGCAGCCGAAAACCTCCACTCCCTCTTTTGATCATACATTGTCGGGCATTCGCACCTTTTCTTACCCGCTTTTTACAAACCATGGTCGGACTTTCACACCTTTTAGTAGCCGAACAACTCCGCTCCCGCTATTGATTGTGTACAGTCGGGTATTTTAACCTTTTCTTACCCGCTTTTTACCAACTATGGTTGGACATTCACACCTTCTTACAGCAGAACACCTCCGCTCCCTGTTTTGATTATGTATGGTTTGACATTCGCACCTTCTCTCACCCGCCTTTTACTATGGTCGGCCATTCACAGCTTCCTCTCCACCATACTTGTATGGTGGGATATTCACACCCACCTGCATCCGAAGACCTCCGCCCCCACTTTTGTTGATATTTAGTCGGTCATTCGCACCTTACCCGCTTTTGGCAAACTATGGCCTTCTTGCAGCCAAACACCTCTGATCTCGCTTTTGATGATGTAAGGTTGGGCATTCAGACCTTTCTTCACCTGCTTTTCACCAAATATAGTCGGACATTCACACCCACTTGCATCCGAAGACCTCCGCCCCAAATTTTGTTGATATTTAGTCGGACATTCGCACCTTACCCGCTTTTGGCAAACTATGGCCTTCTTGCAGCCAAACACCTCTGATCTCGCTTTTGATGATGTAAGGTTGGGCATTCAGACCTTGCTTCACCTGCTTTTCACCAAATATAGTCGGACATTCACACCTTCTTGCAGCCGAAAACTTCGGCTCCACCTTTTAGTGTTCTATCACACCTTTTTTTCACCGCATTTTATACATTATGGTTGGAAATTTTCAACCACTCTCATCCGAAGACCTCTCCTCCCGCTTTTGTTAATATATTTGAACTTTAGTCGGGCATTCAAACCTTCTTGCAGCTGAACCACCTCCGCTCCCTGTTTTGATCATATATGGTCTGGCAATACTACCTTTTCTTACCCGTTTGTGAGTAATTATGGCTGGACATTCACACCTACTTGCAGCCGAACACAACCTCTCTCGCTTTTGATGATGTATGGACCGGCATTCTTACCTTTTCTAACACATTTTTCAGCAATTATGGTCGGAGATTCACACCTACTCACAGCCGAACAACTCCGCTCCCGCATTTGATGGTGTATAGTCGGGCATTCTCACCCTTTCTCATCAGCTTTTTGCAAATTATGATCTGACATTCACACCTACTTGCAGTCGAACAGCTCTGCTCCCGCTTTTGATTATGTTTGGTTAGATATTCGAACCTTTTCTTAACTGCTTTTTACAAACTTTGGTCGGACGTTCACAATATCTTGCAGCCGAACACCTCCGCTTCCGCTTTTGATGGTGTATATTCGGGCATACGAACCTTTTCTTACCCGCTTTTTACAAACCAAGGTCGGACTTTCACACCTTCTCTTAGCTGAACAACTCCGCTCCCTCTTTTGATTGTGTACAGTCGGGTAATTTAACCTTTTCTTACCCGCTTTTTACCATCTATGGTCGGACATTCACACCGTCTTACAGCGGAACACCTCCGCTCCCTCTTTTGATGATGTATGGTTAGGCATTCGCACCTTTTCTTACCCATTTTTTAGTAATTATGGCTAGACATTCACACCTTCTTGCAGCTGAACACCTCCTCTCCCGCTTATGATCATGTGCAGTTTGATATTCGAACATTTTCTTTCATGTTTTCTAGCAATTATTGATGGACATTCAGACCGTCTTGCAGCTGAACACCTCCGCTCCCACTTTTGATGGTGTATAGTCGGGCTTTCGAGCCTTTTCTTCCCCGGTTTTTACAAATTATGGTTGGACATTCAGACCTTCTTGCAGCCGAAAACCTCCACTCCCTCTTTTGATCATACATTGTCGGGCATTCGCACCTTTTCTTACCCGCTTTTTACAAACCATGGTCGGACTTTCACACCTTTTAGTAGCCGAACAACTCCGCTCCCGCTATTGATTGTGTACAGTCGGGTATTTTAACCTTTTCTTACCCGCTTTTTACCAACTATGGTTGGACATTCACACCTTCTTACAGCAGAACACCTCCGCTCCCTGTTTTGATTATGTATGGTTTGACATTCGCACCTTCTCTCACCCGCCTTTTACTATGGTCGGCCATTCACAGCTTCCTCTCCACCATACTTGTATGGTGGGATATTCACACCCACCTGCATCCGAAGACCTCCGCCCCCACTTTTGTTGATATTTAGTCGGTCATTCGCACCTTACCCGCTTTTGGCAAACTATGGCCTTCTTGCAGCCAAACACCTCTGATCTCGCTTTTGATGATGTAAGGTTGGGCATTCAGACCTTTCTTCACCTGCTTTTCACCAAATATAGTCGGACATTCACACCCACTTGCATCCGAAGACCTCCGCCCCAAATTTTGTTGATATTTAGTCGGACATTCGCACCTTACCCGCTTTTGGCAAACTATGGCCTTCTTGCAGCCAAACACCTCTGATCTCGCTTTTGATGATGTAAGGTTGGGCATTCAGACCTTGCTTCACCTGCTTTTCACCAAATATAGTCGGACATTCACACCTTCTTGCAGCCGAAAACTTCGGCTCCACCTTTTAGTGTTCTATCACACCTTTTTTTCATCGCATTTTATACATTATGGTTGGAAATTTTCAACCACTCTCATCCGAAGACCTCTCCTCCCGCTTTTGTTAATATATTTGAACTTTAGTCGGGCATTCAAACCTTCTTGCAGCTGAACCACCTCCGCTCCCTGTTTTGATCATATATGGTCTGGATATACTACCTTTTCTTACCCGTTTGTGAGTAATTATGGCTGGACATTCACACCTACTTGCAGCCGAACACAACCTCTCTCGCTTTTGATGATGTATGGACCGGCATTCTTACCTTTTCTAACACATTTTTCAGCAATTATGGTCGGAGATTCACACCTACTCACAGCCGAACAACTCCGCTCCCGCATTTGATGGTGTATAGTCGGGCATTCTCACCCTTTCTCATCAGCTTTTTGCAAATTATGATCTGACATTCACACCTACTTGCAGTCGAACAGCTCTGCTCCCGCTTTTGATTATGTATGGTTGGATATTCAAACCTTTTCTTAACTGCTTTTTACAAACTTTGGTTGGACGTTCACACCTTCTTGTAGCCGAACACATGCACTCCTGCTTTTGATGATGTATGGTTGGGCATTCGCACCTTTTTTTTTACCCATTTTTCAGGTATTATGGGTGGACATTCACACCTTCTTGCAGCTGAACACCACCTCTCCCGATTTTGATTATGTATGGACCGGCATTTTTACCTTTTCTAACACATTTTTCAGCAATTATGGTTGGAGATTCACACCTACTCACAGCCGAACAACTCCGCTTCCGCTTTTGATGGTGTATATTCGGGCATACGAACCTTTTCTTACCCGCTTTTTACAAACCAAGGTCAGACTTTCACACCTTCTCTTAGCTGAACAACTCCGCTCCCTCTTTTGATTGTGTACAGTCGGGTAATTTAACCTTTTCTTACCCGCTTTTTACCATCTATGGTCGGACATTCACACCGTCTTACAGCGGAACACCTCCGCTCCCTCTTTTGATGATGTATGGTTAGGCATTCGCACCTTTTCTTACCCATTTTTCAGTAATTATGGGTAGACATTCACACCTTCTTGCAGCTGAACACCTCCTCTCCCGCTTATGATCATGTGCAGTTTGATATTCGAAAATTTTCTTTCATGTTTTCTAGCAATTATTGATGGACATTCAGACCGTCTTGCAGCTGAACACCTCCGCTCCCACTTTTGATGGTGTATAGTCGGGCTTTCGAGCCTTTTCTTCCCCGGTTTTTACAAATTACGGTTGGACATTCAGACCTTCTTGTAGCCGAAAACCTCCACTCCCTCTTTTGATCATACATTGTCGGGCATTTGCACCTTTTCTTACCCGCTTTTTACAAACCATGGTCGGACTTTCACACCTTTTAGTAGCCGAACAACTCCGCTCCCGCTATTGATTGTGTACAGTCTGGTATTTTAACCTTTTCTTACCCGCTTTTTACCAACTATGGTTGGACATTCACACCTTCTTACAGCAGAACACCTCCGCTCCCTGTTTTGATTATGTATGGTTTGACATTCGCACCTTCTCTCACCCGCCTTTTACTATGGTCGGCCATTCACAGCTTCCTCTCCACCATACTTGTATGGTGGGATATTCACACCCACCTGCATCCGAAGACCTCCGCCCCCACTTTTGTTGATATTTAGTCGGTCATTCGCACCTTACCCACTTTTGGCAAACTATGGCCTTCTTGCAGCCAAACACCTCTGATCTCGCTTTTGATGATGTAAGGTTGGGCATTCAGACCTTGCTTCACCTGCTTTTCACCAAATATAGTCGGACATTCACACCCACTTGCATCCGAAGACCTCCGCCCCAAATTTTGTTGATATTTAGTCGGACATTCGCACCTTACCCGCTTTTGGCAAACTATGGCCTTCTTGCAGCCAAACACCTCTGATCTCGCTTTTGATGATGTAAGGTTGGGCATTCAGACCTTGCTTCACCTGCTTTTCACCAAATATAGTCGGACATTCACACCTTCTTGCAGCCGAACACTTCCGCTCCACCTTTTAGTGTTCTATCACACCTTTTTTTCACCGCATTTTATAGATTATGGTTGGAAATTTTCAACCACTCTCATCCGAAGACCTCTCCTCCCGCTTTTGTTAATATATTTGAACTTTAGTCGGACATTCAAACCTTCTTGCAGCTGAACCACCTCCGCTCCCTGTTTTGATCATATATGGTCTGGCAATACTACCTTTTCTTACCCGTTTGTGAGTAATTATGGCTGGACATTCACACCTACTTGCAGCCGAACACAACCTCTCTCGCTTTTGATGATGTATGGACCGGCATTCTTACCTTTTCTAACACATTTTTCAGCAATTATGGTCGGAGATTCACACCTACTCACAGCCGAACAACTCCGCTCCCGCATTTGATGGTGTATAGTCGGGCATTCTCACCCTTTCTCATCAGCTTTTTGCAAATTATGATCT
This sequence comes from Leuresthes tenuis, assembly GCF_036924035.1. Taxonomy (NCBI): domain Eukaryota; kingdom Metazoa; phylum Chordata; class Actinopteri; order Atheriniformes; family Atherinopsidae; genus Leuresthes; species Leuresthes tenuis. Next base: position 7,904 of record NW_027325415.1, on the reverse strand, counting down.
GACATTCACACCTACTTGCAGTCGAACAGCTCTGCTCCCGCTTTGATTATGTATGGTTGGATATTCGAACCTTTTCTTAACTGCTTTTTACAAACTTTGGTTGGACGTTCACACCTTCTTGTAGCCGAACACATGCACTCCTGCTTTTGATGATGTCTGGTTGGGCATTCGCACCTTTTTTTTTACCCATTTTTCAGGTATTATGGGTGGACATTCACACCTTCTTGCAGCTGAACACCTCCTCTCCCACTTATGATCATGTGTGGTTTGATTTTCGAAAATTTTCTTTCATGTTTTCTAGCAATTATTGATGGACATTTAGACCTTCTTGCAGCTGAACACCACCTCTCCCGATTTTGATTATGTATGGACCGGCATTTTTACCTTTTCTAACACATTTTTCAGCAATTATGGTTGGAGATTCACACCTACTCACAGCCGAACAACTCCGCTACCGCATTTAATGGTGTATAGTCGGGCATTCTCACCCTTTCTCATCAGCTTTTTGCAAATTATGATCTGACATTCACACCTACTTGCAGTCGAACAGCTCTGCTCCCGCTTTTGATTATGTATGGTTGGATATTCGAACCTTTCCTAAACGGCTTTTTACAAACTTTGGTTGGACGTTCACACCTTCTTGTAGCCGAACACATGCACTCCTGCTTTTGATGATGTATGGTTGGGCATTCGCACCTTTTTTTTACCCATTTTTCAGGTATTATGGGTGGACATTCACACCTTCTTGCAGCTGAACACCTCCTCTCCCACTTATGATCATGTGTGGTTTGATTTTGGAAAATTTTCTTTCATGTTTTCTAGCAATTATTGATGGACATTCAGACCTTCTTGCAGCTGAACACCACCTCTCCCGATTTTGATTATGTATGGACCGGCATTTTTACCTTTTCTAACACATTTTTCAGCAATTATGGTTGGAGATTCACACCTACTCACAGCCGAACAACTCCGCTACCGCATTTGATGGTGTATAGTCGGGCATTCTCACCCTTTCTCATCAGCTTTTTGCAAATTATGATCTGACATTCACACCTACTTCCAGTCGAACAGCTCTGCTCCCGCTTTTGATTATGTTTGGTTAGATATTCGAACCTTTTCTTAACTGCTTTTTATAAACTTTGGTCGGACGTTCACAATATCTTGCAGCCGAACACCTCCGCTTCCGCTTTTGATGGTGTATATTCGGGCATACGAACCTTTTCTTACCCGCTTTTTACAAACCAAGGTCGGACTTTCACACCTTCTCTTAGCTGAACAACTCCGCTCCCTCTTTTGATTGTGTACAGTCGGGTAATTTAACCTTTTCTTACCCGCTTTTTACCATCTATGGTCGGACATTCACACCGTCTTACAGCGGAACACCTCCGCTCCCTCTTTTGATGATGTATGTTTAGGCATTCGCACCTTTTCTTACCCATTTTTCAGTAATTATGGGTAGACATTCACACCTTCTTGCAGCTGAACATGTGCAGTTTGATATTCGAAAATTTTCTTTCATGTTTTCTAGCAATTATTGATGGACATTCAGACCGTCTTGCAGCTGAACACCTCCGCTCCCACTTTTGATGGTGTATAGTCGGGCTTTCGAGCCTTTTCTTCCCCGGTTTTTACAAATTATGGTTGGACATTCAGACCTTCTTGCAGCCGAAAACCTCCACTCCCTCTTTTGATCATACATTGTCGGGCATTCGCACCTTTTCTTACCCGCTTTTTACAAACCATGGTTGGACTTTTAGTAGCCGAACAACTCCGCTCCCGCTATTGATTGTGTACAGTCGGGTATTTTAACCTTTTCTTACCCGCTTTTTACCAACTATGGTTGGACATTCACACCTTCTTACAGCAGAACACCTCCGCTCCCTGTTTTGATTATGTATGGTTTGACATTCGCACCTTCTCTCACCCGCCTTTTACTATGGTCGGCCATTCACAGCTTCCTCTCCACCATACTTGTATGGTGGGATATTCACACCCACTTGCATCCGAAGACCTCCGCCCCCAATTTTGTTGATATTTAGTCGGTCATTCGCACCTTACCCGCTTTTGGCAAACTATGGCCTTCTTGCAGCCAAACACCTCTGATCTCGCTTTTGATGATGTAAGGTTGGGCATTCAGACCTTGCTTCACCTGCTTTTCACCAAATATAGTCGGACATTCACACCTTCTTGCAGCCGAACACTTCCGCTTTTAGTGTTCTATGAGGCATTCACATATTTTTTTTCACCGTATTTTATAGATTATGGTTGGAAATTCTCACCCACTCTCATCCGAAGACCTCTCCTCCCCCTTTTGTTAATATATAGTCGGGCATTCGAACCTTTTCTTACCCGCTTTTTACAAATTATGGTCGAACATTCACACCTTCTTGCAGCCGAACACTTCCGCTTTTAGTGTTCTATGAGGCATTCACATATTTTTTTTCACCGTATTTTATAGATTATGGTTGGAAATTCTCACCCACTCTCATCCGAAGACCTCTCCTCCCGCTTTTGTTAATATATAGTCGGGCATTCGAACCTTTTCTTACCCGCTTTTTACAAATTATGGTCGAACATTCACACCTACTTCCAGCTGAATACTTCCGCTCCACCTTTTAGGTATGTATGGTTGGCATTTGCACCTCTTTTTATACTGATTGCTGAAGATTAAGTTGTTCTTTCTCAAACTACAAATTTTTTTTAATTGTTGAAACTTGATTTGAAGTGGATAAATAAGGAGGACAAACAGTTTTAAGTCAGGCTGATAGAAGGAATTAATTTTATAGCAAAATCTGTATTTCGTCATATGTCGAGAGATGCTTATTGCTGAAGAAGTTCTTTCTCATTCTACAAAGTACAACGTTGTTTATCGTTGAAACTTGATTAGACATGAATAAATATGAAGGACAAAGCAGTCTTAACTTGGTTTGAGTTAATGAATTCGTTTTATAGGAGAATCCGAATTCGTGCATAACTCATAAAATAGAGCTTATTTTCGGATTCCTGAAGAATGAGTCTGGTTCTTTCTCATAATACAAAGTTTGTTGTTTATTGTTGAAACTTCATCAGAAGTGAAGAAATAAATGAATGCCTATCAACAAATGTGGGATCTAAACTCTAGTGCTTCCTCTAAAATAATTTCCTTTCTCAATTTAGAAATGTGTGTGTGTAAGTCACAACACCCGTGACACCAAAACGGCTTTCTTTTCTCTACACTCTGAACTATGAGTACACACACCAAATCAGAAAGGCTTTTTTCTCTCTTTTCTACATTATGGACTGTGGGGACACAAAACCGCTCTCTCTCTTTTTTTTTTTTTATCGTGTGCCAGGGCGTTGTCTCACGTATTAGATTATGCTTAAGATACGAATGGGTTTATCAGTCACATCAGAATCCATACATACTGATCCTCCCGTAATAAAATGGTCGGATCTTATCAAACACACTTTGTTTCTTGTGACAATCAAGTCAGCGAAACAGCGTATACACGTCAAGACACTGAATCAAGTTTGCCACAAGAACTCATAAGTTTGGCAGTATTGCTCTGCCGTCAGCAATCATACATCCATTTTATTTTCGTGAGACATGTGCAGGCACCTGTTCATCTACTGTTCTATCACTATGAATTAGTTTATCTATTATCAATAAGGATACTTCTACAACTACTCTATCAAAGTATGTCCGGACTTCTTACGTTGTCAGTTGCTATATATGAATAAGTGGGTAGCTACTGACAAGCATTAAGCATGTCACACAGCCCAAACATATAACATTTCAGGACACACCACACAGTTAACAACCACAGTGAAGCGTGTCAAAGCCCAAACATGTAACATTCAACAGGACACTTACACAACACATTCAAATCAAACAGTCAGACAACATACAAGAACATATACCCCAGCCGGCATTGCTCCCTAACTATTTTTGTACAGCACACTATGTGTGCGCACACCTTTATTCACAAACTCTTCAACTTATACTCTTTTACCGAAGCTGCTACAGCTCGATTGGCCGAATACCCTTTGATCCTATTTCGGTGAATTTGACATCTGCCTTACATATAACAGATTAGCGGTTTAGCAGTTTTAATTTAGTTTGAGTGAAGGAATTCATTTTATAGCAAAATCCGAAATCGTGAAGAACTCATGAAAGTAAGCTTATTCTCGGATTCCTGAAACTTTAGATTTGCTCTTTCTTTTACTGCAAAGTACAACGTTGTTTTTTTTGTTTAAATCTTTCTAGACATGGTAAATATTAAGGACAAAGCAGTTTTCACATAGTTTGAGTGAAGGAATTCATTTTATAGATAAAATCCCAAGAGTCTGCTGAGAAAAGAGAGTGAATGCGAAGTAGACTTTAACACGGCTATGGGAGCGAGCCGAGTGTGGGCTAACCGGGAGAATTGCTTGAAAGAAACGCGACACCGAATGAGCGATCAGAACAAAGCCTCAATACGGGATTCTCGTGGTGTTTTTGTTGCTGCCTTGTCTATTGCACAGAGTAAAAGACAAGGCAGCCATCGAATAGGGCCCGATTGTTCCTAGTTAGTCAGCCGAGGAGCAAGGGGGGGGGGGAGCAAGCGTCTCAACCAAGCAAAGCTCACCATGGGGAAGGTGGCTATGCCAACTAGCCTGATGCCCTGCTCCCGCAGTGACGGATAATCGTACTCTGGTTTCTCTTCATAACGTACAAGTCTTTCGCCTTTTACTAAAGATTTCTGTGGAGAGCAGCACTAATGAGTTGTTTCTATTTTTGGCAGGCTTTACCTTTGCGGGTGAAGCCCTTTCTGTCTGTGCAAAAGAAATCTTCTTACTATGCAGAGTGACTTCTCTGAGTAGAGTCGCCTTACTTGTTGCGACTGTGCCGATGTTCGAAGCTGGAGTGCAAAGTTGTTGCTTGAATGGTGCTTGCTGGAGCGTGCGGGAGTGCAAAGTTATACCATTTAAAAGGGCTGAAGAGTGCTCAGTGCAGCGGGTGGGCGACACTCTGGCCACCTTGAAAACGGAGGTTACATCCACTACCAGGGGCAGCCCAAGTTCTGCCGCAAGTGTGGTGAGCATGGGCACCTGGTTGAGGCTTGTACCAAGGTGTTATGTGGGAAGAGCAGAGAAATTGGGCAAACTTTTGGAGAGTGTCCAAATGGCAGGAAATGTAATCTCTGTGGAGAATTAAATCACCTCTTCAGAGATTGCCCTAAATCTTTTGCCAACAAATTAAAGACGGTAAAGCCACAGTCAAGCCAACAAAGAGAAGGACCAAAGGTGGCAGTTGGTGAACAAAGTGAAGAGGTTGACCCAATAAATTCAAACTTCCCGCCAAAAGCTTGGATTGGAAGTGAGGAGCAAAAAGGGGAGGGGCCTGTAGAGGCCTCACCACTCAGTGTTGAAGTCTGTGAGAATTCACAGGCAGAGGGTGGAGCTACGCTAAATGAGGAGGAAGAGCAGACAGGTGAGTCTAGTGAAGATACTCACCTCCCAGAAGGTCAACAGCCGAAGAGGACGGCATCTGAGCCTCTGATTCCCCAGTGGTATCAGAGAAGAGGGGAAGGGTTAGGTCCCTTTCAGACAGTTCTTCAGTGGAAGAACCTAGAGTCTTCCCCTCCGACTCACCAAATGAGGTCTCCTTTTTAACTTCAGCTCTGCAATCAACCCCCAGGGACTCAAAGTTAAATGCAACATTGCGTCAGAGGCCAACACCGAGAGTCCGAAAAGGAAATATAGATCACCCTACTCACTTTTCACCTAAAGAAATGAAGGAAGAGCTAGTTTCCCAAGAAATAACCTGTGTGTAATTTGTTTTGATAACTTAGAAAAACGAAAATGACATACCTACTTTCCTTTATGCTTTTAATGGTTCTCACCTTCTCAACACTAAATGTGAGAAGTGTGAAATCAAAGACAAGAGCCCAGAGTATTTTATCCTTCTTAGACTCCATAAAATCAGATGTGTTTTTAATACAAGAATGTGGACTACCTTTTTTAAAAAACCATAGACAATGGGAGGAAATGTGGCCCCATTTATCGATATGGAGTGGCTCAAATCAAAATAAAAATGATGGTGTGGCCATTCTAATTAAAAATCCGCATGTTCTGGTGAAAGGTAGCACAGTGGTGAGAGACGGACGGGCACTTTTAGCACACTTGAATTTTATGGGGCAAGACTTTAACCTCTTAAATATTTATGGTTTCAATGGAAAAAATGAAAGGTATGACCTTTTAGAAGATATACAGCTTTACATGCTAGGGCAAGTACCTTTAGTTGTAGGAGGGGATTTTAACTGTATCTTGAGCAGGAAAGATAGAAAAAGAGCAGGGGTAGATTTTAAAGTGGATAAGACTTCGATTTTACTTCAGGGCATATGCAGGGATTTTAAGCTTACTGACTGTTTTAAAACCATGCATCCCAGAGAGGAGGGCTTCACCTGGTTTAGTCATGATGGCACCAGAGCCTCTCGCATTGATTATTTCTTTACTAGAGATTGCCCACCCACTGATGTTAGATTAACCCCTGTTTTCTTTTCAGACCACCTTGTGCTCTCCTGCACCCTTTCACCCCCTTCTGGTGTGACGGTAGGAAGTGGTCTGTGGAAACTCAACTGTTCCCTGTTGGAGGATGAAATCATAGTCAGTCAGTACAGGGAATGTTATAAAGAGTGGCAGACCCTTCAAGACCTCTACGAAACACATGCACAATGGTGGGAAATGGTGAAGGAAACGACCCAGACTTTTTTTAAACAGCAAGGTAAACGTAAAAAAAGGAAAGAGAATAGATGTATGATGGGACTACATAAACGCTTACAGCGCTACTTTAAACTAAATCAGTGTGGCATAGACTTTAAAGAAGAAATCAAAGATGTCAAAAAGGAAATGTCAGTTTTAGCAGAAATAAAGAGTAAAGGAATTTTTGTAAGAAGCAGGGAGCAGGAAATTGAGGAAGGTGAAAAAGAAAGAAAGTTATAAATAAAAAGGAGTGTATTCAAAATCTAAAAAGAGAAGATGGGTTTTTAACAAAATCCACACAAGAGATGATTGAAACTGTACATACCTTTTATAGTATCATGTACAAAGAGAAACCAGTGCACTTGGAAACATCGGCAGAAATCTCAAAATTCGTTGACAAAACCGTAAAAGAGAATGCACACTTGACACAGAATTTTACTGCTTTAGAGTTAAAAAAATGCCTAACAGGTTTTAAGAGAAGTCGAGCTCCGGGTTTAGACGGGCTTCCTGCAGAATTCTATCTGACCTATTGGGACCTTTTATCATCAGACATTTTAGATGTTTTTAAAGATTTTGAAAAACTCGACCGACTGCCTGACAGTTTTAGAGTGGGAATAGTGACTCTACTTTATAAAAAAAATGATGAGACTGACCTAAAGAATTGGAGGCCCATCACACTTTTAAACTTTGACTGTAAACTTTTTAGCAAGGTTTTAGCGACACGGATGTCCTCTGTTTTAGAGGAGGTAATTCACCCAGACCAAGCTTGTGCCATCTCAGGGAGACAACTCACCGACAGCCTCGTACTGATTCGAGACATCATTGATTACGCTAGAGACAGAAACACCCGGCTTGTCATCTTAAATTTAGACTTTGAAAAAGCATTTGATCGGGTCTCGCATCAATATCTCTTTCAGGTGTTGCAGCCATCGAAAAGGGCCCGATTGTTCCTACTTGGTGAGCTTTGCTTGGTTGAGACGCTTGCCCCCCCCCCCCCTGCTCCTCGGCTGACCAAGTAGAAACAATCCATTCGATGGCTGCCTTGTCTTTTTCTCTGTGCAAAAGACAAGGCAGCCACAAACACCACGGGAACACCGTATTGAGGCTTTGTTCTGACCACTCATTCGGTGTCGCGTTTCTTTCAAGCAATTCTCCCGGTTAGCCCGCACTCGGCTCGCTCC